>NC_071572.1:97168466-97475548 GCF_024509145.1 Vidua macroura | reverse complement strand
GTTAGTAATTCACATTTGATCCCTCAACTCCCATAAGGACAATCTCAAGCTCTCAGTAAAGTGCCTCAGTACAAGACCTGTGCTATAACTGCAGGTTCTCATTTCTTAGTGCACATCTTGACCTGCAGGATAGCTGTGTTTCCTCCACATTTCTCTCTCTGACTGTTTGCTGGAGCAATTTAATGAAAGGCTGCAAGCACTACCTGTATATACAATTTAAGTAGGTCAACTTCTCTGGAAAAGTGCTGAGTTCTTTAGTGGTTGGAAGCAATAATCACTATTCATGAGCCTTGCCTATCACTCAAAGGTCTTGTTTAGATCAGACAGATCTATTGTGTCATCTCCTCTACAAAGACTTTGTAACCAGAATTTTAGAGTAGGTAAAGGTGGAGAAAAAGCATCAATGAGCAGCTTGAGACATCATTTAGTAGAATGTTTTAGATGTATGACTTTTGTTTAGATGTATTGGTTTTGTGAATGCAATGTGTGAAGCCAAATTGTGCTGACACAATGCACCTTTTGTAGAGCACGGTAACTGAAAAATAGGTTTTATTTTCAAGAAACTAAGGGATTTCTTGGTCTATGTGGTTTTAGGTCTTTCTGACTGGGGGTTATGACTCTCTAGTCTTTAGGCATGGCAGATAATCTCCTTCCCAGGTGGAGCAGGGATCCAAAGCTCTTTCCCTCATGAGGCCAGGGCAGAGAGTAGTAAGAATGTACCAGTGTCTCATTTCTTCCTATGAGCCTGATCTCTTGGGATAAGAAGATGATAGGGACCTGTAGAAGGCCAGCCTTGATCCTTCTAATGCTTCTAGGCAATCTATAAAGCATATATCCATGAAATTTCCAAGCTACTTTAATTTATGACCTCGTCCTTAATAGTTGATATTGTCAATGAGGATGCTGATGATGGTGACTGTGAATGTGAAATGTTGCTTGAATTGCAAACAATGCTTCTTAAAAACAAATATCTGTAAAGTAGCTCATGTATTAAAGAAGTTGTGAAAACTTGGAAACAAGTCAGAGAATAGTGACAACAACTTTTGAGGACTAGAGAGATGCCTTACAATGAGAGATGCTCATTGCACGCAAAACAAAGAGGCAACCTACATTCTAACAGGATGGGAAAATATTCAAGTTTTTATTATTTTTCTTAACACATCTGTTTTTTATCAGATGATAAAAAAACAACATAAGGCTGTTAATGCCAATCAAATGAAAGTTAGGAGTAAAACATGCAGCAAAGATGAATAACTCCCAACCCAACAGGGGCATATCTGCCTTTGAATTCATCAATTGTGTTTTGGTCTAAAGAAAGCTTCAGTAAGGCTGTGGTAGACCTCACATGGGAGGGAAAGCAAGGCATACTCTGTGCATTATTCAGAAATTTTAGCTACATCATCTACAAGGTTCCCTCCAACTTCATAGTCTAAAGCTTTGGTAAGGTTAAGTGCCATGGAGAAAAGTTGTGTTTGAGAGGAAATAGTCCAGTCTCTACTAAAGCTCCGTGGTTCTCAGGTAATGTTGTGTAGAGCCTGACCCCTTCATCCTCATATGGTGAAGGGAGGAGGAAGGAACAGGCAGGACAGTGACTTCTTTAGTGCAGATCATACCTGTGCTAAAGGAACAGGTCTAATTTCAGGATTTTTATTATTGAAAGGACACTTATTATTTAAAGGACACTGAGGACTTAAAGAATGTTTTCTTAAGTGGATGAAAACTGTGATCTCCACAGCAGACATTTTGGGGGTGTGTCAGATATCCGATCCCATTCTGAGCTGTATTAGTCTAAGGCTGCAATGCTTAGCATTAATTCCAGATTCTGGCTTGAAAAGCATGGATGTCTTTCTGCATTTTGAGTCCCAAGCCCATGCAAAGCAACAAGCACAAATCCCATGTGCTGCAACCTGATTGCTGAACCAAAAAAAATATCCAGAATCATTGCCAGAAGCAATTTTCCAGTATATGTTTGATACATTGAACAATGGACCCTCTGCCAATAGCACCCAGTACATGAGGAAAGTTGTACAAATGTCTGATAAGAGCTGTAAATATAAAGCACTGTGCAATGAAGACCAGAACTGAGCTGAACAAGCCAGCTGAGAGCAGCCCACAGAAGAAGCAAGAGAGAGGTCATCTCTTGTCATTAATGAAATTATGCTTGAAATCGGAGTCAGAGGGCAGCAGAGGAGTCCAGTGCAAGGTGTTAGCAAGTGCACTGAGGAGGAGTATCTTAAAATTTTGAGCAATAAAATGGATAAAGAAGTGGTGTTTTGAGGCAAAGGAAATTTAGAGTTCTTGCAAACTCAGCAATTGAACTGAGTTGTGGCTGGGTGGGAGGGGATTAATATTGCCTCGATTTAAGAATTTCTTTACTGTGTGTTTTCTTTCTGATATAGCCTGAAATAATAAAATGAAACAGTTCAGCTTTCATATTAAATGGAAGTTGAATCCTGTTCTTTCCCCGTGTATAGATGAATGCTCTCCACTAGGACTCATATCAATTTGGAGCACTTACTGCCAAAGTTCTTTTCAGAACATCTCATGTTCAGATGATGAAGCCCTGCAGCACAACTGTGAGGCACGGGAGAACAGAGCATTGCCCTCATTTCTCTGACAATGGGCCAGAAAGGTACAGGTGAGGGCTTTATCATGGCCACAATATCAGAAGAAATAAAATGGGACTGAAATATCAGAGATCCCTGCTCTCAGCCCTAAAAGAGAAGGTAATATGGCCTAGAAAATCCTCCTACAGGTGGGGAGCAAACATGTACGAAGAGCTGTGGACAGTATTTTTAATGCTTCAGTGTCAGCAAGAATGGTCAGGGCTCTGCCATGAACCATCTCAGGATCTTCTCAAAGGTTTCACTGGTGACCTGTATAATGGACTATAAAACAGGACTGTGACATTTCGTAGATGAGCTGAGAAGGGCTGCAAAATTTTTGGAAGGTTAACCTTCCAAGAATGTTGACAAATGGATTCAAAGAGAGAAAATAAATAGAATGGATCGATGGCAGCAAGGACAAGTTTCACTCAAGCAATAAAGGGGCAAACCCTGGATCATGTTAAGGCAAAATCAATTTACTTGGGCCTACTATGGATGAAGCAGGGGGACAGCTTTGGATCTGCTGGCAAGTGTAAAAGCAGCCCTAAGTGCTGAGGTACCTACATCCCACCCTGTCATGTTAGCCTCTGTTTTAAGAGTATTTTCTACTTAAAAAGGGTCTGTTTGCTTATTTTTCATTACTCTAGATAAACATGGTTTCCATGGAAGGGCCTTCCCTAGAATTTAGTATTGAAAGGAATTAGATTCAATTTGCTTCTAATATTTTAAACCCATTTTTAACACCAAAGCCCAGCTTTACAATAACCCCCCAACTGCAGAGCATGCATAGATCTGCACATGCATTTCAAGAGACTCCCTTCTCTGACATGCTGCTAGAACAGTGAGCTTTGAAACATCGTGGCAAAAGTTTCTTAAAAATTGTATTAAATCAGGAGCTCAGACTACGCCAGGCATAAGTTCCACCGAGGCTTCATCCTCTGAGTTTGCCATCTGTTATTTAAAGCATGAGAGTTGCCTCTTCTCAAAGACTTCAGCTGAACCTGCTGCAGTGCAATTTAATTAAAATACTTGTTTGGGAGAGGGGTGGACTGATTTTTGCTAGCTGGCATATATCTAGGAGTAGCTAGGAGCATCTTTCTGTTCCAAAAACTACTGTAGAGCCATTAGAAAACTTGTACTGCCTGAAGTACTCACATTCCTCGTGGTTATTTCTGACACATGAATGGTACAGTCATCAAAATTGTGAGAAGCATGTGGTAAAACTGGCAAAATCTTGCTTTCAAGACATTCACTGGACTTCCTTCCTGCAGCCAAATGAAGAAGAATTTGCCACATTAGTATTACCGTCAAGGAGTTAAAGTTTTTTAATTGCTTTTTCTTTATGCTTCAAACAAGTTGCAGCCTAAGGTAGTATAGACAAGACACTGGATCAGGTATTGATTCACAAGACATAAAAAGTAGGTTTGTTTTCCTCCATTTTAGCTGGGCTAAAACTTGAGCCAAACCTGTTTGCAAGGATGTGATAGTGGCAGGAGGCCCAGTTCTGATATTCAGCTAAGCAAAGCAGACTTCTGCCCAAATCTTGAACACCACATATGTGAATGATCAAAAACATACTTTAAGGAAAAACAATTCCCCAGCTTTCACACTTCCTGGCTTCACTGGATGGAGAAAACTGCTGGAGTTGCCAACTGCACCCTGGGAAAATTTTTTGCAGTGGAGTGAGAAAATCTGACAGCATGAATTTTCAAAAGCGTGAATGTTTATATAAGAAAGCCTAGGAGTAGTTCTTATTTTGCAAAAATTATTTTCTGAAGATTGTTTAATGGTAATTATTTTCAATAACATACTGGATTCTGCTTTCAAGAAGTTTTATTCATTGCTTTCAGTATTCATCCCAGACTACTGAAGCATTTGTTAAATCAAATGAAGCCCAAATATTGGGATCTGAAAGAGCAAAACAGAGCTATCAGGTTTTCATATGCTGTTTTAGATAAGTGGCAAGTAATTTCCAAAACACCTGAAAGTCAAGAGAAAGGTTTTAGCATATATTATATATTAGCATATTGCCCTGCAGCTACTTTTGTGTTTTGCTAACTACAGCCCCCGAAACCTGCCTTGGCATGGGGGCAGATGACTGTCTGACATGTCAGATAGAAAGAGACCAACTTCTTTCAGCCTTTTCAAATTTACTCTCAGGAAGCTAAAGTTGATACCAAAGGACTTGAAAGAAAGAGCTCAGTCATTTCAAATTTGGGGCTGTAAGCAGACTTCGGCTGCCTGGATGGGCTGGTGACCAGAATACAGCATCTTGGAATCTAGTGAAAATATCTTGGAGACAACAGATGAAAAAAAAGAGTGAAAAAGCTGCATGCATGAAACAAAAGTTGTTCACTGGTTGGTGCAAACTTGCACTTCTGTAACAGCCAATTTCAGAAATGCAGTAAGAGCAAAAGCAAAGCTGTTTTGCTGTGCAATTCTGTGCTGAACTCCTGTAGAATTGGAAAAGTATTTTTTAAAGGGGAGTCCCAGAATTCTGTGGGTACATACCAGGTACAGTCTGACCTCAGTTACTTCAACAGAACAGTGAGTGTGGAATTTTTTTCAGGTTACTTGAGCCTCATCCTCCATAGATGCATTTCCCAGAAAGAAACATTTTGCTCTCCCCAGCCCCTTGCTGCTCTTTCCAGCCCTGCAGTTCTTCTCCACTCCTGGAACAGCCTTGGTCCTATGGGTAGGAGAACCTGCTACAATGTAAAATTAGCATGGCAATATGGGAAGTTAAAAATGAGATTAATTTGGTATGGGGAACTGTGGAGGAGAACAAATGGCATGGAGACTGCAGCTTTTAGTCACAGCACACTTGGAAAGGCTATGTGGGCTCTGACTTCAGCTACTGGCCATTTACATGTCCTGTCAGATCTGTCTCTTTGACAGCCATTTCTCTTTGCTTTTTTATAATAGGGAAGATTTAACCTCTGCAGAAAAGGCCGTTTCCATTCTTCCTGAGAGAATAGCCTCTAATTTACTATTTTCTTTAATGTTTTTCTTTCTGTAACTTACTAACTGTACGTCAAACCAAGACGAGAAGTAAGATGGTAGCACCAAGCCCTAGTTCCTTTCCACTGTTCACACAACCAGCACTGATTTTTAAGAACAACCTCTGTTGCTCTGCCCATTCTGAAGATATTCCTCTCTGTGCTGTTTTTGTTTCGTTTCCTGTGAGTATGTGTTAGCCAAGGTAAACTCATCCCACAGCACAGTGAACATGAACAAAATTAATATAGGAAGCTTATGGCTTTTTTTAAACTGGGTGCTATTCATCTTGCTGAAACAAACAACCAGAAACCCCTGCTTGGCAGAATGCATTTCCAAGCCAAAATATAGCTCTTGTTTCTCTAATGTGAATTCTGCAAAGGAGCCATTGGTATTGTGTAGGAAAATTTCAATAGCAATTAAGCAGACCTGCAGGGTTTTCATGGCTGACAAGAAGGACTAAAATGGAAGAAATTCTGTCAAAATCCATATTTCTCTGTTACATGGAGGCCTTGGCTATTTCCTCCTCATTCATAAGGTCTGCCCCTGGGTTGGCTTTTCCTACAAAGTCCTCTGAGACCTTCTGTGCTCCACAGACAGCTCCAGTGTGCTCCCCAGTGCCTGGGTACAAACACAAGCTTTGGACACAGCCACTCTCAACAGCAGTCACAAAGACACTCTTACCAAATGGTCTCATTGTACAACACACTTCTGAGATGTACACACAGACTGGGAAGGGCATTTCCCAGTTTAACTGACTCAAGGTTCACCTGAAGTTTGTGACATGGCCTTTTCCACACCAATACTTTCCTGAAACTGCTTTTCATCATAATCCACTAACTCATTCCTGTCTGTTCTCATTGAGGATGGGCTAACTTTAAAAGTACCTGGTGGCAATCCCAGAAAGATGCAGTTTCAGTGCATTACTGCATGTAGCTCATCAGAAATTTCATTTTCCCTCTGGAGATACTCCCCTGCTCCCTCACAGCACAGCAGGCTCAAAAGAAATCTCGAATTTATCAGCAAAACAACTGGCAACTTCCTCACAGCTAGAGAATTTATCTGCAAATGGAAATAGTTGAATTGAACCAGCTGCTCACCAGCTGGAACATTTTCACTGCAGCAATTTGTAACAGAGGAGAATATTATATATTTTTTAAAACCTCTCTTAAAATTATTACAATAATAGTCCCACTAGCTGACTTTAGGGGTATGTGCCAGTGGCTCTCTAGAAGCCCTGGGGTTTTCATATGTTTTGTGGTTTTTTGTTTGGTTGGGGTTTTTTGGTTTGGTTTGGGTTCAGTTTTTTTTTTTTTTTTTTTGGGGGGTGGGGTTTGTGGGTTTCTTGTATGTTTGTTTGTTTATGATTTTGTTTGGTTTTTGTTTTCTTTCTCTAAGGCAGTGGTGAACTCCAGTGTCCTCAGAGAATATACTGGAGTAGAGAGTCCTTGTCCAGGTACTCACAAAGAACAGAGGAAAGTCAGACAGCTCTGATTGTGACCACTGTGGGAGTTGTAGTGTGAATATAATTTTCTGAACTCATCTTGTTCAGTGATATTTTTCATTTACATTGTCAAAATATGTTCTTGACCCCAAAGCAGAAAGGCCACTCCAGCCTCAGACTGCATTTAGTTATACCTCAACTGGTTGAAACAGAAAAAGCAAAGACTGGCATTTTTATCTTTACCCTGCTTCACTGCCATTGGGATTTCCTTCATTACAGACTTCCCACTGGTGACATTAGGATTAGGATGTCTAGGAATCAAGAGACGTTGACATAGTGAATGTTCCCCTGGAGAGTTATCTGGCATTTTCTTTCCAAATTAGGATGCTTAGCAAGCCTGGGACAGAAAAACTAGAACTGCACCCATTGGTACTGCAGATGTTATAAATACAAATGGATAGTCAAAGGTTGTTAATTTTTATGTGCATAAAATGCACACACAAGAGAAGAATATAAACCAACCATAAAACAGATGCATGGTTTTCTCTAATGCTATGCTCATAGTATTATACCAAAATATTACACTGAATGCTGTGAAGCTCTCTTCCCCCCACTTATTTATTTATTTGCTTTCTAAATGTTTGTGTGTAAATTCAGCTCTTATTAAAGCTCTTGCTTGAGATCACTGGCTGTAACAAGCTCTTGAAGAGGCTGGCTCTGCAAAAACTTTCCTCTTGACATATTTTGGAATGCATTTTTATTCAGGTCTGAAGATGTTCTTTTAATTCCAATGGGACTGAATATACATCCTCCTTTAAAAACAAAGCAAACAACAAATCCCTCCGGTTCTCTTGGGAATGAATTAGTATCTCATTTCTTTGTGGAAAGGGAGCATGAAAAAATTCTATGTCATCCTGAATATTGTGAATTTCCGACTTTCTCTAGAGATAATGTTGTTTCAGCAAAACAAGTAATTTCCTGAGGAAATCTGACTTTCATTGCAACACCCTTCTGCCTTTATATTTTTATTCTGAAAAATACATCCCAGATACATTTGATTTGGTAAAAATTGATTATACTCAAAAATAAAGCAGTCTCATCCCCTGAAATGTTTTGATGTGAGCAGTTAGAGGTTAAAACACAGTGTAAATCTTTTTGACTGTGCTCTGTGTCTCATCTGAGTACATAGAGCTCTCATCATCTGCCAAGTAGCCTCATCCAAGGGCAGAATGAGCATCTCAGGCCTTACAATTGCAATTGTCATATGCCATGCCATGGCTTCTTGGATAGATGCCCTTCAATGCCACCTTAATTTTAAATAAGACCTTTCAATTTGGAAACAGCAGAACTTTTTGTTTCTGTGTATATAAAAAAAATTCTTTGGAGTGTTTTCAGACTGTTTTCAGAGTTTTTTCTACTCTTTCAGCTTTTTGACCTGATTTAAAGGGGGAGAAAGTGTCAGAAGTGATGGAAAAGGAAATCCAAATTTTTTTTAAGAACTATCTGTGTCTTCTCTGCAGTGCCATTGCTTGCCAACATCATTGTCCTTGTCCTAACAAAATTTATACAGCCATTTTTGGGAGTTTTGCTGAAGCAAAGGCCGTGGGACTTAGACCATGTGAGAACAGATAAAGATAAAACATGAAATCACACTGATATGCTGTGTTGGACCGCATACATAAAGCAGAACTCACACAGGTAATGGGAGAAGTTTTGAAATTTCCTGCAGATGGCTTTCTGAAAATCAGCCATTAGCTGAAGTGTGAACTCCAGGGCTCAGTAATATTCACATCATCTCTTTGAGAATAGTTCTCCCTACTGTCAGAGTAAAGAAGGTCAAATCTTTGCCCTGCAGTGCCATGCTGCTGGATGGGCTGCAAAGATGGATTTTTTTCTTCCTGTATACCTATGAGTGAAAATTCAGTATCTGGCCCAGTGAGGTATTACTTACCTGAACAGAAGTCTGAGATTTCCAAATTAAAGGGCAAGAGGTCTCCTCTTTACTCTAATGCATAGAATAATTACAGCATGAGGACCACCGAGGAAGAGCACAACTGGTAAATTATCTTGTCACTGGATGTAGGAGTGCAATAATGAGGCATGCTGTTACTTGTCATTCATATTATACAGTAGTTACCTCCATACCCTGCACTATTAAATTTTTACTCAGGTAAAGTGTATTTAATAATCTGTAGATGAAAAATACCTTCAACTCAATTAAAAGAAAATAAGATTTACACAGTTCTTACCACCTCTGTCCTTATACCTGACAAAAGGCTTCAGGTATTCATTTTACTGCAGTGAATATGAATTAACATGGATAAGAAAAATCCTAATTATGATTTATCTTTCAGGAATCTACGACATTTTGCACATTGAGCATCCCTAGTCATTTCTCATGTGAATTTCAGCAATTTCCTCTAAATTGCACTAATAGTGTTTGATTTTGTCATGACTTGCCTTCCAGTATCACAGGCAAGCTTTGTCTCTTTGATCATATGGGTGATTTTATAATAATATGAAAGGAATGTGGTCTTGGAAAGCAATGTATGGAAGTACCTACTTCACTCCATTGACCATAGATTGCCTGACTCTGCTACGGCTAAATTGCTAAAACTGGGTGAGATAAACATGACTGTTAATTCAAAGGTGGGTGGTATGGTGGGTTGATATAACCTAGAACAAAAGGTCTAAAAACAGACCAAAGAGCTTCCTGGAGTTAATTCTTGCTATGGTTTAAAAAAGAAAGAAGAAGAAAAAAAAAAAAAAAAAAAAAAAGAAATATACCAGCTAGGAGTCAATTTTAAAATGCCAGCAGTAAAGAACTGATCACCACCCTTAATATGTTATTCCATTCCTTAATTACTCACAATTAAAACATGTACTTCAGCTCCACCCTCCAGCCATTACATCCTTGCCTGACAGACTGAAGCAAACATAATCAAAGGCTACATCCCCTAAGAACCCATACAACTGTGATTGTATCACTGTTTGTCTTCTCCTCAGTAGGCTATGTAGACAGAGGTCCTGGACCTTTTCCATATAAACTGAAACCAAAGCCACTCTTCAAATTCTGGGTGGAAATCATTAAATTCAAACTATGTATTAAGTCACCAGCTCATCTGGTCTTGACACTGAGATTTCAGACGTGAAAGAGTAGTAGGTGTCAGCATGGGTGACAGGAGTTGTCCTCTTAGGATTTCTCTCAGTTATTAGTGATAGAGCTACATGATGGACTTAAGCTAGATGCCTAATCAAACCAGGGGAGAAAAAATGTATATGATATACAAAACCTACAAAATCATTCCCTAATAGATGAATTTACAAATATGGGTGACTTCTCAGTCCTTCTCTTTTTTATTAATCTAATGAGAAACAGGTCACAAACTTTTAACAAATTAATACCCAAATTAAAATCCTTCCTGTTCAGAGAAAGCATGGGAAAATTCTGATTCAGAAAACTGCAAGCATCAAAATAATTATAAACAATAGGCTGAGTTTCTACTCAGCCATAACCAGAGCATCTCCCCTGTGGCAGCATAATGTTAAATATTCCATTTCCAGCCTTGGAGTGATTTGTTTTATGTATTGAATAATATTGGTATGCTGATAACCAAGTTTATAGATGGTTATAAAATCCTTCTGCTGCAGTCAATTTTCTTGTAATGTTACAAACAATAATAAAAAAAGGACAGACCACTTCATAAATCACAAGATTCTTCTCTCTCAAATTCATGGAAAAAACACAAAAAACAATTCAAATGACAACGTCATGCCAGCTACACATCCACTGGAAGAGGCATCTTTCATGATGAGATAGAAGTGTCATTTCAGTCACCGACAAAGCTTTTGCTATGGTCTCTACAAAAGAACCTCTTATCTTATCACTGAACACAGCTGTAAGCTTCATAAATGTATGCTGCAACTGCCCAGCTCCAAGTCCTATTGTAAAAACCATCAGTAGAAATTTGATATGCAAATCTCTGGACAGTTTCTTGTCCTTGGGGTAAGTATGGCAGCTTATCAGGAATTTAATGATACTTAGAGATTACTCACTAACCAGTTCTTCATAACATGGGTGAGGCGAACTCATGCCCTATCACAACTCTTGAATGTTGAGTGTAAGGTTTGTTTAAGCATATTGATGCGGAAAACTTTGGGGTTAGAAGGAGCATAGGGATAAATATAAAGTCATAGCTTAAGGCTTCTACACAGAGGTAAAATTGTCTTCCATGTGCTTACTAGCCAGTCCAGAAGGATCATGTGCCTTTGCCTGGTCTCCTTTTTTTGTTTTTGGTCCCTGTCCTACCGCCTAAACCTGCCCCATCAGCCCAAACCCACAGGTCTCTTTCTGTAGGGCTGCTGTCCAGCCTCTCACTTCCTAATTTGTATATATAACCTTGATGACTCCATGCCAGGTGGAGAATCCAGCACTTGCTCTTGTTCAGTTTCATACAGTCGGTGATTGTCCAGCTCTCCCTGGTCTTTCCAGATTTTGTCATTGAGGAAATCCAGAGGTCCTCCTTAGCTAACTTCATGTACTTCAAACTTTTCCAGATCATTGATAAAAATAATAAAGAGCATTGGCCCTAAACTTGTGTAATTTATCATCCAAAGACAAGGTGTTCCTCTCCTACTAATGATTGCACCATTTCAAGTCCAAGGCATGAGAATATCCTTGATAAACATGCAAGGATACACAAGCTTCAGTAGTGATTTGTAAGGAGGTAGAAATTCCCATATGGATGATTTGAATCATGCATGATCTTACCCTGAATATTCAACTGGCTGCCAACATAATTTGAAGTGTGTCACAGAGCTGTCTTTTAGGGAGATTCAGCTAATTTTAGTTTAGCAATGGAAAAGTTGTGGATCTGAGCTGTGTAGTTACCTGAGTGTTTTCTCCATGTCTGTCCTGGCTTGTAAAATAAGCATATATTCTATTTGCCATCTGTTGGGCAGTTTTCTTATCTTTTCCAAGAACAATGTCTCCCTCCGGAGAGATATCTTCTGTTAATGTGCCATTGAACGGCTCACTGCATGACTGAGAAAGTTACATCGTCCCATTGTAAGATGCTCCACCCAGAGGGAGGAGCCAAGCATCCCTACCGGCATAAAATCAGCATTTCTTGAGACAGCAGCTCAGCCTCAGCCTCTTCACTGGATTCCCAGAGGAAGACCAGGCCCATCTATTCTATCACCAGACCTTCAGAGAAAACTACACTCTTCTACTGGATCATCGCTTCAGCAGCATTTCATCTGCCACTCCAGGAGCAGGAGGAGCAGCCACCATTTAACTGGACTATCACTAACACCCTGACTCATCAGGGTGTCAGGTTTCTGACTCTATCAGTAGTTTTGTTTGTACTAATTACTTTTTTTTTTTTTTTAATTATTTTTTTCCTAGTAAAGAACTTTGCCTGAGAGCCTTTTTATTTTGAAATTGTGGTAATTTGGAGGAAGGGAGTTTACCTTTTCCATTTCACGGGAGGCCCTTGCCTTCCTTTACAGACTCCTGTCTTTTCAAACGAAGACAATGTCATGTAGAGAAATAGGCATTTTCAGAGAGCTGAGCATCCCACTAACTTGAAGACACTTTTCAAGCATGAGATAAGTTTGCCTGTGCAGTGTTTATATATTTATATGTTGTGGAATAACTTCAGTTATTTACAGGCAGTGGTGCCTAATTTCCAATGATGAAAATATTTCCACTCTGCCTAACTTTAAGTACCTACCTACAAAGCCTAGAAGGCTGGACTACAGTTCTTTGGATGACAGTGTAGAATGCCAGTCTTTTCTGAATTGCCCTCTGAGGAAACCTGTCTCTTGATAAGGCAAGAAATTGCTTATCTAGGTACTCAGCATTATGGGCTTTGTGTCCTAGGTGTCTTGGTTTTACAGCAACCAGGACTGTACCATTTTTCAGGCTTTATGGATGAAAACTTTTTTGGATGACAACTGAAGGTGCTAGTGTTTTGGTTTTTTGAGCTTACTACAAGACAGGACTGGTTTCTCAGACGTGCAGGGCAGCTCACTGTATAGCCTCTGCTAAGGATAATCAGGTAAAAGTGAAAAGGAATCCAGCTTCATGCTGCATTACAGTTTGAAAAATCTTGTAGTAACACCATGTGCCTAAATTGAACCTGGCAGCCAAACATGCTGTGACTCCAGATTGCCACAGTGCTCCATAAAAAACCCCAAATATGTAATTTTGAGCAGAAAGCCTTTCTGTAGGCAGGAAATCTAAGAGGGAACACTTTTCCTTGGAAGCACATTGTGCCATTTCTTTCTATTGAGAGTAAAACCTCTGCCACTGAGCACCAGTGAATTTGCACCTATATTTTTGCCAGGCAAGATTCACCTCTAACTTTGTCCTCCAACTATGAAGACAGCAATGGGCTGTGAAGTCTTGCAATCTTCTGGCAGAAGCTGCAGTATTGTAATCTCAACAATTGCATTCAAACAGAGATAATAAATATGAAGACTGTGATAAAATGGACAGATCTGAAGCAAGTTGTATTATTTCAAACTGCTTAAGTGGTCATGTTTGTCTTTTATTTCAGCTCACAGAGATGGAAATAGAAAACATCCAAAAAAGGATGTACTGTGAAGTACATCCTGTTTGCATGTGCATAACTCACACTTCTAAAGCAACCATTGTATCTAAAATAAAATCTTTTGAGATTCCAAGTGCAAAAAGACACTGTTACTATGAGCATCTGTGAGCTTCAAAAGCCATTACAGAACAGCCATATTGCAAGGAATATAAAAACCAGATTTTGTGCCTCATTAATACTTTCCTGTTTTGTTTTTTCCCTGGCCTGCAGAGGGACTCCTGATGTATTTTGGATTTATTTCACTTTGCATAACCAACTAAATACTCACTGCCATAGGGACATTTCCCTCAACCCATATGCATACCTCAGCTTCCAGGTTCTGGACACAGCTGCTTTCTAACTCAGGAAATATTATTTATTTCTTTGTTTACAGGAAGTGGAACTGCTTCAGGTGGAGATGATGAAAAAAACATCAGAAAGGAAAGGCTGTTTCTGAAGAGGGACTATTTTTGAAGAATTTCTGCCTATTCCTACTCAATTTCAAACTATACACACAAAGTTACGTGTTTAGAAAAAAAAAGAGATTTCTCAAAAACAAGTTTCTGAAAACAAGGATTCTCACCAAATTCTAGTAGACAAAGTGTATGTACTAGCTCAGTAATTTATCTGGATTTTATGGCAGGTGGAAACAGATTGGCTTAAATGTAAGAACAGGAAAAAGATGAGACAGCAGGAAGCTGTCCCTTAATGTCTGAGTTTCCTCTTTAAATGACACCATTGCTTTGAAGTTGACCTGCAGCTTCACCAGTTGAAATCTCTGTGTAAGCACACAAACCAGCTACAGGAGGTTGAGACCAAACTGTCTGGTCCATTATTCTCCAGTTATCTACTGTGAAGATTTCTTGCACCATCTGCTGAAACATCATGTACGGACATTGAATCCTGTCCCAAGTCCTATCTGAGATGCGAGCAGGTTCTACCTGATAATTCTGTGCTACCTGCAGGGAGTAAATGAAATGAAAAAGCTCTGCTGGTACAAAAGATCCCTATGGTATCCAATGCCATTTAGGCTTGGAATCCAAGTTTTGCTACGTATAATATACTTCCCAGGCCTAAGGGACAGGAGGTGAGAAATAAAGAAAAGATAGGCATATCAAGACTAAAGAATTCCCAGGTTGGAAATTCCCACCTTGGTGATTGTCCCCCTTGCAGTGAGAAGCAATTTGGTGTTTGTCTTTGACAAGTTATAATCAAGACTATTTGTTAGCTACACATCTCCGGTGTCCAGCAGAGGTGTAAAGGGCAGCTGTGTGCTCCTCAGTTATGTGAAATTTTACCAAAAACCAGCAAGGTCCAATATTAATTAGACATTCCCCTTAGACTTGACCCAGGAGTGATTATACAGGACAGAAGAGGGAATCAGTCGTCTCCTCTCCAAGTACCTCTTTCCTACTTATTTTAAGAAAGCAGTGTTCAAAAAAAAAAAAAAATCAACAAAAAAGATTAAGAGTTCAGCTTAAGTTCATGTAAAAATAGGGGAACCAGGCTTAATTACAGATATCAGGCTGTCTTTGGGAGCAGCAAAACTGGTGACTCCGATCACACCAGGGAAATGGTTGTCCTGGTCTGTCTCAACCTTTCATTTCCCAGGAGTTTTTCACAACAGAGCAAAAGGTATCTTCTCTGATGGACATTTTAACATCAGCTAAAGCTATGTTTAAGCTCCTGGAACAGTCCAACATGCCTACAAGAACGTTTCTTTACTTAGCAGTGAAATTTCTCTTTCTTCTATGATCTTATTTGCACTGCAATCTAGTACTAGATACAGTCAAATCCTGAGCAGACTCTCTCCTTTGAACAATTAGGCACGAGAAGGAAGGAAATCACTTGACTATTTGTTTCACAATTCATTTGCAGGAGCTAACATGAGAAACAGGGAGGAACCAAACAGTAGGTAAGACTGCTGCTGTTTAACTCCCATGTCCCAAGGGACCAATGGAATAACATAGTTAATACAGAACAGAAGTGATCATAAACCTCCAGGAGTAGGTAGCAATAGATAAAATAAATAAATAAATATTAAAAAATATATAAATAAAATAAATAAATATTAATTGTCCAAAGACTCCTGTCTTCCTACCTTTCTGCAGATAATTTTATGACTGTGATGTTGTGGCATGACCCATAGAAATTATTTAACTGTAAACCTGGTCATCAATCTAGACAATATTTATTTGGCATTTCCCAGGAAGAACCTTGGATCTCAGACACAGGTTTTCAGAGCTCTTCTACTCATTTATGCTTGGAAGCACATGGATTAATTACAATAAGGTTATTTCATGCCTGAAACACCCTCCAGATATGCTACAGCAACTCTTACAACACCCTTGTGATCTACAGTATCAGTACACCTGCCATACATTTAATTTTTGAGTGATTGCCTACAGTGAAGATGAAAAAAGTTTCTGTAAATCTGTTCACTAAATGAAACACCTGCTGTTGCTGGTACATGGACTAATGCACATGGCAGAATATCGCAGATCCCTTCCATTAACAGTTGTGCATGTATGTGCCTGTACAGACACATAAACATAAATATTTATAGAAAGGAACGTAAGAAGAATTTTCTTTTTCTTCTGTTTTCATTGTAATTTAGCACCTCCTACTTTAAGACAAACTAGAAATTAATCATCTAGCTCTGACACCATGGGAAATCCATGTCTTTGAGTGTGTACCCAAACTTACATACCTGTGATAAAACCCCAAATGTTCTTCTGATTTATTTCTATAATTTCCACACATTTTCTTGCATCCCTGCCTCCCAGCCAGAGACAGAAATAGAGGTAAGGTTGTTGAAAAATGTAGTGATTATGTCCTTTTATTTCTTCCTAAGTGGCCCCTAGTTTAGCAAATGTCCTCAAGACACTTCCAAAACTTTTGACAATTACATGATTCAGATCAGCATAAATGTGCACTTTAAGGGAGGCATTTGCTTCAAAGCCCACCTAAACACAGTAGCTTTTCAAAGCTTAAGCATTTGTTGTTTGTTCTGAGATGAGTGCTATCTCTAAAAGTTTGTGGAAGGCTTTGAACACAGGCCCCACTGTCATACACAGGAGGAAAATACCACACAAAGATGGAGACACAGGCATGCAGTCTCCAGGATTCTGGAGATACATAATTTCTTCCACCCTCATTATCCCTGTCAAGCTGTGCAGTGCCCAGCGCTGGGTGCCATGCACTGTGAAGGTGAGGATCTGAAAGGAGACTGTCAAGGAGAGAATAGTGGGAAAGTTTAATGCTGAATGAAAAGATCTACAAGCAAAGACTGCTGAGGTAAAACAGATTGTTAAATCCAAAGAAGAGAAGACTGAAGAAGAGGAACAGCTTGCAGAATCACCATTGCTAGTGCCAATAAGGAGTACTTAACTATCAGCTAGATAAACTGCCAGGAAACAGGTGCTGATGGATGGTATCACCCCCAGGGGAAGAAAGGACCACAGAGTTTCCATCCTGGTGATTTTGTAACCGTACTGACAGATCTTCCTTCACCTGCATTGGTTCACAGTGTAGTTTCCTCCTTTGCCTTTTTTTTTTTTTCCTTTTCAATCAAATAAGTATATAAGTCTGCAATGCAAAAAGGAGCAGCTTCAACAGGATAGACTGAGAATGTGTGAATGAATGGTTCACCCCACAATAATGATCTGGGGATTTTCTGAACAACTAGGATACATACAATCAAATAATTAGCAAAATAATTTAAATATAGCCCAGGTAAGTATATCAAATAGAAAGCTTCAAATTAAAGCAGGTAACAATCTAAACTGCCAAATTAAACAAGTCTTGAGAAGAGCCTGAGCCCTGATCATCCACAATGCTAAATAGTTATTTTGCTCCCTGCATTTCTTTTGGTTCTCTACTGATCTCTCTCAAAGAGGAATCTGCTATGGAAAGAATTAATGCTAAACAGTGTGGACAGTGTGTAACTGTGCTACAAGACTTTAATGATAAGGATCAGTTCCAGCCTTTTGTCCTTCATCACTACTGACAGCTGCTGTGACCTTCTCACTTGTTTTGTGCATGACAGACAAATTCCTTTTGAACGCAGACCTTTCTTTTTTCATTATTTTGAGAAGTTGAAAATAAGCAAAAGCCAATTTCATATAAGTTTCAGTTTTCAAAGACATCTCCTCCGACTGGTTTAGCCCAGCATTTCAGCATTTCAGACTTAAGGATATATATTTTATATATATATATATATATATATATATATATATATATGTATGTATGTATGCTGGTTTGTTTGTTTGTTCCATTGTTAAACTCAAAAAAGGATAAAATTAATCACTAATTTACATATTCCTTGTCTTCAAAGACCACTCTTTCAAGAATGTGTGACAGCAACCTGTAGAAATGCAGAGCCCATGTCTTCAAAACAACACATTACTTGTTTTTTCCTCAAAGCATTTAAAATGAGATCTAAATCAGTATCAGAGTTTGCTCACACATGTGGGGCTCTGGGCCTCTCTAAGCTCACCTCTGACAAGTGGAAGTGGCTCATAGAGTGTGTAGTGTCTGTGCTCTGCAGAGTGTGATGCCCTACAGGGCCCTGGGCTGACACCACACTGGCAATCTTTGGTACAGATAGCTATTTCCATTTCTAGGCTTCCTGTTTTAAGTGTCCACTGAATCCTTTAAAGTTAACTCTGGTATCTTTCCATCATGCTGAAGCCATTCCTGCAGCCCCTTTGCTGTCCTATATTTCAGGCTCTCCAACATCAATCCTGGGCAGCCCCTCTCTACCCACCTCAAAACTCGCCCTTCCCATGGTAATTTCAGATTTAGATTTTCCTCCAGCCTTGGGAGGAATAACACCTTCTAGGCTGACTGTGTAGGTGGATAGCTTCTCCCCTGGAGCAAGGATGGGAAAAAGAGAACAAAATCTGCCACAAACCCATGTGATTAATGCTGCCTTATCTATATAATAAATCACTTGTCCTTAGCTCTTTAAAAGTTTATTTTTTTTTAAAAAGGCACTTATAGCCTCCCTTTAGTTAACCCTTTGTATTCAGATAGATAATTCAAAGCTGAGTAGAGGAAAAAGCATGCCATCTTTAAAGTAATTCCTGTTCAAATGACAAGATTGTCTTTGCTGATTGTAACAAATGCTGTGATATCATGTATAACAGCAGTTAGCTTGCCCATCTTCTTTTTTGTATTATCAGACTTTCTGATGTACTGATGCTGCAAGTACCTAATCAGCTCATATCTTGCCCCATTTTTCATGAGCCTGAAAAGTGACTCTGTTTCATCTCTTTCAAGTCAAGGCTAAGGCTTGAAATTGGTATTAATGGCTTCCAAAGGAAAGTGCATGCAAGCTCTGTGAAACTGGAAAACATCCCAACGGGGAACTGGAGGGAGAAACAAACGAAAATAAGGAAGAAGATGAAACATTCTTTAATGCTATCCTGAAAAAGAAAGGAAAAATTCTGTCTCCTCAGGGGCAGGGTCCTTTGGGGAAAATGTAAGCACAACTACATACTCTTCCAGCAGATATCTTCTTCACTAGTACATGCTCTGAGGTTGCTTTCAAGTCAGCTGCTTCCCAGGAGCTAAGCACTGACTCCCCTTGATGTGCATGGATGTTTTGACAGGCATGGGAGCTCCCAGGGGGAATCAGGCAGGACCCTCCAGGCAGCTGGGGCTACACTCTGCAACTTCTGACTGCAGAGAGAGGGTGCTGGTTGTGCCCCAGCCAGGCTGAAGGCATCCACGGGCCACTGGTGGACATGTGCACCTCACCCACACCTCAGTACCCCTGGTACACTGAAACTGAGAGGGTGCTCAGGAGCCTTTCATTTATTGACTTTGCTTCTGTTGTGTGCTTTTCTGCTCATGGGAGGTGTTAGATGAGATACAAGGTGGAGCTCAGACCTGTGAAGCTTTAGTGGGTGAGTTAATATGCAGTAACACTGCTGTAGTGAATTTTGGGCACCAAAAGAAGGAAAGAAAAAACAAATCTGTGCAGCAGAGAAAGATTTCAGAGGCTCCTTATGAAAACAGGCCATCTGGCTTCACTGCAGTGCATTTGTTAACTCTCCAGCCTACTACTCTTCCCCTGCTGGGTGACACATGCTTAATCTGTCACACAACTAGGACAAAATTATAAATAAACAATGCTGCATTCAAATAAAACAGAACTTTCCTGCAGTAGGCTTACAGGAAGAAAAATGAAGTCAAGAGGCAAATCCTTGTTCTTTTGTGTGGAGAATAGTAGGTCCCTTGTTCAGTGCTGGAAAGCAAACGTGGATCTCTCCCTGGAGGAAGGTGCCTTTTGTTGAGTGCTGCTCCTCGTAAGTGTTGCAGATGCGGACACAAGGGTGCTATTGATAGTGACCACTTGGGCTTTTTGGGATCTCAACCACTGTCATGGGCCTGTTTTGCTCTTCATTGGCATGAGGTAAGAAACAGCTTGTAGTGCTCCAGATTTTAAGAGAAATGAAGGCAGCAGGGAAGCAGACAGTCCTGCTCTGCTATTAGAAAAGTCCAATATCCAGTTACTAGGAGAAATGGGAAAGACAACCAGAGATTCCAGTAAAGAAGCTGGAGTATGGGATTGCACTTGCATCACTATTTGTGGGGATTTTGTATGCTGTCTCAGATACTGAGCAGTCCTTTCATTTTCTCTTATGTAATCAGAGATCTTCTCCTCATCAAGAGACTTGTGGATATAAGAAACCCATCTGAACTGCAAAATCCATGTAAGCCAAGATGCAACATAAATATTTAGGACTTCTTGACTCCCAGTCATGCCCCCTTTCAGAAAGAAAGCTGAAGAAAACTTACATGCCAGGTCCCTGGCAGCCAATCCCATCCATAAGTCAGGCCTTGTATGCCTGTGAACTGTATGGCAGTGTAGTGATAGCTCATAGTGACACCTCCTGGGAAAGGAAGATTTCTGTAGGCCTGCAAGTCAAAATGCCATGTTAACATTGGCTGCAAGCCACCATTGTCTGCAAGCAAAAGCTTTTTCTAGGTTGGAAAGGTAACAGGCCATGCTAACTGGGGTATTCTTCTATTTTTTTCATTCCTTAAGTCTATATCATTCAATGTCTGAACAAATAATATTGTGAAATGGTGCAAAATTGTTGCAAGATAGATTTCCCAAAGGAGGTGGCACATTTGCACAGCCTGCAGTGTTCAAATGCCAAAAGCTGGGTTGTTAAAAGATTAAAGACTTCTTCTATTTCAATCTTCAAAAAATAAACACCCAATTGGTGTAGTTTTGCCCAGTTCAATGTTCTGCAGCTTATTTGAAGTCATAGTATATGAGTGGAATTGCTTTGGATTCACGTTCATGGGAGTAAGAGATAAGCTGGGCTCACGGGGGTGAACAGATGTGACCTGAGGCATAATTAAGGTCAGGGTCTGTGTGAATGTGTATGTGCATGCACAAAGCACACAGCTAGGATGCCTCTCCTCCACACATACAACCCCACAGAGGTGGTACACACACAAAAGGCTTTTGATCCTCAAGTATCAGTTGTCTAAAAATAAGAAATTAGGAAGAAAGCTGTTGGAGCTACTGAGACTGCTGTGCCATCCCATGGAAAATCCCAGCTGTTTTCAGAGCATTGGGCCATCAAAAGAAACAGCCTGCTACTCTGCCCAGTACTGGCTCCAGGTTTCTGCCACTAAAGCTGATCACAAGGTCACAGAGAAAATGGAAAGGTCATGATTGTACAATCTCCAAAGACCATAACAAAAAATCTGTTAAGAAGTATACATCTCCTCATTGTCTACATCAGGAGTTCTGCATCCAGCTCTGGGGTCCCCAGGACAGGTAGGACATAGACCTGTTGCAGCGAGCCCAAAGGAGGGCACTCAGGTTTGGATGGAACACCTCTCCTATGAGAAAAGGCTGAGAGAACTGTGTTTGTACGGCCTGGAAAAGAGGTGGCTTTGCAGTGACCTAATTATGACCTTCCAGTACCTGAAGTAGGTCTACAACAAGGCTGGAGAAGGGTGTTTTACAAGAATATGTAGTGACAGGAGAAGGGGGAATGGGTTCAAGCAGTGTAGGTTTAGATTAGGTATTAGGAAAAAAATCTATAGTGTAAGGATGGCGAGGCACTGGCATAGGTTGCCCAGGGGAGTTGTAGATATCCTGTTCCTGGAAGTGTTCAAGACCAGGTTGGATGGGGCTGTGAGCCTGATCTAGTGGAAGGCGTCCCCACCCATGCCAGGGGAGTTGGAATAAGAGCATCTTTAAGCAAATGTTCAGACCTGCAGGCAATTAGATACATTGATAGGGAACAAGTTGCTCATCTCCCATGCAAAAATGCAGAGTAGGCAAAGGGGAGCCTGGGCAGGAGCAGAACTGGAGCATGAAGCCTATGGTACAGAATAATAAATACATTTTAATTTCAACCTGATACTGAGAAAACCCAAAAAAATTACACTCTGCTCCACTTTAAGCACTCAGAAGAGTCTTGAAAAAGCTAAGAATGGCCATGCTCTTCCACAATGTGACCATCAAAGGGCTCATGCTGCACTTGGGTACCTCCACAGCCTCCATCAGGTCCTGGAGAAATGGTAGTGTCAGGTAGCTCTTTTGGACTGGTGTGTTCACATCCCCAAAAGGGGTTTCAATACAGCCCTTTGAACTGACTTGTCACTTGGGCCAACAAGAGGATTTACCCCAATGAACCCTTGAGACTGTCCCTGTGGCAGGAGCAACATTTAAGCGCAGCACTGAGCAGAAGCTCTGATCCAGCAAAGCATGTTCAGGGAGGTATGAACACAAGTAAACCCACAGTCTGACTGGGGCTCCTTATGTGCCTCCTGCTGCTGCCAGGGAGTGTCCCTGACAGGAATACATTTGGTTTTTCCACAAGGAGCCAGGATTCAAACTTCCCCTCAACTGCTGGGTGGCAGCACTCACTCCCCTCTTGCATACCAGACAAGCCAGGCAGCAGCTCCTGTCAGTGCTGGAGTTTTATTTCTTTACCACACCAGAGCCTCCTTGCGTGCAGCCTGGCTGCTGGGAGCCAAGGCTCCTTTCCATTATTCAGGTCAGAGTTCGTTCTCTGGTCTGTGGGGAATCAGACTCGGGATCAAACACTTCTCTCTGTTTGGTGTTGCTCCAACAGACATGCAAGGGAGTTTTGTTTGTGTAGATTTGTCCCTGTGTTGCTCCTGGGAAAGCTGCACAGCATGCTCTGGAAACCAGAGTGGAGTGAATTACATTTGCCAAATTTAATTTATTCAAATAAGAAACATATTCATCCATTTCCCACTATACATTGTTTATAAAATCAGTGGTGCAGCATCTCCAGAAAGTCATGAGCCAAGTGCTGCACATGACCTGCTCTGGGATTCAGGCTGCAACAGGAAACTGGGCTTGGAACACGAATTCTCTCTTAAATGAACTTTTGAAACTGGATCTACGTTGTGAAATATTTGGATATTGAGCAATGGAAGAATGTGGAACATAAACAGTATCAACTTCTTCCTTTGAACATTAGCAAGCTTCAGCAAGCAGGCTGGGTTCTGCTGTGGTACAAGGGCACACAAGGAGGCTGGTGAGGAAGGAGGGCTTGTTGGGGTGTCTTTGTTACATTCTGGTTAGATTGCATTCCTTGCCTCCTGGTAGCCATTCCTCCAGTTACTAGTGTGAGTGAAGCATTTGCAAGTAAAAATGCATAACAGTGCCTTTTGATCCTCAAGTATCTATGACAATACATTCTTTCCTGCTGATGATTTTGCTAGGAAGTAGGATTTGACTGCTCAGAGGGTGGGTTTGTGTCATCCACCACAGTCTGGATGTTCTGCTCAGAGAAATCTAATTTAATCTGGGATTTCTTGAATGTCCTACTGAGCCCCACTAGGCTTTGACTTGCAGGCAAAGAAAAGAGAGCATGCTCTTTATTGGCTCTAATTCAGTAATGGCCCAAAGCTGCAGGGAGTCAGCTCAGACCTCAACAAAATATATTGCTGCTTCACCAAAGCAAGTAGAAGAACATCATGCCCTTCTGGAAGCAATTATGAGCCAGCAGCTCAATACAATTAAGAAAGCCCCCCCCTTTTTTTTTTTTTTCTTTCTTTCCTAGTAGCATCCCAAAACTTTTTTCTACAAATGATGCAGTGAATTACACAAATTATACCTATCAACAGTAACTTTGATCTGTTCAAGGGTAGCTTGACAAGCAAAGCCTCAAGCAAGAGTAGAATACTCCATTGCTTGGAAGAGACTGAGTTTAAAAAAATCTCTTCTGCCAGGCTCAGTGCCACAGCCTGAAACCAGCTGTGAGCTTTAGTGGTATCACAGAGCTGCAGTACCATCTTTAAACAGTGTGCTGACCTTCAGGATGGTCTTCTCAAGGATACCTCCCCCTTATTCCCCATCTCCTGTGTGGTCATTCTGGCCCACAAGTCTGCCCACTGATTTACTACTCCTTAGGGAGACTGCCCTCACTCTCCCTAAGGAGTAGTAAATCAGCAATGATGAGGAGGGTGTGACTGTGTCACTGTGCAGCTATAATTCAGTAAGCACTGAGGACACTGACATGCAAACTGGCCAGCACAGATCCCACTGGAGACATGCCACCCTAGATCCCATGAGCATTATGGCTGTCCTGAAGCCCCTTCACAATTAATCCATTGGATTTGCCATCATGAGCTAAGCAAAAGCTGGTGTGGGCACACCACCGAGCCAGTGCCCCAGGTTATATCCCCAAGATATGTGTAAGTAAGAAGTACACTTAAATTTAAAGCATCACCTCAAGCAAACCTGGGAGCAAATTGACTACGATTCTTCAGTGATTCACTTCACACTGATTCACCTCACACTGATTCACTTAGGCTCAAGCTTAACAAAGCACTTGCTTTTTATGCATCTGAGCCTCAAGGAGCTCTAATCCTGAAGGGCTTCTGTCTAAGTGTACCATAAGAGACAAAGGGGTGAGGGCACTTAAGCAGTGAACCCTAGAGATGGATGCAATGAGCAGTGGCCTCAGCAGCTGCCCAGCCTGTCTCTGAGACAGTGCAGTACGGAGTCTGAAGGAGCAGTAAGTGCAAGTTTGCGACACATGGGGAGAAATCCTTCTCAGCCAAGAGGCAGCATGAAAACCCATGGCTGGGCTCTTTGTGGAGACATGCACAGGTGAGAACATGCAGATGCTGGCAGTCAAACCTGTATTGGATACAACTCTCTCATGTCTGAATTAGGCAGTGGCTGAAGAGCTTTGGCAAGGTGGTGACCTACAGCTGTACAAATTGGAGGCAAAAGTCTCATTGATATCTCATAACATTTTAACTTTCAGCTTCTGAGCATACTTATTCTCATCTCTGTTTATATACAGAGTTAAAGGGTGGCACTGACTGAGGTTCTCCCATCTCCACTGACCACGGATTTGGCTCTGCCACACCACACCTAAGCACTCTGTCCTGAGCCAGCAAACCACTTCTGCATGTTTATTTTTAAGCAGGTGAACCATCCCATTACCTTAGTGACTCTTGTATGATACATTCTTTAATGGATCTACTGCTACCACAGTTATCTCCATTACTTTTCATCACCACGTTTATTTTTCCATCAGTTCCTGGCCTTTCCCCCTAACCCTCTCAGCTTTCTGATAACATATGTACTTTTAAGTGTTACATCTTTTTGCTTCTCCAAGCTTGCATGTGCACGGACCTTTAATTCACAGTGAAAGGGTATCCAATAATTAACCAGTACTGCAGTATTGCTTCCTTCTTTCTTATTAAGGGAAGACAGATCTCTGTTTCATAAACTATACCACCATTATGGTACTCCAGAATGTACTCATTAAGAAGAATTATACAGACAATTTAAGATTGTCATTTAATTTCTCCTTTTTATTCATGGTTAGGAATGTGAATGAACTAAACATCTAAGTTAATGACATGGTTTTGTATGGATGTTTTGTCTGGTGCATTTTGCCAGACAGCTTCCCTGTTGCAAGAAACACTGAAATCAATTATCTTATTTTCCTCATTAGTTATCACAGATGAATAATTTCTAGATATTTAACAGATCTGGTATGGATATAGCAGCTAAATTTCATACCAGCATGACAATACTCAACAGAGATATTGTTTAGTAGGAGGATGTTTTTGTGAATTCAGCCTTGCCTCCACTGATCTAAAATTAGATCTTTTCTGGACTTCAGTGTAGTATAAAACCGGAGCTGAAAATAGGAGCCAGTATCTCTTGGTGTCTGGTGACCACCATTGAGCCAGGATTTCTGACAGCATGTTGGAGCTTCTTTCCTGTCACCGACTAAGATGTCCACATCCATTCCTCTCTGCCATTTTACTCCTAATCCTGATCTGTGCCTGATGCTTCATAGGTCTCTGAATACACGAAAAGCATTGACTTTGCAGGTCACTATCCCAGAGTATTCTTTTTCCACGCAG
The DNA here is from genome assembly GCF_024509145.1 of Vidua macroura. Lineage (NCBI taxonomy): Eukaryota > Metazoa > Chordata > Aves > Passeriformes > Viduidae > Vidua > Vidua macroura. Next base: position 97,449,503 of record NC_071572.1, on the reverse strand, counting down.
TTACTCAGCTGACTTGCAATCTTGCTGTTGTTTCCAACTGCAACCCTGAAGTTTTTAAACAATTCCAGTGTACTGCAGCATGCAAAGAAATTTCCCTCCATACCCTATGCAGAATTATCAGGTGCTCACACTCGTCCACTAGAAGAACTGAAAGAATGCATTTGCTTACAACAACAAATAGCCAGATCTGCTCCATATAAGAGTAAGGGTGGGATGGTTTTGTGACCGTGAGTCCAGGCATGGAGGACACCAGACTGGCTGTTGACAGAGTGCAAGTGGCCAGAAAAAAAAAGTGGTTGCTGGAGTCCAAACTGGTGCAAAGCTCTGTAGTTTCACCATATATCGAGTATACAAAGTTTGTGGATCAGAAAAGAAGCGACAGTAAAAAATTCTGTAAAAACATTGTGCATCAAATCTGATGGCTGTTTTGTTTGGGTTTTTATTTATTTATTTTAAAGTAAATATTCATTTCCTTTCCAGAGTAATGCCAATTTTTTGTTCTAAAAGATTTCAGTTTCCTTTAGGAGGTACTGTGAAGATGAATGATGGGACCCCCAGTGTGTGGATTCTGTGGCATTATATTTTACAACTAATGACCAGATCAGTTTCCACACTGATAGCATTATTTACCATTACTATTACCATTTACTCCCTTGCCATGCTATATGATGCAGGTATCCAGGGTCAAGGAGTGCTAGCTGGGGAGCAACTAGCACTATGCACTAGCACTATGCACTGGCGCTAATATGTGCCTTTCTCTACCCACTCATTAAATCTATCCTTTTAAAATTGCTTATGGATAGTTTTCCAAGAAGCACACAGTGAGAGGTCTGGGATAGATGGTTTTAAGACCTGTATTTGCTCATTCAGTGCTTCCTGCCTGGACTCAACTATGTTGGGAAGCAGCAGAGGTGACTCAGAGGTTTGGACATGGCTTGTAATTTCAGTTCACACAACCCACAAGTACATGACATCTTTTTCCACATTATTACTGAGTTATGCTACAGCAAATCTTAATGACCCACAATTAAATGCTTCCCTACACCAAGCAAGGAAAACCACTATCCACAAATTCCCCATTTTCTTTCTCTTGCCTCTATTAAAATAATTAATCATGTGGGGGAAAAGCACACCTGGGCTTGCTGTGAGGTCACAGTGAAATGATACATCACGAAGGCCATAAAACCACTATAAACGTAAAATTACCAGTAGCAGTAAAAGAGAAAATCAAACCCTCCAGAAAATAAGCCAGAGAATAAGTGAGGACCTCCACTGACACACAATATTAGCATTAGCCAAATGAGGGACTTCAGCAGGGAGCACAAGGGCTGTGCAGGAGGGTTTTTGGTGGTCAGGAGGCAAGCAGCAAGTGAAGCTGAAAAGAGGGAAAGCCTTTTCCCCAAGTCATGTTGAGAGAAGGCATGCTACAGCCTCACCAGGGCTGGCATGGCTCCTGGCATCCTCCACCAACTGCTGGGTGTCAGTGCAAGTGACAGCCCTGTGTGTCTCGTGTCACCAGGAGGGTCCTCAAGGACATAATCAGGAAAGATGTTGCCTGATGCTCATATTTTTTCTCAATTTAACATGTCCTTGCATTAGTATGCCAACTTTTCTGCCAGGCTAGCAGAGAATTGCAGCACCCAGCCTTAGTGAGTACGAGTGCCCATTGTTGTTGAAGTAGGTCAGGGAAGAGCAAGCTGCCAGGTTGGACACGCTGTGCCAGTGCGGGTGAAATCTGTTCCTCTCCCAGCTCCTGCTGTTCCCAGGAAAGGCACAGAGGGCACTCACAAGTGAGCTTCTGACAGTGCTGTGCTGCTGCCAAATGATCTTCCTCCACAAACACAGGCAAGGTCGGAAAAGGGAGCGAAGGTGTTTGCAGAAGTGGTCACTGCCTCTGACCTGGGGCTTCTCAAAGAGGACCCTGAGACTGGGGCATTGCCACTGTGCTATGGGTGTGGAAACCCCGGGCACCGGGGATATTTCTCTGTCTGCTCTGGGGTCTCCTGACCCCCAGGGGAGCACTGACTTTGACCCTCATGGAGAAAGTTCATGGAGAAAACTTCCAAAGCCTCGAGGTAGACTAGAAACCACAAGAGTGTGAAATAGATTATAGAGAGTAGTGTAGTATGTCGCATGGGTGAGAAACTTAGGCTTTAGGATTTTTAGTATGTTATAGATGGGTTCAAGATGGAGGATATAGGGTGTTGTCTTGAGTTCCCTTCTTCTTTCTTCTTCTTCCCCTTTCTTCTTGGGTTTAGGTGGTATCTTGTAATTGGGTAGAAAAATCCTCATTGCGGGTCTTTAGGGGTCAGTTACTGGGTTAGAAAGGAAAATAATTTAGGTGTCACTTCTTAATTGGGTAGCTTAGTTTTGATTAGACTTAAAAGGCCTTGTAACAAGAGACTGTTAGCCATTTTTGTGCTGTTTTTCATGCACACAGATTCTGGTGCAGATAGTGTGCTGAAGTTTTGATAAGATAACAATAAACAGAAGCTGAAGACCGGAAAAGTCCAGTGTGTCTCTCGTTCCTGACACAGAACTGCTCCAGGAGGGTCTCCCCTGCCAGGGGAGCCCCCAGGGAGTTGCCCAACTTGAGGCCCACAAACTCACATATGGGGAAGGATTTGTCCACGTGTCTGCAATCAGGGCCATATTCACCTCCCAGTGATGGGGCAGTGGAGCCCTGCTGTCCCTGCCTCCCTGATGAGTTCTGCTACTCCACACAGCTCTGGCATGAAGTCCACCTGCATTAGCACTGCAGGGGAATTGGACTGGACAGTCTGCAAAACAAAAATTATATGGTACACCCTTGCAGTGAGAATGCATTCAAATGCCCACACTCAGATGAGAAAATATTTTGTTTGCTGATGGAAATACCATTTTCTTCTGTTTACTCGGCCTGCCTCACATAATTCAGAAGTTAAGATGGGAATAATCCAGGGGACTGGTATAACCTAATACTACCAGAGCCAAAGATAGAATTTCATGCATGGAAAGGAAAATTGATTCTATCTAAATATATTTCTCCTTATAAACCTGGTTCTTCTCCAGTGGGCCTTGAGGAAAGCAGGAATAATACTAGAGCCAATCTTTCTATTGCAGGTGCTGACTCAAGGTGCTAGGTCAGATATATTTACTAAGACAGCCTTTAAAGCATGAAGAGTCACAGCAACTTAGAAATATATAGTAAGTAACAGAACACGATATTGGCAATCATTTCTTTATTACATCATGTTTCATCATTTGCTCTAATTGAGTCTTGCAGTTTTGATCATGTCTGCTTTGTAATTTTCTCCCTCTAGTCAGTCAAGAAAAAAGGATGATATGGTAACAAGAATAAGATTAAGATTCTGTGGCTATGTAAATAGCTGGAAATTAGCATGGACTAAGTTACAAATAAATACAAATATGCATGATTTACAGGAAGGAGAAAATGTGCTCAGAATGCAAAATACAGCAAAATTTCGGATCATAGTCTAACCCCGGAGTGTTATACCCCTGGAGTGTGGAACTCTAACAGAAATAGGCAACAAATTTCACTCTGTGAAATGAATTTTAATTGTAGAAATACAGAAGCAGAGGAGAAACTACTGATGAAATGATAGTGCAACCCCAAAGGAACTTCTACTGGGGATAAACTAAAAGGAGTTAACTGTTTGGATAGAATCCAAATAAATTTTATGTTTCATAGTTTTTTCTTTTTCCACCAGGGGGAAAAAAAAAGCCAACCAGAGTTTTTACCTTATTAATGAAAATCAATTAGAAACAGTCCAAAAATCAAATAAAAGCCAAGTGAAATGCAGAGCTGACTAGAAGCTCTGAAGCAAATGTTCTTTGTCTTAACTAGGCTATTAGAAAACAAAATATAGAAGCAGTAAGAGCTTCAAAGAAATGCAATGGACCAGGTCCAAATCCCAGCAACACACTGAGCTGGAAACGATTCACTGGACCGTCTAATTTATTTAACACTTTCAATTCCTAAAAGTGCACCAGTTATAAAAAGTACAGCATATATTAAAAACCACATTGCATTTCTTTGAAATTAATGAATGGCTGCTAAATTTGAGCTCCTATTTTCCATTTAAAAACCACTTAGTATAACCAGAAGCTAAATAGTTTGGGTTACTCAAAGCAGGGGAATGCAAACAAAAGAAATCTTGGGTACTGAAAGATTAAGAGTAGGAATGGCTATTGAAAAAAAAAAGTTACTCATACAATTTTATGCTTAATTCTGCTAGATAATTCTTTGTTTCTTGTAAATGCAAGTTTTATCCTAGTTTTAAGGGTAAGATGCTGAAGTTAAGGTACAGTCCCTCTGCAAGACAGAACTATTGTCATTCTATTTCCCACACTGTATCAGAGCCAGCTTCATTAAGACAGCTACCGGAGTGAATCCTGAGACAGGTGTGTGAAAAGGAAGGAGGAAATGCACCTTCCTGCCAAAGTGTCTAAAGGCCATGGAGAAGAAGTCTCCTCTCCCATTCCTCAGTGACTTTTCCTGTCTCCCTCCTGTTGCATCCTCTGCACCTGCAGGAAGGTGGCTTCTGGTATCTCAGGGCTCAAAGCTGTATCCCCTTAATAAGGAAATCAAGAGCTAATTCTCAATCAGTCTCGGTGCACTGGCCTCACTGGGGTTACACAAAGTAAACCAAAACCCTGCAGAGGATACACAGCATTTCAAATCCTTTTAAAATATTTTGAAAAGGTAGCAAGCTTGTAGACACATGTGGCATGTATGAAGAGGGTGAAGTCTGAGGATGAAGAAGATGAGTCAATGGGAAAACAGCCCACAAAGCAGTGGGGTCAGGAAACACACCTTGTGCATACACACAGGGATGTATCCACACATCCACACACGTCTGTGTTCTGTGTTACTGACAGCACCACATCTGCTTTGAGCTCAGGCTGGGACATGAGCTCAAGTGATCTTAATTCCCCCCAAGAGGAGAAAACTTTGTACCATGATCCACAAATCCGCCAGAACCTGTGCACTGGGCTTCACCTAGCAACCTGGAAAACTATGACTGGCTCTAAGGGCCCTATTGATGGCCAGCAGGACAGAGGAAATGGGAAACTTGCACTGTCTGCAGATGAACAAGAGACTTTCCTCTCTATTGCTGCCAAGCCAGCACTTTTCATCAACATCCAATCAGTGCCAGAAATTCCTTAAAAGAAAAAAAGAAGCTCTTTGGAGCAGAGTCCTCTTGTGTATCATCCCAGAACACAAATGGGCCCCCAACTCTCAGAAGGGCCTCTTAGGTATTGGCTCAGTATCACAAACTGTAATAATTAAAATAATTTATAGTATTATTTTTGTAACTAGGGATTTTCCCTGTCTTTCTCTCCCTCTGGAACTTTCCAGTTTAAATGTGAAGACAACGGCTTCTTCATTACTGCTGGGAAAGCAGAAAAAAGAGAAAAGATTTGTTGTTGTTGTTGTTATTGTTGTTATTGGAGGTGATACCAAAGAAATGAAAAAGAATGTTTATATTCCCATTGGCCTTTGTGTAGCTGTGAACATCTCAAAGGCTAGACAGGAGCTTGGAGAATACACAGAGATGTAAAACCCAGGCTCAGCTTTAGCCTCTCTGCTGTGCAGAGACAAAGCACCAGTCTAAATATCTGTGTCAGTGAGTGTTTGTATGTACAGGTCATAGCAAGAGAGGTAAGAAGATGCAGGCAAATAAAAAAAAGAGAGAGGGAGAAGGTGGATGGCTACTAGGGAGGGATTAGAAAGGGGAAAGATATATTTAGTCACAATAAATTTTGTTATAACTAGTGCAAATATTTCCCTTATAGCACTTTTGTTGAAACATTATATAAAAACAAATGTTTAGAAATGAGAAATTTCAGTACTTACCTTCTTTTAAATGTAGCCTAAACCCTCATTTCTAATTGGAATTTTAGTTTTATCCTTTTCATGTATTAGAGTAGAAAGCAGGAAAAAATCTAACAGATAATAAAATGGAGGAGAAAATAAGTGGTGACATAAATGAAGGGGGAAATTACAAATCTGAACATTTTGATAATTCTTGTTTCTGACAAAACGTATATATCACTGAGCAAAAAAAGTACTCCTGTTAAAAACTAACATTACTCTCAATTATTCTGCACAGTGCCAGGCTCATTTTTCAATGACATCTTGTTATTATTATATATTACATTCATTACAGGAGAGACCAGAGGTTCTCAAGCTTCTGTCATGCTGAGTAAGTACAATATTTAGGAATGATTATCCTCATCTTAAAGAACTGACAAGTTAACTAGTGACAGGATGCAGCAAGCAGGAAAAGAACATCAGAGAAGATGGAGAGGAGAAATAAGGAAAGGGGCCATGGTGAGAACATGAGTAGCACAGCAGGAGGGACTTACCACATATTTCACAAGCCATGGGCTCTGGTGTGTCCCCCACAAGTCACCTTCTCCATGATCAGTGAGTACAGTGGGACTGAAAAGGCAGCTGAGGGTGGTTGGCTTCCCATTGATACAAGAAGTATGATGAGTATAAAGCTGCCACTCATTTCTCCCTGAGGATGGAGTCATGCTGTACTTGTTTATAGAAATCCATGCCTGCTCCTCACTCCAAGTGCCATGAAAGGCTGAGGACTCTTCTTTCTTCAGCCTTGGACAGCAGTGCACCTGTACCAGCAAGGCACTGCCATGCCTAGTGCGTGTCAGGAAGCATCTTCTCATGCACTGAGACAAAACAAATGGGAGGTCTCATCACCATTCACCAGCACTGAACCTTTGCTATCTCCCCATGGCTAAAGGACAACCACTGCTGGCTACTTTGGAAGCAATATTTTGTCTGCTAACTAGAAAGAACTGCATCTGCATACAGCTACAGCCCTGATACTCTGTGTTCAGACACAGCTCTTTTACAGAAGAGAAATTCTATCTTTTACCGCTCTGGGCTATTTGCAGGAAAATATCTGCTAAGGAACTTTCCACTATGAGTAAAAGTTCTAGAAAATGTCTCCCCAGCCTCTGTTATTTGAATTAAAGTATGCTGATACATGCTCTTGTGACTTTCCCAAGACTTGAGAAAGACAAAATTAAAATTAAAACGTATAGCAATTTAAGCTCTTCTTTTTTTTTTACAATTACTCAGAGGAGTTGTGAAAAAAAAAAATGTTTTATGGTATTTGTCTGAGATTTTCCATGGTTGGTAAAACTCCCCCAGTAACAACTGCTTAGAGTATCACTGACCAGAAATATTAGCATTAGCAGATTTATGTCTTTTCTATTACCTGCAGCAATAAGCTGCCTTTAAAAAATCCTCTTTTTCCCAAACTACAAATTGAATTTCAATAAATGTATGTAATATAGCCACAGGAAAGCACAAGGCAGAGTTGTGTGCAATCTTGGAATTTTACATGCAGTTCTCATTGCCTCAGAAGTTTGATCAGATACTGTCCAATCTTAATGTATCTGTACTCCCTGGGCTAGAAGAGCAAAATACAACTGAGTTGAAACCTTCTGCTATAGTCAAATTAAAAGCATAAAAAATGGAATGACAAGTGGAAGCACTACAATGGGCTTGTGACCTTCAAATTCCCTGGCTGGCTAGCAATAGGAGAACCTTGGCCTACTCTCAAACATCTTCCAGGCTGTAATAAATTGGAAGAAATATCTTTGGGATACACTGACATAGATGGCATATTTCTAATTTCTTCAGCTTTGCTCATGAGATTATACAACCTTGTCACATGACAACCTCTGTCTCCTATATCAGGTGAATTTGCTGCTCCAAAAAGATGATTCAGTGGCTTTCTGCTCCCTTTACACCTGCAGTCTAGTATAAAGCAACCCAAGGGAACTGGGCTTTTAATGCCCAGTGCCTGAGTGCTATTAAATTAGCTACATCTATCCATTAAACTCCCAACCTCACCTGTGGCAATTCCTCACCTCTGAAAGGTTGCTATTATTCTCATCATTATCTGTACCCTGGTAGAGGCTGCATAACCACATAGCTTTAGCATTTTTTTAAATAGACATCAATTTTAGTGTGTAACAGAGAGCCCTGTGCAAATTGCTTCAAAGGGTCAGTGAAGGCTCACTTGCAGGCACAGTCCTGCTGATACCTGTGAGTCTGTGGTGGTTAAGTAAAAGAACTGTAGGTGTGTGCATCATCATTACTTCAGAGGTGTGGGCTAAGCAGTATCCCTCTTCTCCTTTCTTCCTCCTATACTGGCACATCACTACAAAGCACATTCTCATGAAAGCTTTGGCAAGAGGCTCCCCAGCCTGTGGTCTCTGCTGAGGGGTTATCAGTCGGTCTGTGAAACTGATGTTCCGCAAAAATGTTTTAAACTTATGAACTCCCTCTGGCTTCACGGGTGGTCTGGGAAAAAGAAAGTTGAAATTTTTTGAGCTGTTTTAGAACCAGTGGTTTAGGCAACTAACTCCCACTGGCATCAGAACAGGCTGTGGTTAGGAGCTAAGCACAAGTGCAGCCACGCACAAAGTCCTGCAAATGCACACAGCTTTTATTTTGCCAAGACTCATTATTATCCTGCTACCAAAATGGTGATCATGGTCCTGCCATGCACCATTGAAACAATATACAGGCAATGTCAGCAGACAATTGTGTGTATTTCCAGTCACAGCTTTTCTGGGGATCTGGCTGTGCCAGAGGTGGCACTGAAATCCACAGGACAAGTAAACAAGCCACTGCTTATGCTGAATACAATGGTATTCCATAATGTCTGTGGTCACTTTTCTTCAAAAAGTGAGCATGTAAACAGTCACCTGTGTTTGCGGACAAGGCTCCTTCACTTCACCATCTGCAGCATCACATCCATCTTGGCAATAATAACTTGGCAATGACAGGCAGCAGAAGGTACTCATGGCATCACTGGACAGCATTTCAACAGCTCCTGGGGAACAGGATAGGAATGACACCACTGTCACCATTGGTTGAAAGAGAATCAGTACTGAAGGTAACATTTGGCACTTCAGGACTACCTTTTAATTGGTGAACATGAGATAATCAATGTTGACCTCTAGTACAGAGATAGTCCAGCATTACTCTTCCAGAAAATGTGTTGCCCATTGGACTCCACAAGTGTAGGTAAATCCTGACTTCTAATGGCTGCTATCACATACAACACTTTCAAAATTATTTATTGACAATAACCCAGTAGGTTCCTCACTGGATTTTCAAAGGATTTAATGACATATTTTCTCCTTGATTTGCAGATATGTCTGGTATTTCTTGGGCCAAAGAAAGATAAATTTGGCTCAGTTTTGACCAACCTACCTGAGTTTTGCAAGTAATAAGAGCTCATGCATTAAACCCCAAAGCTCACAGCTTTGTTCCTTGCTGGCTGAATCTTCATGACACATGGCCTTACATTTCTTATAAGTACAAGGCAAGGATATGGAGTAGATGCCACTACTGAAGGTAGAGTCATAACTCAAGAGCTTCTATGTGGCTAAATGTCTTAATGACACAACTGAGAACATAAGAGACTGACCTCAGAAAGTGAAATAAATGAGCTTGCCTGCCACACTTTCACTTTAAAAAGTCAGTAATGATTAGAAATAAGTGGAGATTCACCTGGAGTAATATATAATTTAATACAACAGACACATTTTGAGTAGAAAACATAAAGCTGAGAATTACTCAGGGTGGAGAGAAAATGATAATAAATTATGCAAATCTATAGGCAGAGAGACTAATACTAAATACCATAGAAAATCATAGTACTATGTGTGAGCACAGCTCCAAAAACATGCAGTGATGCATTGGGACAACCTGTAGACAAAAAAGGGTTCTGACACACCAGCTTTGGTCAGAGTATTTCCTGTTTAGCAGAGGTGGCCTAGGCAGATCATATAGCATGATCATACTAAATAAAATGCAACAGCACTGTCACAGTGCAAGCACTGAAAAGGTCACAATCCCCAAATGAAGCACTGTGTGGTGGCCACTGTGCTGCTCTGAAACCTGAACAACACAAAAAGGCACCTCAACTAGGTACAAACTGCTGCTTCCTGCCCTTTTCTGCCTGCAGCTGGCCCTGGTTTCAGCATGGCAGACAGAAGAGCAAATAATACTGTTTGAAAGTTTTCCAGCTAGGGCTAAATTTTAGTGCAATGCAATTTAAAACACAATAATCTAGGGCTGTTAAGTGACAGTTTGGCCTGATTTTTAAGAGAAGCAAATTAAGATTTGCAAACCCTTGGTTGTATTCAGGTAGTTTCTGGAATAAGTTATTTGTTCAGGAAGGCAAGTAATATCCCAACCAAGTCAGGGCAGGCTTGTAGTAAACTGAACTAAACTTTGATTGTTGCTGCTGATGAAAATGCAACTTGGTTCGTCTTTAGTGGGGAGATGGAATTTTTAATACATTCTTAACTGTCTTTTGCAATTATTGCTTGTCTGTGCCAGAGCCAGGCAATTAAATGTGCAGTTCAGTCTTTGGTTTACTAAGCTCTGTCACATTTTCTAGAAGTTCTGGGGAAAGAAGCCTGCAAAGAGGAATTCCAAACTTCTGCCAGTCAATGCTGCATAGAATTACTCTCCTCTGCATCCTCCAGATTCTATACAATTAAAAGCATTTGTGCCACCTTTGATTTGATGCCTGCAAACAGATGATATGCCTGGATCAAACATGCTTCTGAGTTGCAACCACATATTATGCAAAATAATGATATTAAAGAAGAGCTGATAGATATGAGTCTTGTCAGCTGCATTGTTTACTCTGTTCTCCTGAAGTAATTGTGGATTCACAGCTGAGATTTACACTTAGCTTCCTTTGTATTATTTGTGGCAGCTTTCATTATCTGCCAACAGAAATTTCATTACTGTTGTGAGGAAAAAAAGGTGTAGCCTGGGATGGCAATGCATCAGACATCTACAAGTAGCAATCAACAGCAGTTGTGCAATAAGTAATGACTAATCAGCTTGGCTGTGTTGTGCATTCCTTAATACGTTGCCACAGCCCCCACTTTCTGAGATGGACTGTAAACCACCTGTTTAGGATCACACTCAAGGAGGTTGTGGTGTCCACCTTTCCTTGTTCTCGTTATTGCTCATGTCATTGGGTGAGATTCATTTGATGCCATTACTTGTGCTCGTTAAAATCTTTGTGACTGGATTATGGTACAGTATCAGAATTTTAATGCCTCATATAGTCTCTGAGAGATGATGGCAATAAATGCTACTGCTTTGACCTTCTCTGGGTTTTATCATTTGATTCACTGATCACTGCCATTCATTCATCTCCATTTGTGCCTATATAGAGAATAAAGAGCCAGAGAAGAACTACAGATACCAACAGACAAAAATATTTACAAAATGTAATGCCCCCTATTTGTAAGCAAACCAACAGTTTATATAGCTTTTCATCATCTGCATAAAGCATTAATATCCTGCCTTTTCCTTGAGACAGGGATTGCTGTGAAGAGGCAATGCGTGGATTCTTTAGCATTACAGGAACACTACAAAGCAGCGTGGTAACTATACATACCTGTGACACTACTTGCAGTAAGGAATAGGAAAAAGGGCTTCCTGTTTGGTGCTGTTTACAGGAGTGACCTTAAAAGAATTTCTAGGATTTTATTTTGGGTGATAGTGAGGGTGTAGCAGTGACCAATTAACCCTATCACTGCCAAGATTTCCCCACACTTTCTTTATAGCTGGCCCCCTATTACTGTATGTAGTCAGTAGAATACAAAAGGTCCTCAGAACAGGGATATCCAGGTAAAGATGTGTTAGCTACCAAACTACAGCCACCAAATTCAGTAGTTTATTTTAGAAGCCTAGATTGGACTAATCTCTGGGTAGAAAGACAGAACATTTTAGGACTCATTTGGCCTGTTTTAGATATCAACCTAACTTTTCCGTATAGGCAGTGAACTGAAGGAGCTCTGTCAGAAGAATAAGACAAATACTCTGGATTTCTGGCTGGAAGAAATCTGTCTCTCTCTCCTTTGCCTGTTGAGGGAGAGAAACTCTTCCGTATAAGCTTCTAAATTGTGGGCTTAAAACTAGTCAGCATGATTATGTCCTCTACTCAAAGCACTTGACCTGGATGCTCCTGGGAGGTGAAAATGGAGTGTTGTCTGGTGAACACTCCTTGCAACAGCAGCTTGTGATTTGAGGGGGTGTTTCTTTCACAGGCTCAATGACTTGAGGGAGTTCACCTGATTTATAGCACAGGTTGGGATGTGGTGTTTGAAACAGAATTGCTTGAGCTTGTCCATAAAGAACAAGAAAATTTCAATGTGAAGTGTGAAAGATTTTTTTTTTTACCTATTTCCTATTTTTTTACAAACATGTACTTTTCAGCAGGCAGATTATGCAATGAGGCTCCACTTGCTCCTGCATTCTGCTGTGCCTTGGGAAGGACTATACACGGGGGCTCATTACTCCATGAATCTCCAATGAAGTCCAGCACTAGATATATAAAGCTACTGTTTTTTTGCCTAGCATTGGGCAGGGATTTTTTTGCCATCTAGCATTGGACAGGGATTTTTACAGGTCACCAGTACATCAAAAATACATCAGCAGTAAAACATGGCCAAATTTAGCCTCATATCCAAGCCAGAGCTCCTTTGGGAAAAGACAAAGCAGGTACCTGCCCAAAGCACCATCCTGCTGAAGGGAGGTAAAACACTTGTGCTGGCTGCTAGCTTTGTGATTGATGGAGAGTGGGAGAACTGGAATAGATGCTGCTCTTCCTTCAGGGTCACTGCGGGAAGGTGTGACTACTGGCTACTACTCTCAAGTGAAACAGTGGAGTGGTGGTCATCACTCCATGCTCCCAGCTTCCTGGCTGCAGAAGCAGAAATTCCAACTTGTCTGCACACTCCCCTGCCCTACTCCCCTTCTTCTTGCCTTCCTCTTCAGGTGTGCCCAAACCAACCTCCAGCCTCTGAGCTGAGGTGTGAGAATGCTCACTTCTAGGAAGCCTTTGTTAGCTCTGGCCACAACTTTAGAAAAAGCATTCAACTTTAGAAAAATCATTTAGGAATGGTCTGTTAATGGCACTTAGTAGCCCTCATGTTATACTCAGCAGAAGACTTGGTACAGAGGCAGTCAGAGCAGCCCAGACACACATCACCATGGTGAGTCAGGCAACCTGGTGTCTCAAAAGCAGACTTTTGTTTGTCTGTTCTTCCCCTCTGCATCCAGGCAGTGCCAAGGTAGTTAACTGATGGCACGTGGAAAAAGAGTGCACCACAAAATCACTGCTGCACTCTCCAAACCCCTGGAATCTCCCCAGAGCATGAGGGAGCTCCCTGCAATGGCAACAGACTGGCAAGGATGTGGGCTGGCTGGCACCAAAAGGGTTTTACTACTGGCTCTGAAATGAAGTAAACAGGGGAGACCATATAAGAACTCATGTCATCAAAAACAATTGCTAAAACGGGGTAATTAGAAAAATTCCTTCTTCTCTTCATGAAAGCAGCAGCATAATTAAGGATTCGGTGGTGTATTCCTTGTATCCACTCCAGACTGATCCATTTGAGACAGATCCACAGACAGGTTAGGAAGGACCAGGCAGTAGGATGCTCAGTGAAAGGAACTGACAGCTTTAGCTGGAGAAGATTGGTCCCTAGGCAATTTCAGGGTGATGTAACAGGTCAAAGCACCAGAGATAAACATAACTTCACACTCAAAGATATTTGGAATCCAGAACATTATCTAATTGGACATCATTGTGAAGCAGCAAGAGAACAGCTATGGCCACACTTTCCAACACAACACAATAGTTTTACCCTGATGGAGCCAAACCTCGGGAAAGTATCACCAACAGAAAACTAAAACCTTGCAGGAATAGGAAAAAAAGAAGGGGGTCCCCTGTCCAGTCAGAAACATAGAATTACTTGTATAAAAGCCAAGCATTTCAGGTTAGGAAATTTTTTACTGGATTTGTGTTTTGTTTGTTCTTGGTTTTTTCCTCTAATCCTGTATGTGTACAAGCAACTACAAGAACAGATGTCGCCTTGTTTCACTGCAATGTCTCTAAATTACACTTTCTACATGTTTCCCTAAATATCTGCTTGTTTATCAGGAAAAATGTGAGCTTCTTTTTCTCCCTCTTGATGGAAAGGAGATATGAGATGGCATTTCAATAATTGCTCTGGCTGGTTTTATAAGTGCAAATTTATTCATATGTCAATGGCAATACTTAATTTCCTTTATATTAGACTACATATATAGAATTTTCCAGACATAATTCTGGAACTTCTGAGCAGCAGATGAGGAGCTCTGAAGTCAGAATGTGTTTTTACTCACTAGTTGGAGGGAAACAAGGATATGAGAGGTCCCCAAACAAATATTCCTGCTTCAACTTGAAACTGGAGGACCTGAGAAAAAGCAAAAATTTCTCAGCTTTAATTCTGGGCAGTGAGTGAGGGGAAATAGGACAAAATTTTGATCTTTCTTGCTTCGGAGGGGCTGAGTTGACTTGCCTGGCAATGAGTGATCATTCAGCATGGAAGAAACAAATTTGAGTAGCCTGCAGAAAGATTATTTGACAACAACTATCTGCAAAAGCCTGAAAAGCAAGGTCAAACTCTCATTACACATACACTGGTTTGAATCCAGAGCAGCTCTAGTTAAAGCAAACTGAGTTATGCACTGATTTAAATGAGATCAGACATAACTTGCTGTCAACACAGTCAAATTTTAAGTTGATCAAAGAACAAAATCTTCCCTTGTGTATATTCAGAATTTATCTGATGACTGTAGACAGATTTAGATGGAAATATTTCCTCCAAAGAATTCAATATGTCCGAGTAACTTCTCAGTGAGAAGGAGTAAGTCAGGTTTTTTATAAAGGGAACACTAAATCAGAAAATATGTGGCCCTTTCAAAAGTCATAGAAGAACTTCTTTGCAGCCTGTTGAGTTGTGTATTGCTTCCAGTGATTACATTTTCAGTCACTGCTAATGTACTGAATGCAGCATGACTACTTCATAGATTGTTTTAAAAGAGCTGGAGTTCTGGACAGGATGGAGGAGAATTTTATGTCAACGCTGGCTAGAATGGGAGCTGTCAAGCCCTGTGCTTTTATTTTTTCTTCATCTTATTCAACTACATCAACTCAGTTTATATCAGATTAAAGGCTGCAATATTGTCATTAAACATTGGCATTAACATTAGAAATCCAGTCTGCTGCCATGGCTGGCAGTGCCAACACAAGCTGATCATTCAATGCCTCTGATGTCCTTTACTTCCATCTTTTTCTTTTGAACTCCAGCAAGCTGCTTTCACATCCTGGCATTCCAGGTATCTTGTTCAAACTCAGGTGAAAACACAGCACAGGGGCCTCCTGTCTGCCAGGGGTACTGAAATGCTGTATAATGTTCATGGTACTGTCCCACACAGGTTGGCCATTGTGCCCCAGTTCTACTGTGGGGGGCTTGTACACAGAGGTGGGAAGGTTCCCTGGTTTGGCAACCTTCAAATCCATCAGCTGGATTTGCCAGGCAGGAGTGTGGGTGATTTTCAAAACCCTCAGCTGCCTGCACAACTAACACTCCTGGTGATGACTGCTCCAAGCTGGCCCAGTTTTCCTGTTGGAAGTCACTAGACTAAAATTGGGGAACACAGTTGTTGCCCAGGCAAGATCTAGATGAAGCAGTGCTATTGTAGACCATAAACATTTAGTCTGGCATCCAAATAACTTTGCCAAAGACCAATCCCAGAACATCTCACTTTCTCTATCCTAACCATCTTGTAAATGGTGCCTCAACACTACAAAATCTCTAATCTTGTGCTTTTTATCAGAATTTCACCTCACAGCATACTGATTTCTTGATTAGTTCTTCTGAAGGACATCATGCCAATAAGTCAGGAATACAAACTTAGTTAAAGAATCTCTTTACTAGACATACACCTGTTCCTGAGACACCAGTAGGTGTGTGTACAGTTTTCCAGCACAATGCAATCTTTGAACATGTTCTCTATGATTGGCCTGGTCTGTTTTCATCTATCTGTGAGTCAGAGGTCTAGGTGTATCTCAACTTGTCCTGTCTCTTCCTTCAGCAGCTTTCTTTTCTGTAATACAGTCCACAGAAGCCCTAGCTCAAATATGCAAATTTATTTTATATTAGACAAGTTTCTAGAATAAAGTCAAGGGACAGCAATTAGAACATAAAGCAGAAACCCTCCTTGTCATCCAAGCACCCAAACTACAGGGTGATACTTGCACCCCTTTTCTCTTAACCTGGCTTAGTGATTCACAAATATTTCTTGTCATAATTATTCAGTCCCAAGAAGACAGTTAGAGAATGCTAGAACTAAGCTAAGTCAGAAACCTGGTAAAATAAATCATACTGGTGCTAGGACAGAAGTTGTGGATTTGAATCTGCTCAAACAAAAATTGAACCTAGGTCTACCATCTCCTGAAAAGCACTCTAGCTCCCACCTAAGCCACCCAAAAGTTTGCATAAAAGTGTGAAAAACCATTTTTCTTTAAAAATGTGAGACCTACATTTGAAATTTTGGAAGAATAGACCTGGATTTGGGACATTACAGATGTCCAGGGCTATTTTCAGGACACCATCTTTAAATGCTTATTTTGGTGGCTTCTGAAAGTAACTGTGACAAGAGCAATGAGCAGAGAGCAATAAGCAATAAGCATCTCGGAGAGCTTGTTGGCGGGCCATGATGGCCCTTTCAGTCAGCTTGAAAATAAGTTATAATGCCTAAATTAAGTGTCTGTAACAAATGACCTACTTATCAGGTTGTGTAGAGGCTACCTAGTGAATATACTGTGTCATACCCCGGGATCATGGTCCTTTCACCTCTTTGCACCCTGGTTTCCTTTGCTCAGAAAGCAGGTTTGGGGAGACAGCATATTCCCAGTTCTTGCTCCAAAATTGTATTGGGATGTGATTTGAATGAATAAAACCAGGGAGTTAGGAAATTCTTCCACTGTTCTAGAAATGAAGCCTTCAACTATCATGTCTATTTATATTCATAGCTTATATAGCAAGGGAGACTACTCTGGGAAGCTCATCTGAATTAATTACAGACACAGGTAAGCAGTTAGATCACTGCAGCTCCTAGTTTTGATATGACCCCCAGGTCCTAGGCTGAAGGGCAGTATAAAACCTGTGCAGAAAACATAGATTTCTGTCACAGTGCGCTGTCGTATCGTGCTGGGCAGCGACAGCGGGGCGCGACCTTCCCCCCGTGAGCTCTGCTATTCCCAGTTATGGCTTGGTCCGGTGCAGGAACAGATAACGACGACACGGGGTAAAACTGGATGGATTTATTAGGTCCATGACCTGGGACCCCAAGACAAAGCCAAGGGGGGGTCTGCAGAGGTTTTTATAGGGGGAGTGGTATAGGGCAACCAAGCAATGAGGGCATGGCAGGGGAGGAATCTAGGGTAGGACTAACATTCTATAAACCTATCAGGGAGAGTAGGGGAGGGGGAGAATACAAAGTAACAAATGGGGTATTGAACACTACAAGATAGACAAGGAACACTCTGGAAAAAGGGGTAAGGATAGGGAGGATTGACAACTTGGGAGGGAGGAAGTTAGGGAAGGGCTTGGGGAGATTGGTAACTTGGGAGGGGAGATTAGGGAGGAGAGTAGTGGGCAAACACAAACTTAAAGCAAAAACCACACCACAGCAGATTTCTACAGGAGATATTGTATTTGCATTTTTCTATTCATTATCATTTGCCTTCTTTGCTGCCTGAAATACTGTGATACCAAAATCATGCATATATGATTGATTTGGGTTATCAGTGAGTGCATTGAGAAGGAGACTGAGTGCCCATCATGGCAGGTCTAGTGGATTTGATAGTAACTGGGATGTTTTTTTGCCACAGAAGCTGAAAGCACCCTGTGGCTGCTGTGGGCTGTGCCTACAAGGCATGATTATGTGTGTGTTCTGGCATGCGGGTGTGATGGTAATTGTTCACAGCTGGATGCATGAAGAAAACCAGCCCTGGGCAGGCTTCACTTTTTGCTCATTCCTTTCTGCCAGATGTTTTTTCACTTCTGTCAAATTTTCCTGCTCTTGAGAACAAAAAAGGGGAGCCAGGGTGCTTCTCAGTGGCTGTCAGGAGCAGGAGGTGAAAGCTCTGTGCCTAAGGAAGGGACACTGAGCTCTGCTGAACAGCTTCCCGACAGCAGGAGATTGGATAGGATTTGAGTGAGGTCCATGACTCCTGTCCTGGGCCAGCAGATAAACAGTAAAACACAGCTATGGTTATTCTGGAACTTAGGAAGACTATGCCCCTGTAGCTTAACAGATACCTACTGTCTTCAAGTGACCTGTGGGATGTGCACCATCCTTCATCTGGAAAACATAAAGGCTAGAGCTGAGCTTTCCCCAGCTGCCCACGCTTCAGCCTTTCTAAGGTCTTGTAGCATATTGCCAGCTTACACTAACCCCTATCAGCACTGGTACCTGGTCTGGAAACCTTTTCTTTTACAATTGACCTGGCAGGCATGCCTGCAGCACACCATATGGTCCCCACCCCATAATAATTACCAGCATTCTCTACCCATTTACCAAGAAACAATCAATTCCATATCCCATTATAAAACTGACCAACAGTCTTTGCCCTGCAGCCTGCCCCTGTCCCACATCCCTACCCACTTTCATGTGCCCCATCCCACCTGTTCCTCTGTGGGTTTCCCTTCCGAGTGAGAAGGATCCTGGCACTTAGGCCATTGGGAGATGTCTTTGAAAACTTGTGCAATGTAGAAAAATCAGAAAAAATCAGACAATGGCAGCGTGTCCTCACCTGACACTGCAAGAATTCAAAAGCTTTCAGAAATGTTGATTAAAAGGGACATCTGGAAGACACTTAGTTCAAAGCCCTGTTTACAGTAGGACTGCTGCATATGCTAGATCAAGTCAGTTGTGACTATTGATCTGGTTCTCCATTTTCCTGTAGTTTTCATTAAGTTCAAGTTAAAACTCATTCTCTCCTCTATTCCTTCAGATTTTTAATGCATCCACCAGCATTGCCACTCTGTATTCTCCAGGCATCTGCTGCTTCTGTGCTCCTTCCACAGTTTCCTTTCATGCTGTCCAGCCATTATCAGAGCTTTTCCCATTACAGTCAGGATGGCATTTGAACTGATACACATCTTTGTTCCTTGAAAAACAAAGCATGGTGTTTCCTGCCCCCCTATAGACCAAAGGACACCGTAAGCATCTGCCTTGAATGTATTTTCTGAAAGTTTGGTGAAAGTTTTTTAACAAATATATATGACTTAATGGAAAGGTTTCTCCTCTTGTTCTTCTTCCTCTAATGAACAGGCTTAAACAAAGGAAAAGCAGTCAGTTGTAACTTGCCCAGAACCTTAGAGGCCATGTACAAAAGGTTTCTTCCCCATATCTCTTAAATAGTTTATACAGAACAAAAAGACATGAATAACATAATAACTACTGCTCAGACTGATACCGCTTCAGGGAAATCACTGGGAATACAAGCAGCAGAAGACACGCCTATATAATCTCTGGAACTAAATTTAGACAGAGCTGTATCTCTGCCTAATTGCTCAACCCATTTCCTCCTCTTGTAGTGGAACAAGGATTCCTTCTGGAGCAGATGGATCTTGTTCAGTTTGGCTTTCCTCCTAGGAACTCCATCTTTTAAAGTTGCTTGCCTTCTGCCTATTCTTTCTGAATACACCTCCAGACAGGCCTGTCAGAACTGGCTCCCTTTAGAGCAGAGAGTTTTGCTATGTTACACTGCAATCCACCACACCCAGTCAGTTGCTCAGTTTATATTGGAAGATCCCAAGAATGACCAGTTCCTCTCTACCATCTCAAACCAGCCTGGCTTTTTAACATGGCTTCAAAAAGCACATGAAAGATTCTCGATTAGAAGAAATAGGATACAAAATGGAAGAGTTCAGGTGCAACATCCTAACTGTACAGCCTGAGAGTTCTTTTGGGATGATTTTTCTCATAAAGTGCTGCAGTATCCAGCATGCCTCACCAAAATGCCTGGTCCCCACCATCAGCATATTGATAGGAAATATCAATAGGAAGTAAAAATAAACTCCTGGTTGATAAGTAGTAGGATCTTAAACATGAAAATCATTTCACTTAAATAACTAAACAAAGTTTGCATTTTGGATTGAAATAGTGCTGTTGATAAGGTAGCATTAACTCCATTAATAAATAATGGAGTTAGGCTGATTATACAGCTGAGCTGAGTTGACCTGATGGCTGCTTGACCCTAAAGAAGTCCAGTTCATTCATCTCTCCTCTCCTTTCTTCCTTTTTGCCCTGACCATGACTGCTTAACCTGCTCCTTTCCTTATATTGGCCCTAGTGCTCCTCCGACTCCATGCTGAGTGAGCTCAGTGCACTGATATAGTAAAAAACTAATTTGAGGGGGAAAACCACCAAACATCACCCAAAGAATTTTCTGACCATTTTCAAGTTGAAAGAACTTAGTACAGGGTCAGAAGACAGTGATAGCCACTCTAACAGAAAAAGAAGTATAGCAAAGCTGGAAGGACACATATAGGGAAAGATATGAGGAAAAAGGAAAAAGTGGAGCTTCTCCATAGCTCCATTAGGAAGAAGACATTATTAACTCTGGAGATCCCTGTGAAGACCCAACAGATGTATTTGAGGAAACTCTGGATCCCACCAGACTGTTGCTAGTCCCAGTATCAAAGCAGCTCACTGCTCCACCAAGGAAGGCAGAACTGAAGATCCAGACATCTGGAAGACTGTTTTAACTTTTAATCTTAATCTGAAAATTAAATGTAGAAACATTTTTCCACCAACCCTCCTCAAGAACTGCTAACCTTTTTGGCATCCTCTTCTGGTGATTATTCTCCCTGTTGCCACAACAGACAGCATTAGGCTGTTTCCCCCAAACATGGGACATAAGATGTGAGCTGGTGCCACAGTGATATTAGCAATACAAGCTAACTCTGAACTAGGACAGCTGGTCTGATATAATCCAGTAGGAAAAAGCTGTACTGCTTCCAGTACTCTTGTGATTTTATTTAACACAGTGTTTTAGACATCTTACTCTGAAGAATGAATACTTCTATCTAATTTTGATAAATAAGTATTTATTGTGATAAAAAAGAATGACAAGAAACATTTGTTTCTCTTGAGACTGGGGGCATTTTCATTGCATTTTTCCTGCATTCCAACTAGAAGGCTAGTATTATCTGCTAGCAAATATTTCCGAGAAAAAAAATATGTACCACATTCTAATCTAAAATGCTTACAAGCCACGTGGAAAAAAAAAAAAATAAGGTGGGAGGGTGGGAGATGAATACTTAGATAGAATGTCCAGAAATTCTTCAGTGCCTCCCATGCCTGTTGAAGTAATACAAAGAATTGAAACATCATTAAATTATATACTGTAAAAATGTGCAAATTATTTCTTCTTATCTTCTTGTCTGATCTTAAAGTATTGCATCTGCATAAAGACTTTTAGGTAAAAGGAAGTGGCAAAAGCAACAACGTTTTTAATTTTCTTTTGAGTTGAAGTCTTACTTTGTCTGCTGCACAATAGCCTGAATTCGTATACAAACAACTATATGCCACTTGCCACACAGAGCTGGGCTTATGTTAACAGGCAATCCATTCTCTATTCTCTCACTGAGTGTCTTGAACACAACATATACATGACTTTGGCTCCCAGGGTAACAGCCATGAATCTCAGAAACTGAAAGCTGCAGGAGAGATGCAAGCAGAAAGGCCACCTCATGGGACAGAGAGAGTTAATCCTCTTTAATTGAGTTTGGATTTTCTTTCACAGTGTGTGCTAGTAAATGGCTTTAGAAGCCAGAATATTCACGGGGGTGACTGTCTATGTAAGAAAATACTGAAAGAAAATGTATTTTCCAAACACATGATACCTGCTGAGATGTTTTTTCTAAATCAGTGTACAGAAACAGTACTGAAGAATCTGGGTGAGCCGCTGTGGTCAAGCTACATGCCTCAAGTTTAAGTCCCTTCAGCAAACTCATTATAAAGGATCCCAAGACTAACAAATAGGAAGATTTGCACCAGCTTAATTTTACCTTTAAAAAGCAAAAATTAACCCAGACAGGAAAAACTTTTTGTAGGTATCTCCTAAAGTAGAAAAGGCATGTACATGTTTCACTGTTTACTTAAATTAAAGCTGTGTATATAGATGAGGTTAAAATGTAGGTTGGATACCCATGAAAGAAAATTTGAATACATAGACATGGCTATGACTGATAACTTGTTCAGAAATTATTTGTACAGAATGTCCCAGGAGAGAATAGTGATTATCAGACAACAGAGAAATGCATCATTTTCTAGGAGCAAAACATTAGCACTGAATTATTTTTTGAGTGAAGGAAATCCAGAAGGGCTTCCTAAACAAACAGTGAGAAAAAATGTTCACTGTTTCCCAATTTCCTCCATAGTGAAAGGCCCTGAATGACTCTTAAAACTGGAAGCTGGAAGCGATAAGGTAGGATGACTCTCCTTCTTGAGCTACCTTTCAGTCTCCATAAACTACAAGAGAAATTTCCACAACCAGCTCAGTCTAAGTGTCTTAGGAAAGCAGTGCCATTCAAAGTCTCTGAGATTTTTAAGAATCAATAGAAACTAAATCCTTGCATTTTCACTTCACTAAGAAACATGCTTGACTTGGTCTACAAATATTTCTCATTGCTATGACTCTCAAAAGATATCCTAAAGCTTTGTTTAGTGTTTGCCATGTGCTTCTTTCGGAGAGTTCCTTCTAAAATATTTTCAACAATATACTTGGAAATTGCTTGAAATTTGTCTAACGCTGGAAAGAAAAAACAAAACCCAACCCAAAAACAAAGCCAAAAATACAACCAAGCAAAACAGAAACAAACAAAAAACAATGAATGAGACATGGATTTTATTGATGGGTAGGGTTCAGATTTTCCAGGGCTAACTAAAATAATTCTGTCAAAACTCAAAATGAGACTAATACCTTTAATTTCCTGAAGGGTAAGTCTTTCCCACTCATAGTATATTTTTTCTTTGGAAAAGTGAGACCTTAATAATGAAAGCTTGGAATGAAGAGTTGGCCAAGTACCCAGTGCTTCAGGGTATATATAAGCAGTGTGCCTCAGTTATATTGCAGGACAGATGCCCCATGTCCTTATAGTTTTCCATTTTCAGGCTACCTAGGTACATTTTACATTTCCTGAAATGTGCCTGTGGCCAAAGAATGTCTTACAAGTTTCTTGAGCCATTTTCCTTCCCAAAATGAGACACTATGAGAAATATGACCCAGTGCAAAGAATAAAAAAATTGAGTGCATATGGCCACTGAACCACAGTTCACATAAATCAACACTGTAACATTTAACAACAGTTTTTTTTTTTTTTTCTCTTGGTTGAAATATTTGAGACATTCTTTTCTTTGAGAGTTCAAGATTTTTCATTTGACAGAAAAATCTATGTTCCCACCACTGGCAATTTTCATCCTGTTCCTCATATTGCAGTTTTATTCCAACTTACTTGATCATTTCTGAGTGTCAGCTTTGGTATTTTACTAATGCTACAGATGATTTTTCAGGGACTTGACTCCTAGAACTACAGGAATTCCTCAGCATTTTAGCTCTTCTGTATGAAAAATAAAGTTTCTGAATACCTGTTATTAGACAAAGGTATGATCTGATGATTGTGTCCAAACAGACTGAAAGATAATGAATTTCATAAAACTCTGGAAAGTGACATAAGAATGCTGGCTTGCTGTGTATTTCTGCAGTTTCTTCTCAAGGGCATAATTTCAGTATTAGCTAAATGTAGCTTAGAATTAATTTTATCTGTAGAAAACAACAAGTTACCTACACGAGTAATGACCCATTGCTGGATCTATTGGACAAGAGAAGTCAAATCCTGTGGTGGGTACTTTACTAATGACTATTATATTTCCTTTTTGAAAGAGACAGTTCTCAGATTGTTGGCTAATTAATGACATCTGTAAAATGTGTTTTTCTAATTAGTAACTAAATTTAGACTATGGTTCCTCAGAGCATGTCTGCTGCATAATAATATCCCTTTAAATGATGGCTTTGTCCCATGCCTAGTTGTGCTGTGATTATCAAGTAAGAATAAAACTCTTCTGACAGGTGTTTTTGTTTCATGACAATGAGTTGATAGCTTTGTGAATTGAAGTACTTTTTTATGGTCCCATAACTCATTCAGACCTATGCTGCAGGATGACTTTGTCGTTGTGCACACACAGAAAAATGGAGATAAATTCTTGTGATGCCCTTGCTTCACCAATTCTGCAATTAAACCACATGCTGTTGAGAAGCAGGAACACACTGAAATTAATAGACCCACCTGCAAGGCTCTCCGTGTGGTGCTGTGCAGTCAGCACCTTAGATGGTATCAGGGATCTGAAGGAATGAACACGCATTAAATTTGACATTTCAAAGTAATACAATCCATTATGGAAGACAGTGCTTGCTTTGGAGAGAACTTGACAGACAATGAAGTGATCAAAGGTGCTTTGATATGTCTAATTTTAGCTTACACAGCTGAGTTCTTCTATGGCCAATGGAGGTGATGAGAATAGTGTTCTTGTGTCTTCCTGAGGGAGGGATCAACAAATATAACAGCTTATGCAGGTGACACAGTGATAAAGCATTTTTTTTCTCTATTCCTAGCTCAAAGTAAATGGAAGAACAAATAGTTGTAGACTGGGAAGTTAATCTAACTGAATGCCCTTTTCTTTGGTTCTGAGCACTGAAATTTTCTAAGATTTATAAGAGAATTAGTATTACCTCTCAAATTTTGACCCTTCAGCAGACTAATTGCCAGTAGGTCTTTCAGTAGACTATGCAGTTTTTCTATATGCTCCCAGGAAAATATGTGCCATTCTGTATTCTCACAGCACAAGTGTGCTTAACTGGAAAGGGACCTTCACATCAGTAAGAAGTAATTTATGTATGTGTTATATTTGCAGTGTTTCTGTGAAGCATTGTAACAGAATTATATTGTCTCTGCCAACAATTAAGGCTAGTAATAAATTAAGTCTATTGTATGGATGATTCTTGCAGAGCATGTAATAGAATTATGAGTTAAATTGGACTGAGACACCGATGTTTATGGTTACTTTTGAGTTGAAAATTAAAATCTCAATGAAAAAACATGCCATTTTGTACTACACAGAGTCATAATGCCTAATGTTCTACCAATGTTTAATAACTTAAATGTCTTCAGCAACTTCCATAACTTAGCACTAGACATTTGCAAATTAAGCAGCAGATACCTACCATGGGAATGATCAGTTAAAGGTTATGGGGTAGGGGAATGGCATCAGCCCAGATTCCTTATGAGTGCTTTTGAAAATCTTTGAAATAATTTGAGATATTCCAAATGCTTTCCAGATTTTTGTTAGTGTGTTCTTCACAATGATCGAGGAGATAACTGATGATGCTGTTAACAACTGGCTGTTCAGATGAAAAATGCCATGAGTGTGCAAACTAGTTGGACTTCTAAATCTATCAACAGCCCCTGAGGCCATCCCAAGGGCAGGAACAGTGGGATAAACAAGGCAAGGCTTAGGAAGCCACATGGAGGGGCTCTTTGCTACAGCCCACACAGTTCATATCCCAGGCTCTGCAAGTAACCCCTTTGCCAAAACACTTCTCTGAGGAAATTGGGGTTGTGAGGGAGTCCTAGAAGGGCAGAAAGCCAGAAATAAAAATTTCACAGCCATTTCTTGGCACTACTCCTGTGTTCTAGCTCCTTCCCTGACCTAACTTAAGACAGGACTGCTTTTAACAGATGAATAACTTGTTTACTGGGACCTGGAGTGGAGACATAGACCTGTGACTGTTATGTGGAATTGTTCATCTTGCGAAAGTATATTCCCTCAGCCAGCTATTTTCAACAAAATTTTTCCTTTTTTCATGGTCAGAGAAGGCCAGGGATTGTGGACTGCTGAGGTGCAGTTCAGTTTTTAATGGTGTAACTCATTTGACTTCAGCACTTAAAGGCCATGCATAAAAAACTGCCAGTGATCCTGCCAATGATCTGTTACCTTGGGAAATATCTATTTTATATTCAGAATGAAAGATCAGTTGTAAAAATCTGTGAAGATACAACTGAACACATCCAGGCCTCACACACACCTCTTTTCTTGTTAGACAAACCCTTTCCTGTCTCCACATATTTGAAAAGGATTTCATTAAGGCTTCTTCCCTGTTACAGTTCAAAAGGGAGGGAAACAAATTAGTCTTCTCTGCCTGCTTAAGACCCATTTGTGACAGGAGAGTGTTGGTATCTGTCGCTGCAGGCCCCCAGCCGGGTAATAATTAGCATTGACTCCATGATTGCAGAAGGCTGATCAGTTCCTTTATTATGTCATCTTACACTATATTATACTATACTTATTAAGAAACTCAGTAACCCTTACAGCCAGACCGATACAGCTTTGACCTAACAATCAATCCAAACACCATCCAGTGTCTAGTTAAGAAATCACCCTTTGGTAAACAAATCTCCCTGACTGTCCCAGACTGAAAAGCAAGATGTATTATATTTGCCATCTGTATGGCAGTTGTCTTGTATTAATTGGGCAATTTTTCTTTTTATCTCTTCCACAATCAATCCTCCCTCAGGGGAGACATCTGCTGATAATGGGCCATTGAGTGTCACTGCATGACTGATAAGAACTATGGCATCCCATTGTGAGATGCTCCGCCCAGAGGGAGGAGCCAAGCATTCCTACCTGTATATAGCCTTGAGATTCTGGCCCACCAGCACAGCTTTTTTCTGCGCTGGATTTTTCCAGAGGAACAACTGCCTTTTCCATTGCCTCTTCAGAGGAAGACTGCATCCTTTTCTACAGGATCACTGTTCCAACAGAACCACACCTGACACTCCAGGAGAACTGCAGCCATAATTCCAATTGGACTGCTACCAACACCCTGTCCAACAGGGTGTCAAGTTGTATTCTGACTCTGTCAGTGTTGTTTTGGTTTACTGCATTGTTTATTTTATTTTTTTATTTTCTTCCCTAATAAAGATATGAGTCCCTGCTGGGATAGTGACAAGGGGGATGGGTGTGGAAACCATAGCACAAATTTGACCTGTAAAATCAGAGTCAATGACATCTAAATGCACAAAGATTCCTTGGAGGGTGGCACTAGATTTTCCCACAAGCAGCACACTCAGCCCTTGACCCAAAGGTCCAAATGCATCCAGAGGAACCTTATATACGCAACAAGATTCTAAAATTATTGTTGCTGCAGTGTGTACATGCACACCTGCTGCTCCCTGGGTGCTACCCCTAAACTGGCTGAGCTTAGCCTGTGCCGGTACCACGCCCTGGGGAATCATTTGTGTTGGAACGCAGTTCCTCTTTGCACTCATCTTCCTGTTTCCTGAACCTACCAAAGGCTGACCATTGGCATGGTATTTAGACTTACACTGGGTTGCATAATGACCTGCATTTAAGCACTTAGCGCACAAGAAATTAGTATTTGTTCCTTTCTGCTTCTCTGTTCCCTGTTTTTGTTTGCCCTTATTTTTCCCCTGTTTCTGTTGTCCATCCCCTGAGGATGTCCAGCCTGGCTGTAAAGCAGCCGCCAGAACAGACATTTTGTAGTCTACAAAACCTACTTTAGAACATGCTTGGACCATGTCTGTTAATGTTGGGTCACCTGGAAGACCATCTATGATCTTCCTACAATCGTGGTTTGCGTTGTCTCTTGCTAGTTGTTTACATAACACCTGCCTCAAACTATCACCTCAGTCTGCTTTTCCAGGGCTGCTGCAATTCTCAACAAATGGTAGCAATGGTTCTTTTGTTCCTTGAGTTATTTTCACATATCGTGGCTTGGAGGCAGTCGTTTCTACAGTTTTTAACAATGCTAGAAGCCCTATCCTTTGACTTTGCTCAAGAACAGCAGGGTCCCAAGCAGCCTGAAGATCAGGATTAGAAAAGGCATTTTCCCCCATGAGAGCATCC
This sequence comes from Vidua macroura, assembly GCF_024509145.1. NCBI lineage: Eukaryota > Metazoa > Chordata > Aves > Passeriformes > Viduidae > Vidua > Vidua macroura. Next base: position 97,421,593 of record NC_071572.1, on the reverse strand, counting down.
ACCCCCACGCAGTATCTAGGATCAGTCTGAGGCAGTTGCATGTTCTCTGCTTCAACCCTTTGAGCGATCTGCCTCCAATTGCCCTGAAAAACTATAAATTGCACAGGTTGGAACAATATTTGAGCTATATGTCTAATATCAAATGGAGCAAGCTGGTCAGTGTTTAGCACTCTGATAATTTGCATAACTTGTGTAGAACCAAGGCCATATTTCTCTACTCTATCTTGCAAATCTTGGACGACCCGCCAGCCAAAGACATTGTTCCTGTCAGATTGTCCTGTATTTGCAACACCTTTATACGTGGTAATAGCTTGGACTCCCCCTTTTGGCAGAACACTGCACCCCTGATCCACCTGTGTCCCCTCCTGAGATGCCGGATTAACTACTTGATCGTCATTTGTAGCTCCTTCCCCTGGATTTGCCATGCCTGTAAGTCCACCATTGGGCAACCCCAACTTTTCTATCAGGTTCCAATTTCCATTCTCTAAAGCCCGCAACTTAACTAATTCCCAAAAATGGCGAGGATTCATCAGTCACACAGTCACCCGACAAGGGGGCAATATCCAGAGAGGGCTCTGGGACGGTGTCACTGCTTGTTGGTGCCAGAGTTCTGCTGCCAGGGCACACCCCTGTTGCGGGGGCAGGTGTTTGTTGCTGTCACTGTCCGCGTCCTGGGATGGGGGTGGGTGGGAAAGCCTGTGGGCAGCAGAGGATGGCAGGTTCGTTGGAGGAACCAAAGCTGAGGAACCGGCTGCAAGCTGTGGAGCAGAGGGGCTGGTTGCAAGCCCCGGGACAGAGAAGCCAGCCGCTGGTGGCACAATGGCAGGGGGCACAGATGCTAACTGTGGCACGGAAAAGCCAGTCGCTGGCAGCGCAGAGGCAAGGGGCCCAACCATTAACTATGGCGTGGCCCTGCCCATGGCATGCAGGACCTTGCCCAGGCAAGAAAGGAAACAGAATGATCTGACACAGGAGCCCCCATACATGGCAAAGCATCCTTCCATGCAGAAAGAACTAATCTCTCTTCCATAGAAGGTTGGTTCCCCATTAAAGGAAACCCTTCCCACCAGCCCACATGAACCACTAGGCTACCCAGGGTTGTAGACACCTTAGCTATACTGGGAAAAGCCATTCCACCCTAGCTTTTGGCCTTGGGCTGCTACCCATCGTCACAAAAAGACCAGCTGTCTTCAAGGATGCGTGAAGCAAGGGACTTCATATAAAATCGGGAAAGCTGGACAGGACAAACACAGATCCAAACCAATGTGGTTAATCATACGTTCTCCCTTTATTGTTTATAAGATGGCAGTTTATATACACTTCAGTATAGTTTACAATTGTGAGCACACTCTCATTGGCAAGCAAACATTGTTTGTCTTTGTCTTAAGGTGGTTAAAGTTTCACACTGCAGACCCATACTAATTCACACCCAGAAAGCCCATTACACTGTGCACCTTAACATACTGCGCTACAGACTAATTTCTAACTGCGTCATAGGCTTCAAGGCCTCACCGAGGCCCGTATCTGAGGCCTAGGCTGGGGTAGCTCAACCTTCACTCTAAATATTAATCGTGTCCTCTCTCTCAGAAATTCTGCTACAGACGCGCAGGGAAAATCACTCTTACCTCTCTTAAATGGAGGACAGAGGGCTTCCAGTCTGTCCTGCAAGGACCGTCGCGGCTGCCACGGTGCCTCCCAGTGGGGAAGATCCAAAGCGTCCCGTTCGTCCTGCAGTTTCCACAGAGGTCACCACATGTAGCTGTTGAGTTCGGAATGGCTGAAAGAAGACGACATTGATGCCAATGCTCAGAAGGCATGAAGTGAGGTTTATTAGGAACTACACATATTTATAGAGAGGATGGTTCACCCAGAACCTGGTTGGTCCTTAAACAACACCCCTCACACCATTGATTAATTAGGAACAACACCTTTTTGTAAATATCTTTTCATAAACTTCATGTACAAACATTCCACATGTTCACAAACACCAGGTGCAGAGATTAAGATAAGAATTGTGTTAATTGTTTCTCTGAGCTTTCTCACAACTTCCCCAGTACGATGCCTGGGAAAGTTATCTGTTTCTTTTTCTGACTAAACTGTCAGCATCCACAAGTTTCTTACTTACTTAAGGCATATTCTTACTTACAACTATAGAAACTATCATAAGTTTATGATTTTTCTACTTAATGTCTGTGTATTGTATTTTTACATCAATCCCAGCTTCTCCTAAGGCTGCAAATCAACCGCTTCCATGACTGTGGAAGTTCCTGTTTTTCCAATTCCCGCACTCATCATTGGTAAAAAAAACCCACACTATTTGCACAGGTTTCAGTTCGAAACCAGGCAGAATCGCCAATTTTGAGATTTCCCAGGCAGCTCACCAATGAGTGGTGGAGTTTAGTGCTGGCCAATCACCAGTGCACTCATCTCCTGCTGTGAGGTAGGATTAGGAGAAAGGCAAAGCAGGCTCAAAAATTTAAAAGGGTATAAAGAAAAATTTATTAACACTAACTAAAAGAAAGAGTAATAAAAATCAGAACAAAACCTTCAGAACACTTCTCCTCTCCCCACAACCTTTTCTTCCCACTGACAATGTAAAGAAACAAACCCTAAAATTTCAGTCACTTTATCACCTCTAAAATAGTGTTTCTTCAGTTCACTTAGGGAGAGAATTCCCTCTTCATGTTCATGTTATGGAGACTTCTCCACAAGAAAAAACAGTTCTCTCGTGGCTCTCTCAAGAATAGCAGCCACCTGGGGAAATGGGCAGTCATGAAGTCCCTCCCATTTCCCATAAGTTTTTCCCACAGCTGTGCTTATGGGCCATGTCAACTTATGGGGTACAGTTTTAAAGATGAACTTGTTCAAAGGCAAAGGTTCTCATTATCTATCTCTAAAATTATCTTAATCTCTGGGAACAGAGGTCTTCTCTCTCTGGGGTCACAGGGTCTTCAAGCATCTCATAGATTACAGCTATTTTAATATCTGCTTACTTTAGCATGGAGGTCTTTGCTTGATATCTACAATTTAAACACTTTAATCTCCCCATAGTTTCATGTGTTATAGGGAAAAAGAGTCTTTTTCTCCATAGCTTTACAAGAGGATTTCAGCCCCAAGATTAAGGCATCTCCTCATCCCTCCCATGTGGGACTTGACTTCTTCACTGACCTCAATGTCTTCAGGTTGCTCCTTTACATACTTACATCTTGTTCCGTTTTCTCACTCAAGGGAGGATGGAAGAGTTAATATCTCGCCCAGGGCCTGCAGATGGTCACCTGACTCTGGCTGGCAGCTTGCGGCAGGTAACTGCATCTGGGAGGGGTGGCTAGGATCTAGTCAGTCAGGCCAAAAATCAGCAGCAGCATGCCGGGGGCGGGGGGAGGTGGCAGCTTCCCCTTACCCTGCCTGGGAGTTGCAGGCGAATCTTCACACTGGTGGGATTTGGGATCTGGCCCCAACCTGGGGCTGCTCCTGGGGCCCAGCGGGCCCAGCTGGGCCCCAGGCTGGAGGCAGGGCTGTAGCAAGCAGCCAAATGTTAGCGATTACTAGATGGAGGTTTTAGGGCACAGGCTGGTCCTTCTTCTCCATCTGTTGGAACCCAGGGCACAGGGCATATTTCTCTGTCTGCTCTGAGGGGTCCTGACCCTCAGGGAAGCACAGCTTTTAACCTTCGCCCATGGAGAAGGCTTCCAAGACTTTAGGATGGATTGGAGTCTACAAGTGTGTGAAATAGATAATAGAGAATAGTGTCGTTTGTCACAGGGTGAGAAGTTTAGAGTTTTGGGATTTTAGTATGGAGGTAGATAGGAGACAAGATGGATGATCTTGGGCGTTGTCTGAGCTTCTTCTTTTTCTTCATCTACTCCATTTTCTGCAGTGTTGGTGGCATAGGGTGATCGGCTGTGGGAAGCTGCAGTGCAGAGGTTACATGGACAGACAAAGGATTAGTTATTGGTAGAAAGGTAGAAACAAAGTATGCTTTAAGAGTTAATTGGACAAAACAGCTTTAAAAGATCATGAGACTGTATATCCTGTGACCATTTTTGCTGTACTTTCTTGCGTGCTAAGTCTGGTACAGACGGCGTGCCAGACTTCAGATAAGATAAAAATAAACAGCAACTTGAAGACTGAAAAAAGGTCCCGTGCATCTCTCAATCATGGCACAGAACTGTTAAAGAGAGGTTTTCCCCCATCAGGGGAACCTCAGGGGGCCCTGAGGGGCCGCACATATCATACAGCCTTGTTGGCAAAAACGTGGTGTGGATTGTGTTACGATTCAGAATTTCATATGAGGTATAATGCCATTGAAATTTTAATTACATCAGGTCACAAGAAACAAAATAGTCCTCATCTCAGCAGTTTTTGGAAAGAGTCAAAAGAGGTTCAAATTTGTGGAGTTGAATGCAAAAAAAATAACTTAGTGCCTTAATTTGGCCTATCCCAGAAAAGAACTGGGAAGAATAATAAAAATACGCAGGTTTCAACAGGGTTCCTGAAATAATTGAAAATAAAGACTCCATACCCCACACTTTCTAATCTCACCCAAGGATAGCAAAAGCATCCACAGTTCTGAGGGCAATTGCTGTTTTCAGGTAGCACCGGTTGTTGGTTCATTGGTGATATTAGGGATCAGAGTGTCCTTCTCAAGCCAGGCACAAACCCATCGAGATCCTTTGTCTGAACATCAGCGTTTTCCAGGGTTACTTCTACTGCTATTGCCAAGGTCCACTTTGGCACTTCCTGCTGTTGCTGAGTGGAGGATACCCAGGCAGGATACCCCTGTTGTGGGGGGGATTTGTATCATTGCGCATCCCTCCTTCACGCTCTGCCCCCCCGTTCTCCAATAGTGTTCTTTCTTTCTTGCATTTCGATTGACATTTGCTGGCCTGATGACCAAATTTATCACATCTATTGCAGTTTCCCATGAAAACATTAGATGTTGCTGTTGCCTTACTTTTCTTTATGGCTTTAGCTCAGCACTGGACTTTAAAGTGACCAGGTCTAACACAGTTGAAACATTTTGGGCTAGAGTCACCTTTTCTTTGTTGAACCAGTGATTTAAGGGCAACTGCCATTGCTTCTGCTAAGTGAGTGGCTTTTTCCTCTGGAGTTCCAACCCTAGAACAAGCTTCAATCATGTCCACCAAGGTGGCTGTTTGAGGCAACGTCTGCAAGATCCTCTTATAGATGGAGTTAGCATTTTCCACAGCCAGCTTTGTTCCCAGTGTGGCTTTAACATCTGGAGACATTCCCGGAACTTGATCAATTGCAGACAATCTGAAAACTCATTAAAGTCTCCTTTGCCTCTTGCTTAATGCTTATATAGGATGGCAGTGGAAGTCTCATGTCTTGGACAGCGTGGAATGCTTGCCAGCTTCTGAGACTGCTGCAAAATTGCTGTATGTAAACGTGCCTGAGTTTGCATGTCAGCAAAAGGCCCTTTCCCTAACATCATATCTGGTGGCGAAGTGCCGAGGGTCCCCTTGAGGAAGCCCAAGATTTTCAATCACAGCAGCGCAGCAGTGTCTACCTGCCTCTCCCAGTCCGCTTGCCACAGTGCTATCTTGTCCACATGCTCTACATGCACTTCTCAAGATATGTGATTGGTTACAGTCCAGTGCTTCAAGGCCCTCCTTCATCTAGTTCTTATGGTCCTGGCATTTTGTTTTTCAGCCTCTTCTTTCTTATTTTAGCATAATTTATGTCTTATTAACCTTGACAAATTCCAGAGGGTTCTGATAAGAATAACTAAAAATGGTTTATCTGGAGCACACTGTGGCCTAAGCTGTTTAAGTACATTGCTACAATGGGCCAAGTCAAAATTTCTCTCCTTTATTGCTTGATGGCAAATCCCAGCCCAATCAGTCAGTTTTATGTTATTTTCTGGAAGATCCTTTGATTTAGAAAGGATCAGAGACTGTTTAGGGTCTGGAGAGAACAAGTCAGGTTTTAAATCTGGATCCATGGGACCAGATTCAAGCAAGTCATTTCTTCTTCAGAAGTACAATCATTTTCTGACTCTTGCACCCCTACAGTTTGTTTAGAAGTTTCAAGCTCCTTCTTATCATTCCCTTTCTCTGTAGTATCAGAAGCGGCTAAAGGTAACACAGCTGGAGTTACTTGGAGTTGCCCCAAGTAACTGCCAATTCAAATGCGTTCTTATCTCTGCTGGAGATTTCCTGCCACAGCCAGTCTCCTAACGTCTGCCAAGCACCTAGGCTAAAAGCTGTCTCAGCGTCTACTAAAAATCCATAAACCTTTGCCCAACAGAGCAGGGTGCGCAGAGAATGATCTGATACAGCAATTCCCATGTGCGGTAATGCATCCTTCCACACAGAAAGGACGATTTGTTCCTTTGTAGAGATTTGATTCCCCATATTGAAAGAAGCCTTTCCCCAGCAGCCCACCTAAGCAGCGGTTTGCTCTGGAATACAAACTCTTGCTTTACTGAGGTCCATCTCAACCAGCCCTCAGGCCAGTTCCACTAGCCATGGTCTCAAAAGACCAGCCCCGTTTGCCGCACTACGACACAAAGACTCACACACTTACGCTAGATACAAAAGAGGGAAGAAAAGAGCAAAAGGAGGGAACTTTATTTCTGACCTCGCAATATACAGAATTCCAAAAGTGAAAGTGGATTGGAGGGTGAAATTGCCACCTCTCCAATCACACTGGTCAATTCTCTCCTCCCACAAAGAAGAATGCAAAACAATCATTATTTACATGAACAGTGTGAGAAAACTCCAGTAGAAATATGTAAGCATCAGAAGGCATAGAAAACTTTTAGAAGAACTTGAAAACTCTCAAAAGAACAGGATGACACCTCACCCTTTTTCCATTAAAAAAAGAAAAAGAAAAAAGAAAAATGAACAATGTTAAAAGGGAAAATTTTGAACAATGTTCAGTGTCCACTTGTGGAGGAATCATCAGAATGATCACTCATGTCGTCTGCATCTGAGTCATCACTCAATGATTCATCTACTTGATGGCTTTCAGTTTGGTCACAGTTTCCATTTTGCCTGTTGGCCAGATTCTGTCTCTGCGGTCGCAGGTCAGGATGAACACACTTTGAAGGTACCCAGCGTACCCCAGTACCTGTGGATACACACGCATACCCACGCCCCAAAGTGATAAGGTCATAGGGACCTTCCCACTGTTTGGTGACTAAATTCCACACCCAAACCTTCCCTCGAGGCTGATGTGTCTTGTCCAAAGCCTGCAAGGAAAGGTGATGATTCAAAATGACAGGGTTATTTGAATTCTGCGGCACAGTAAGATGATTGATGGTATACAAAGCTTTTGCCAACCAACTATGCGGGGTTTCACCCTGCATTCCCCGTTTTTGTTTTTGAAGAACCTGCTTCAGAGTACCATGAGCACGTTCTACAATAGCTTGACCAGTCGAAGAATGAGGGATATCAAACTTGTGTGACACTTGTGTGACACCCCATGACTGCAGGAACTGCTGCACCTTCTGTGATGCGTAAGCAGGACCATTGTTGGTTTCCACAGAAGAAGGTACACCCAGAACGGCAAAGGCCTGCCTCCAGTGGGCAAGGACATCGCAGGCCTTTTCTCCAGTGTGAGCAGAAGCCCACATCGCAGAGGAGAATGTGTCCACAGTGACATGCACATACTTGAGCCGGCCAAACTCAGCAATGTGGGTGACATCGGTCTGCCAAAGCTCCAAGGCCTTGAGGCCTCTGTGGTTTACCCCTGCCGGTAAAGGCAGAGCAAGCACATGGCAGTCATCACAGGACTCGACAATGTCACGAGCCTCAGTTGGTGTCAGCTGAAACTGCTTCTGCAAGGTATGTGCGTTCTGATGGAAAAACCCATGCGATGCCTTGGCCTGCGCAAGTGTGTCAGGCTGCGGTGCCACCCACGCTGGGTTAGCCAACTTGTCAGCCCTCCCGTTACCTTCTGCTACAAACCCTGGCAAATTGGTGTGACTCCTTACATGCAGAATGTAGTACGGATGAACCCGGGCCTGAATGGCACACCACAAGGTCTTCAGTAAATGAAACAAGGCAGGATTACTGACTTCCTTCAAAACTGAATAACCCATCCGCTGTACAATGTCAGCCACATAGGCAGAATCCGTGACCAAATTGAAAGGTTCCTGGGAAAATTTCTCAAATGCCATGACAGCAGCCCTCAATTCAACCAATTGGGCTGACCCAACCTCATGACCTTCCAGGACCTGCCACTCAGATCTATCCCTCCAAGTAACAATGGCCTTCCCTGTCTTCCCCGAACTGTCAGTGAAGACAGTGGGTCCTTGCACAGGCTCCTGACTATTTTTGGGCTGCAAAGATATTTGTGTGAATTTCGCCACATGCAGTAGCTTGTGGCTGGGCAGATGATAAGTGATCTGCCCTGAAAAGTTTTCCAGAGCACATTGCAGGGACACACTGTGTGCAAAGCTCCAGTCAAAATCCTCCCGCTGTACCGGGAGTATGATCTTTGCGGGATCCACACCCATCAATTGCAAACACCGTTGCCGGCATTTGATTATCAAGCGAGCAATTAGCTCAACCAATGCAGTTGCCATCTTCTGCAGCTGATGGGGCAGGAAAACCCATTCCAAGATGTGCAAGGGATCGGACCATTTGTCACTCCATTGGCCAATGATACCTGTGGGATGCGAATCTGGAGTGGTAATGAACACAGTGACATCAACGGAAGGATCAATGCGATAAACCTGGCAAGCAGAAACAGCTTGCTGAACCTCCTTCAGCACCTGACATGCCTCAGGGATCAATGTGTGAGGTGACTTTAAATCAGAGTCTCCCTTTAACAAATCATACAGAGGAGACAGTTGTGCATTGGTCAGTCCCAAGTATGGACGCAACCAAGTGATGACGCCCATCAATTTCTGGACATCATTCAATGTCTTCACCGAATGCACAAATTGCACCTCCTGGTGTTGGATTGTCCGTTCCAGAATTTTGACCCCCAAATACTTCCAAGGAGGTTGTTGCTGAACCTTTTCTGGAGCCACCTGCAGCCCATGAGAATGCAAAGCATCGAGCAACTGAGTCTGTATCCTCAGCAGCTCATCCTGGGTGGATGCAGCCACCAAAATGTTGTCCACATAGTGATAAATATGGGCATCAGGAAACTGCTTGCGAACTCCAGACAAGGCATGGGCCACATACCATTGGCACATGGCAGGAAAATTTTGCGCATTCTGAGGCAAAACCCTCCATTGATATTGCTGTGCGGGCTCAGCATTGTTGATTGCTGGCACCGAGAAGGCAAATTTTGGTCTGTCATCAGGATGCAAAGGAATTGTAAAAAAACAATCCTTCAAATCCACGATGAAGATCGGCCAATCTGTGGGAAGCATGGTAGGCGATGGCATGCCCGCCTGCAATGTTCCCATGCTTTCCATCACATCATTGACCTTTCTGAGGTCTTGTAACAACCTCCATTTCCCAGATTTTTTCTTGATGCAGAAGACAGGAGTGTTCCAGGGACTGGTAGAAGGCTCCAGATGACCCTGGTCCAACTGTTCCTGCACTAGGTTTTGAAGGACAACTAATTTGTCTTGAGGGAGGGGCCACTGGTTCTCCCAGATGGGTTTGTCCACCAGACACAGTAAAGGAGGTGTGGGACACTCATTGCAGTGGCCCCCATCAAAAATCCGTCCCGATGTGCACCCCCACGCGGACAGAACATCCCTCCCCCAGAGGTTAACACTAGTTGAAGTAACATGAGGCCGGATCGTGGCCGTCTGTCCCTCTCGGTTTGTGATCATCACGGGCTGCTGGCTCATGTAGCAATGTGCTACTCCTCCCAATCCTGCAATAGGTGTCTGCACTGGATCCAAGGGCCACGCCGGGGGCCAGGCGGCAAGGGAGAGAACTGTGACGTCCGCACCACTGTCAAGAAACCCGCGGAGACGAATCTCCGGCAGCGTCGCACCAGAGATGGACAGGGTACACAGCATCTCGGGATGTTTTTCGGTCAGGACAGCAGACCAGTGAACTTGAGGTGGCCCAGTGGATCCAAAGCCACCATCACCTCGCAATCGATCAACTGTCCTGCGAACAGAAGACTTAAAAGGCACAAGTTGAGCAATTCGTGTCCCTTTCGGGATAGTGACAGAGGGGGTGGGTGTGGAAACCATGGCACAAATCTGTCCCGTGAAATCTTCATCAATGAGTCCCATGTGCACAATGATGCCCTGAAGGGTGGCACTAGACCTCCCCATAAGGAGAGCACTCATGCCCTCACCCAAGGGACCAAAGGCATCCAGGGGAACCTTGTGTATTTTGCAAGAATCTATGACAACTGTTGCTGCTGTGCAGACATCGACAGCTGCTGAGCCACGGGTGCTGGCTGCAAGCCGGCTAAGCAGACCTCCATCGGCACCAGGGCTTGGAGGGAAGCTTGTGTCTGGGCGCGTCTCTCCATCGCGCTCCGCTTCCCGTTTCCCGAGCCCGGCAACGCTTGGCCATTAGCATGCACAGTCGCCTTGCAGACATTTGCAGTATGGTTTAGCCTTCCACATCGACCACACAAAAACAAGGGAGTTGTGACCTGCTGTACCTTCTTTCCCTGTTTCTTGCTGGCCTGAGCAGTCCCCTGCTGTCGCTGCCCGCCCTGTGGCAGTGCCCAGACTGGCTGCGCAGCAGTAGCCATGGCAGGCTGTGCAGCAGTAGCCAAGGCAGCCGTCTTATGATCTGAGATGCCGACCTTTGCACAGGCCTCTGCCACCTGAGGGATGACCTGAGGATCACCAGGAAGAGCCTCTATGATCCTCCTACAATCGGCATTGCAGTTACTTCTCACAAGGTGTTTAAGCAAAAGCTTCCTTGCCTCAATATCTTCCACCTGCTTCTCCACAGAGGCAGAAAACTTGTTTGCAAATCCTAGGAAAGACTCATCATCTCCCTGGACAATAGCCACAAATGACTCCTTTGCAGGGGGGGTGGTGTTGTAGCTGGGTCTTACCCAGTCCAGAGGATTCTCCAGAGGCTCCGCTGACCTTTGTGGTTGCCAGAAACTGATGCCTTTTTCAGGGCTACCTAAAACAGAGGCCAGACAAAATTAAGAGAATAAAAGCAGTATATTTTGGGCAGATGAAGCACCCCCAGGGGCTACACCCAAAATGGACAATGGTTCATGAGTTTTCACACTTTTATAAGTTTGGTCCATTTGCATATTTGGGGTTTAATCTTCCAATTACAGCTTCAGATAATTGAGACATTTTACCCCCAGTTTGCTCCACCCCAACCCACTTTCGTTTATATTTCTCGGGGCCTGAGACAGTAAGGTGTCCTTGATTCCTAGGCCTAGAGAGGAATTGTTTTGTCTGACCAAAATGTAAAGACATTAGCTAGCACTGTATATGGAGTTTAAAGCTATACACTAAAGAATTACAGGATTACAAATACATGAAAATATACAAGCTAAAATCCTAAGGCATCAGTGGAGCAACCCATTCCAGAATTTTTCTCCTTAAATTGTCTCAAACCAAGACAATTTGCCTCCCAACTTCAGGGACATGAAAGACAAGCTGAAAAAATAACAATTTTGTCCTAGACATTTTGTATTGGGTTCAGAACTCACTGGTCACCATGCTGCCTGGTTTAATCATGGGGCTGTGGCACCTAGGCATGCATACGTCTCCAGATACGTGGGTCATTTTGCCCAAGATGTGGATCTTTTTTGGATCAGGGATACAAACCAGGATTGCTGTGTTGATATACTCTGTAACAGCTTATATAAAGATAATATCAGAGGTAATTGGAATTATTTGGGATTATTGCTGTTTGCTGTGTATTATTGCTGTTTGCCTGTCCTGGTCTCAGCTGCTGCTTTTGAGGGTTTATTATTAATCACACCTAGCCTGTGGGGAAACCAGTAGGAAATTATTTTCCCCAGCTTTTTACCTCCCTCTCCCCCTTCAGGTCTGACAGTTACCTTTAGAGAATGTTCACTTCCTTCTGGATATTAAAGATGCCATATTTTTGTTGTTAACTCTCCTCTATATGGCCTACAGCATGTTTAGAATCAGGGCTGAGATTTCTGGGGAGGCCTGCCCCAGTGGTGGAAAATCCTGAGTGGTGTGGCATGTGGAAGGATGTAGTCTACGCCCTGAAGAAACACTCTGCCCCAATAATTTGGAATTTTCCCCTTGAATAAATTTAGAACCCAGATGAGAAAGAGAAATATCTGAAAGAAAGTTGCAATGACAACTGCAAAGAGAAGCAGCTCATTGCACTGGGCTGGGTAATGCTTATTGCACACTGCTCAATACCCTAGAGCAACAGATATAGCCAGAGGGGAAGGAGAAAAAAATCATCAGACACTCCAGTTACTCAGGCTGCAGTAAAACCAGAAGGACAACGTAAGCTAATAGTGGTCACCTGTGTCCAGAGGAGGAAATACAAGACCAAATCCTTTTGTCCAGTGGATGATGATGGGGAGTCAGGACCCTCACAGCCAGCGTAGGAATTGGAATCAGAAATAACCACTAAATCTTTGTCCTTAGAAAGTCTCCACAAGCTGAGAAAAGACCTCACCCGACAGCCCAACAAGTCTATATTGTTGATACCAGTCTCTGACACTGCAAGTGATGGTACAATTTTGGATGGTACTGAAACAAGGCACTTGAGATCTCTGTCACATGACGTGGGATTGCAAGGAGGTTCAAACCTCTTAGCCTCTGGACTCAGCTCTTAACAAGTGTGTGGGAGAGATACCTCTGACCAGAAGATCTACAGCCACAGGAAGGCTCTTGGAAGACCATGGAGCAAGGACTCCCGTGCTTGAGAGAACTGGCTGTGACAGAGCTCCCTTTTTCAAATGACCAAACCACTAAGAGTCCAGACATGGTAACATGTACCACACTGTTGTGGCTCAAACTTGCATGACTCAGGACACAAGTGTACAGCCATGCCCTAGCAACACTGTGGTGGATTGAGGAGGGCACTATAATACTAAAAAGGTTAATTTAATTTCTACTGTAACTGTGAGCTTTTAGTAGAAAGACACTGTGACTGAACTTTTAACAGAGAAGACTGTGTCTGCAGACCTTTAGCAGAAAAGAAAGGCATAAAGAAATTGCTACTCAAACAAGGACGATTAGAAGATTAAGAGGAGACATCTGGCTCAGGAATACAGCTACAGCCAAAACAGCAACTGAGTTTTTCAGAACCTGAGGAACATGAGGAGGGTTTTATGGTAACGGCAAAATTATAAATATACATGTTGTGACTGTATATTAGCAATACGCTTGTAGAAATTGGGAGGCATGTTAGGAGGAGTTATCCCTCATGCCCTTCCAGGGGCCTGAATAAATGATGCCCTCTTGAACACAAAGAAAATTTGTGTTTAGGAGTCTTATTCCAGTTTTCAGAGATTTGGTGATAAGTGGGTGCTGTGACAAGGAGACTCCAGGCGTATGAAGACACTGTCCATACCGCAACACAAGCCCAAATCTCAGCTGTGGAAATTTACTTGACTGAGCTTATGCAGAGATTGGAAGACAGGATTGAAGAGACCCTTGAGAAACTCAGCAAGGAGCTTAAAGAGGGCCTTCTCCAAATTTCATCAGTATAGACCAAAGCCCCTCTTATCAACAGCAGGTGTTGCTCATATAGAGAGAGAGGGGTACACCCCACGAACCGACCTGTGGTTCTTCCTGTGTGAGCTTGACCAGCTCACACAGGAAGAAGGAAGAAACACATTCTAGACAAACACATTTCTGAAATCCTATTCAGTCTTGCTTCTTCATTGAACCAAGGCTATGTTCCTTTTCCATATATGAAGACATAGACAATGTGGGGCTGGAATAAAAGGGGGAAGCTTCAGTAGGGGGCCAAACCAAGAGGAAAATGAGATCATTAACTGTACTTCTAATGGGGATATTTGTCAATGACGCTAATTTGCTAAACGCATAAAAGTGTTGGAGCCCTATATCAAGTGCCTTGCACAGGGCCCCGTAGAGGAAGACGATGGCAGGCAGCGGCGTGGGGGCAGCCAAGGGGACCGGCGTGTTCGGAGGAACCTGGGGACCAGGGCCGGTGTCGTTTGTGTTCAGCCGCAAGGCGGAGCGGCGGTGGCCGCTGCCCGTGGGACCCTGCGTAGTGCCCGGCACGGCGGCGACACCGAGACCGACACCGACTCCTTGACAGCAGTAGAGGACCAGGAGCTGCTCAGCACCCCCAGGCAGCCGGCCCCGCCACCCCCGCAGGAGCTGGTGATCCCCCTGATCCCCCGTCACTGCTTGAGGAACCCGGAGCGCCCCGCGCCCATATACGTCCCGCCCCGCTGCTGTGACACCACAGGACAGATCCCACTCCCGCCGGGGCTCCCCCGGACCTCCCCTGGCTGGAGGCTCAGACGGTGCAGGAGGCGCGGCAGAGCCAGGAGCAGCCCGAGGGGCCCGGTTGCTACCCCCCTCCAGGTGCCCGACAAAGATGTTGCCGCAGGGCCGCTGCCGAACCCCCAGGACTACGGGGCCGTGCCCGAGGGCCATTTCGGGCTGGCCGTGCTGCGGGGTATGGGCTGGAGTGCTGCCGTGACAGACACGTTGGAACTTCAGTATGAACTGAAGGCAGCATGAAGGCAGCGAAATGGGACCCGACTCTTGACAGTACAAATGTGTTTTTCTATATTCTTCTAGCAGCAGAGTTCAGGCCACAGTTTGCTGTCACTTGGAGGGATGTGCAGTATACTTGGAATTGACTGCATCAGGGGTGGAAGCACAGTCCCACCATTTTCTATGGACTGATCCAGACTGCACTGAAAAGGGTGAAGTTCCAGAACACTATCAATGACCTCACTGTAGAGGGCAACACAGCAGAAGATGTTTTTGGGAAAGCGGAGAAAATAATTCAGATTCTCCAGAAAGCTGTTTTTGTCATTACACAAAATAAGGTCAAGAGACCTGCCCAGGAAATTCAGTTCCTAGCAGTGAAGTGGCAAGACGGCTGTCAACAGATTCCAGCAGAGGTGATTAATAAGATAGCTGCCATATCCTCACTGACCAGAAAGAAAAAAAACCACAGGCTTTCCTAGGTGCCGTCGGTTTTTGGAGGATGCACATCTCAAAATACAACCAGATTGTAAGCCCTCTCTACCCTGTGACATGTGTTTAAAGTGTGGCCCTGAACAACAGCAAGCTTTTGAACAGATCAAACAAGGAATTACTCACACAGCCCTTGGGCCAAGCAGGACAGGATGTGAATTACATGCTGTACACCACAGCCTGGAGCCTCTGGCAGAAGGTACCTGGAGAGACTCGAGGATGACCTCTTGGGTTTTGGAGTCAGGTATACAGAGGATCTGAGCCAACTGTACCCCAACTGCAGAAGAGATTCTTGCAGCCTATGAAGGGGTTGGAGCTGCCTCAGAAGTGATTGGCACTGAAGCACAGCTTCTTCTGGCACCCGGACTACCAGTGCTGGGCTGGATATTTAATGGAAAGGTCACTGCAATATGTCACACCACCAGTGCTACCTGGAGTATGTGGATTACTCTTAACACAACGAGCTCAAATAGGAAATGCAAATTGCCCTGGGATCTTGGAAGTTATCACAGACTAGCCTGAAGGTGACAACAACCCGCCCACCTTTCCCAAAGGTGAATGCAATTCAGATAAGTTTATATATATTCTCCTATAAAGGGAGACAATTCATTCCAGAGTGTTCTCCTTTAAATTATCTGAAACCAAGACACCAATGACTGGGAAAAGGGAAATACAACCCCATTTTTAAAAATGGGAAAGCCAAAGACCCAGGGAACTACACACCAGTCAGTCTCACCTCTGTGCCAGGCAAGATCATGGAGCAGATTCTCCTGGAAATTATCCTAAGGCATATGGAAAACAAATAGGTGATTGGTAACAGCTACCATGGCTTTAGTAGGGGCAAATCATGCCCTGACAAATTTGATGGCCTTCTGTGCCGTGGCTACAGTGTTGGTGGGTGAGGCAGAGCAACAGGCATCGTTCGCCTGGATTAATGCAAAGCGTTTGACACTGTCCAGTGTGACATCCTTGCCTACGACCTTCCCACCGTGCCAGCCCCACCCAACACGTTCGTATTTGTTGGCTCATTGTTGGGGTAGCGGGGTTGGGTTCCATGCACTGCGGTTCCCCCTGCCCCGCCGCCTGGCACAGCAATAACCCGTCGCATATCCTGCCATCCCAGAGTATCACGAGCGGAGCGGAGCCTGTGAGCGCCGGGCCCTTCGCCGGGCCCCTCTCGTGCACCGAGCAGGCAGGAGTCGCTCCGGTCCGACCCGGCCGGGGACAGAGGCGGTGGCGGGGTAGGAGCATCTTCCCGGAGCGGAGGGCGCGGGCACGCCTCGGCCCGGCTGTCACCAGCGGCCGGACCCCTCCACCTCCTCTTCGCCCCCGGAGCCGCCGTGCCCGGGCCGGGCCGCCCCGCTTGCTGCCCGCCGGGTTCGCGGGACAGCTCCACTGCACACACGAGCAAACGCAGGGCAAGCGTCCCCCGGCTTTCCCTTCCCCTTCCCCATCCCTGCTGGGACACCCCAGTACTTCGGCCGGGGGAGGCGTCCAGACAGCCCCTTCTTGCTCTCCCTGGCCGCCGCGGGAGCCACCGGGGTGACTCGCCTTGTAGCCCGTCTGCTGCTGCACCCTGGGCAGTCACCCACGCACCCTCTCGGGCTGCCCTTCCCTCAGGATCCTTTCTCCAAAGAGGAGTTTCTGACTGGAAACTGCCGGCTGCAACAAGGGGTTTGGGCACCAGTAAGAAAGGCACCTGGATTCTGTAAAGCATCATTTTAAATAAGACTTAAAAAAGCTAACAGCATAAGGAAGGAAAACTGTAGAGTTAAACTTACATTCCTTTGGATGCTGGGAACTCTTTGTTGTGCAGCACTGGAGAGTAGCAGCATGCCCTGCAGACTCTACCAGATGGAAGGATTAGTCTGTTCTGGTCATTCAAAGCTTTTGTAGGATTTTCTTACAAGAAAACAACTCCATTCATCATTTCTACTGTCAAAGAGAGAGGATGTTCACATGAGAACTTCTTCGTACGCTGTGAGATAAAGGCAAGGCCGTGCAGGTGTGTTATCACTGGTATGGAGTGGGAGCTGCTCCACTGTTATCATGACCCGACCGAATCTGCCCCGCACCGAGGCAGAAGTGCAACATGGCACAGGCCTGAAGGTGATGCTGTTGGCGCGCAGCACAGCATGGCCTGGTGCCTTCACAGATTCACTGTTACGTGGATCACTAATCCTCACTGTGCAATGGTCTTTAAGTCAGAATCACTGCAGGAGCCCATAAAAGTAGTTTGAGATCTCCATCAGTCTAGAAACGGTTTGGAAGATCCTGAAGTTAAAAGAAATTGTTCTCTGTAGCAGGGAATTTAGAATATTAGCATGGAGCATGTTGCTTATGCTGGTGAGGTAGCAGTCTACACAGAGTCCCTACACTGACATTTTGACATTACAATTTGTAATTTAAGAGAAAAGAATTGTACCGGTCAGCAAGTTTTAATGTTCATAATGTTAGCTGGAGCTCAGCTGGAGCTCAGCTGGAACATGATCAATAGTTGTCATGAAGGAGACTTTGGCCTAGCAGGCAGCATCCAGCTTCAAAGTGAAAGAACCACTGAGATTTATCTGTCACACACATTATCTTCTCCTAGAGGTTCTTAGTTACAAGGCATTCTTTGATAATAAGATTGCTGTAGTCTGACTACTAATTCCACTGAAGTCTGTTACAAACTCCAGAATGATACTGAAGTTTATTGAAATTCTCTGCTGGCTACATAATAATTGTCTTTACTTATTGACAGAAAGTATGTCACCATCTCTGTCTTTTAGTTTCTGTTCTATGATATTCCTCATTTTATTGTCCTTGCCATTTCATTAGTTGCTTTGTAAATGTAATTTCTGTAATGAATGGAGCTACAGTGAAGACTCACTTGTGTAATGTTTGGACTAACTTAAAGCTCCACTGAAGTGGCCAGGGATCATCTCACAGGCCTTGCTGCAGAGCAGACCTCTCTGAGCACTACTCAATATCCTCCACTTCCTCCTGTTCAGCAGCACCTTGGAATAGGCACTTATTTGTCTTACACAAAGCTCGTCTGCAAACACAGCAAGCACGCTAATGTCTTTACCAAATAGCAGAAATAAACAAGGGAAGTCAAGCATACTTTTCATGTGAAGTTCCTGAACCATGCTTTCTTCATATAGCAACACTTAAAGCTTTCTGAGGGCAGCAAATGTAACCTCTTATATCACCAGTGTTTAGTCTAAGAAGGATCTTTTTGGCTGTTTTGCTACCCTTGAAGTAAACATGACAGAAATTGTCATTCCCCTTGTAAGTCAGAAGGACCATCTGGCACTATATCAGAACAGTATTCTATTAAATTCATCAGCATGCTAATTATGGGATGACTAGTGAATGGTTAAACTGCCAGATGCTATGAAGATATATCACTGTCTGTTTACGTAGTTAGGCAAACGTTTAATTAATCCTCCAGCTGCTGTGTCTGCTTTACCTATGAACATACCTAGATTGCATTCACCTGTGCAAAAGGCAGGCCAGTCATTGCCTTTCAATAAGAAAAGAAGCTTAAACACAACTTCGGTGCAGCATACAGCATGTACATGTATGATTTAAATATGCATGCTGGTAATTGCATCAAAACTAATTACAGACTCTTCCATTTCAGTTCCTGGACTGTGCTCCCTGATCTTTTAATGGTCTTGCAAGTTTTGAAAGCTGAGTTGTTTTAGAGACTTCTGCAATGACATGTTAGAAAACTTAATATACAGCCTCAGTTAACAGGATGTCTACAAGTCATCCTAAAGCCTTTCACTTTTCCCCATTCTAAGGAGTCTTTCATTCAGAAAATACTGAGGAGGGTAAGTGACCTTCCAATATCACACAATATTTAATATTGTTCCCAGGGTGTTTAGCATTCCCATGAGACTGCTTCTTTACTGAAACGCTGAAAAACAGAACCCATTTGGGATATGGCCTTGGCTAAGGATGATTTTCAAAGAGAGTGTAACTCCTTTATAATTGAAAGTGTGTGTACTTGGCTCTCTTTGGTATTGTAAGGTCTAGAGATGAGATCTGGAAAAATGGGACTTAGTGATCTAGCTAAAGTCTAGCCTCCATTCACTCAAGTTTCCATTACATTTCCCTTGTTTGTGTTTAGGAACCAGATTTCAGAAAAGTGCTTTATTTCCACTTAGTAATGAGACCATAGTCAGCCTGGACTTTTTGTAGAATCCATCCCAAGGCACAGACATTCTGGAGACCAAAGATGCACATGGACAACAGGCTGAGATGCAGATGCATATCTTGAGTCTCCTGAGTCAAAAGCTTTTTTGGATGGGCAGCATCCTTGGCTGGACACGGTCTGGTGATCTCTGTTGATTGCAGAAGGTGCTTCATGCAACTGAAATTGCCAAAATTTGTTGCGTTTTTGCCAGAAGTTCTTGGTGTGATTTTGGAATGGGCCCACAGGCATTTTTCCAGACAATGAGCATAGGAGCTACTACATATCAAAGAGCAGTGCCATCAGGCAGACTAGATGCAGCCAAGCATTTTGGAGGCTAAAGGAATTTAATAGTATTTTGTGACATTTGACCTTTTTGCCACAGTTTTGACAAGAGTAGGAAGAAATAGGATATACTGTGAAGTTATTCAGGAGATACCATGGACATAGGCTTTAGGGAAAAAAAGGGAGACTTTAGAGCTTCTACAGTAAAAATAATAGTTTAAATATTTTCACTATTTTAAGCCTACTTTATTTATCATTTTCTTCTTCCTTTGCTAGCATTCCTCTTAGCCAGTTTTCATAATATGTGTCTCATGAGACACACATTCCCTCTTGGGCACAAACACTGACAATGTGATCCACGTGATGGCTCTCTCAGGATTAGATGCTGGTAAACACGCCTCATGCAGCTCAACAACTGAAATCCAGACAGAATATTTGGGAGTATGTGGAGGCTTAACCCTGGCTGGGTACCAGATGCCCACCAAAACTGCTCATTCTCCTACTGAAGTGGGCAGGGGAGAGAAAATATAAAAAAAAAAAAGGTCAAGATAAAGACAATTACGTTACCAATACCAAGAACCATTGCAGGCAAAAAAGACTCGACTTGGGAAAATTAGTTCAGTTTATTGCCAATTAAATCTGCATACAACAATGAGAAATAGAACCAAATCTTACAACTTCCCCCCACCCCTCCCTTCTTCCTGGGTTAATTTCTCTCCTGGACTCTATGCATTCTTCCCCCAAGCAGTGCAGGAAGACAGGGAATGGGGGTTGCAGACAGTTCATCAGACATCTCTATGGGCTGCAGGGGGATAGCTGCTCCACTGTGGACATCTGTGGGCTACAGGGCCACAACTACCTCACCATGGTCTTCATCACGGGTCTCAGGGGAATCTCTTCTCTGGCACCTGGAGCAGCTCCTCCCCCTCCTTCTCCACTGACCTTGGTGTCTACAGGGCTGTTTCATCTCACATATTATCACTCCTCTCTCCAGCTGAAGTTGCTGTGTTTTTTTTTTTCCTTTCTTAACTCTGTTACTCCAGAGGCACTACGTGATGGCCTTGGCCAGCAGCGGGTCCCTCTTGGAGCCGGCTGGCATCGGCTCTGTCGGACATGGGGAAATGCCTGGCAGCTTCTCACAGCTGCCAGCTGTGTAGCACCCCCCAACAAAACCTTGCCACACAGACCCAATGCAGAGATAAGATACTGGTATCTCAGGAGCTGTGTTCAGTGCTTGAGAGTCTTCTTGGAGTTTGTGGTGTTTTCCTGGGAAAGCAGGAAGAATGTATCTGTGGTCATCCCTTGCAGTTTTCCTTATCCTGTGTTTGGATTAAGAGTGTCTTGTCCTCTGACACACTCAGTTTTGTGTGCACAGTAAAGTCATCTGTGGACTGGGTCTGCAACACCAAGAAATGGTCTTTCCTCAGAAGTTCCCAGTAACTGGGAAAAGCACAGCACTTGCAAAGTGTTACATTTGATGGTTGTGGAAATTTTTCTTCTGTTTCTTTTAAAGAGAGCAATTTTGCTGACTTTTTCAGGCACACTGCAAAGGGCATTTATGTAAGAGGGTTTTCAGAGGAGGCAGAGACATGCATTCCGGCTGACAGTGGAGGTAGATAGTTGGCTGAACTGCTGAGGCTTAACTTGACAGTATTTTTGCATAATTTATTATGGTAGTTCCATAGGGCCTTGGGAACCGATCTTGATTATTTTAGATTTAAATAAATAAATGATGGATTGTGGGACAAACTGGCACTCCATTCCGGGAGATGAACCTGAGACGCATCAAAGGCAGGCTCCCAGTGCCAGAATCAACTGCAGTTTTCCAACTATGCTAAGCTATGCAATTATCTTAAACCACAATGATCCTGTTGGATTTGCAGGCGTAAATTTAGCATCAATCTCCTTACACAAAACAAATAAACAAAATCAGCACTGCATTTTCATGTTAACACAGCACAGCACAGTGCCAGAATGAATTATCGTCTACATTCAGAAGCACTGCTGCCGTGCTGGTTGCCTCACAGATAAATTAAAATGTGTAACTCTTTGTCTCAGAAGCTTATGACTACAGAGCACAGCAATGACCTGTAGAGATTGTGACCAGTAAGGTAACTGGGAAGAAACTATGATTATCTAAAGCAGCGCTGGTTAAGTCAGCGTTTTACCTGCTGGGGTGTACAGCCCTGCTGCTTTCATTCATTGTTGGCTCCGTTTGTCTATCCATTCCCTCACCTCTGGGGAAAAAGAACTGCAAGAGTTAACCCTAAGACAGATAAAGGCTGATGATGGCAGAAAAGCATCCCCAGGGCTAGAAGACAGGACACACCACCACCCATAGGTTTGGGTGGCTAAAGTATTGTGAGCGAGAAAACAACCCAAGGTGCAACACTCCTTTAAACCAATGGGGAGAGACAGCAGTGGCAATGAAACAGAGATTAACTATGGCAAGTCAGTAAGCAAGCAAATAAATAAATAAATAACCATTACACATCACTTCTCATCATGATCATTACCAGAGAGAACAGAACTTCTCTGGAGTTTTTTTCTCAGTCAACTGGGCTGGAATCCAGCAGGAGAACAAACTCAGATGCAGCTTTCATTTAAAATACAATTTGTTTATTAGCCAGGCAGAAAATAAATAAATAAATAAATAACTATCTAATCTGGATTAAACTATTTGATGGGAATGTTTGCTCCCTGGCAGGGAGAGAGTGTGTGCAATGTTGAATTTGACTCATGTCATTCCTTTTCTGCTCATTTGGTAATACTGTTTTGGTGGAATAAGGTGCTGACTCCTGGTATGTTAGTACAGCTAAACAAATGTGGAGCTGGGAGTAGAGCTGAACACTGGTCCCCAACTCTTCTCTGCTGAATTTTTAGTTTGCTCAAGGGCTGACCAGACCACTCCAATGAATGTTTTCCAAAAGAGAGCCCAGAAGTTCTTCTGGGGAGAGTGTTTTCTCAGCAACTCTTGTCAGAAGGCATCATGAGTGAACCTGACCCTCCATCATTGGTGTATTTCCTCGTGCCACACACTGATGTGAACAAAACATCCACTTATGGGTTCTTGAAGTTCAGAGTTGCAGAGCAAACCCTAGATTATTTCAGAAAAAGAGAACAAGTTGAAGTTCCCCAGCCCTCTAAATCATAATTCTGGTGCTGAAGGGGCACCAACAGGGTGCCAGAGGACATCCAGAGAGAGGATGGAGTGGAAGTGCTACAAGAGGATCATGCCTGGCCTGTGTGGATGTGAGACTGTCCATGTCATTCAAGGGTAGGGACCAAACCTGCTTTTTGTTATTTTTAGTAGAGTGGACATAGTCTTTGCCATCCAGCCTTTCAACCTGAGATACTGGAGTACAGACCCTCCTCCAGCTGTCCAGGGAAAAGAGCTAATTTTTTTTTTTTTCCCATGGAGAGCATTAGGCATGTGTAAATCAGGACTATGGTCAGAAGCTGCACATCTCAGGTCAGTTTGCAGGTGGGTTCTGCAAGAAAAACAGCTAATATATCTATTGGATCCTTGCCTTCACATTGTGGTGGATGAGAGATCTTATCTGGAAACTCTCCCACAGAGAAGCTTTCTATATTGTGACATGTAACATTCACCCAAGCTGAAGGAGGGGTCAGTTTTGCAATGTTAATGGATCAAAATGTTTTCACCTTGAGCTCCATGCATGGTGCTGCAGCATGGCAGAACCCCTAAAAATGTGTTCCTACACAAGCTGTTAGGATCTCCAGTTAAAATTTGTTCCTTCCTTTGCTCCAGGCATGCCGTCAGTTATTGCATCTCAGCTGCTGGCTGGAAAATTCTAGCCAAAGGGAATCTTCTATAAATTGCTGAATTCAATCATAAAGCACTCATATGACCATTTCACAAGGTGTTTTAAGGAACAAACCCAGCAAGAATAGTCATGTAGAGATGATGTTGCTTTAACTCTGCAATGCCATGACCTTTTACTGATGGGAAAGTGCCCAGAGGATTTTCTTGGGAATTGATTTTCCTCTTTAATATCGCTAAGAAGAGATGTTGATAACAGAAATTAACTTAGGTATCTCTAAATAAAAATGGCATGTCTCTGCTGTGGTTCACAGGAAGATGGGTCCAAATCCCTTTCTAGATCTAAGGACTAAAAAAGAAGTACAATATGCAAAATAATTATTATAAGCCATCATTTTCACTGAAACAAAACAGAACAGCAAACAATTATGATAGCAGACTGAATCATAAAATGGCAATATGCCAAGGTGTATATCAGCTGAGTATTCTTACTTGTCTGTTGGCAAAATAAAGAGGATTAGGGGAATGACTCATCTGTTGATTGGAAAATCTACTTTAAAGTTGCACGGAAATTCAAACAACAACATTTAATAAGCAATAACTCGCTGAGCAAAAAGCTTCTGTTCACTTACAGCTGCACTCCCCAGCTAGTAAACTGTGGATGCTTTGGAGCAGCAGAATCATCCCAACTCTGATGTCAACCCCTCATCACCAGCTTGTATCTTCTTGTGTTTGCTCTGGTCCTAGTGAGTGGGGTCATATTAGCAACAACAAAATATGTGATCTATTTGCATAGGAGAAAATCATGTTTTTGCTGTAACTGTCAGTGACAATTTTATTCCTGGTTGCAGTGCAGTCAGTGTTTTAACCTTTCCTACAAGTTTTATCTCCTCCTATATAAAATCTGAGTTCCACCTACACCAAGCTAAGATTCATAACGCAACTGAAGTTGTGAGTTTAAAACTATTTGTGGCCACCGAAGTGATGCCTGAGCTGTTGTAAAAGGGAAAAAACATGCTGTTCAAGCTCAGGCTTCAACCCCCCCTCTCATCCCCGTTATCAGAGCAGCCAGCAGCTCCCTGCCCTGCAGTCACTGGTGGGGGTCCCAAACGGTGCAGCAGTTTTGGGCAAAGTCACCAGTGCTGGGGAGGTCCTGGCAAACTGCCCGTCCCTCATCTTATCTGCAGCCTGGGCTCTTTCAGCCTGAGCTGCTGCTTTGTCTTCATCTCGCAAAACCCTGATGTCACCAGACACCTCAAGCTTCACTCTGCTCAGCAGCCTGGTGAGGATCTAGGTAACAGGTCTGTGTAAGTGCTATGTGGCTGTGCCTCCACTATGCATAACTGCCCTGTGTTGGTGTTTGGCAAGTGCCATCTGGTTTTCATTTTCTTTCACAGTGTAATTCATCACCTCCACCCCCACAGATTCACAGTGGAACTGCCTTTCTGCTTTCAAGACAATTTCAGCTGTGTGTGTTGTGATTTGCTTTAGTTAAAACCCAGCAGACACTACCATCAAATCATCCTCCTTTAAATTAAAAGTTATTTGATTTGCAAGTTTTAGCAAGATAGGACTACTCATAAAATCTTAAGTGATAAAGTAGTAAGATGCTAGGAACACAAAAGGACCAATCATATAACAACTCTGCTCACCATAATCTAGGAAAATACTCTGGAGAAGCATCTTAAGCATATTAAAACCCATCAAGATGTATAAGCAGTAAGAATAATAGTGAGCAATGAGAAGAGGAGTAGAGATGAAAACACCTATTGCAGCTCAGTACAGAAAATTGTTTAATAGTCCTTGTGGTAACTCAAATCACCATTTCTTTTAAAAAGATTGAAAGCATCTTCCATTAAAAACTAATTTTTGAATCTTACACTTTGAGAGGGGAGACTGGCTTGTTCTATTTGTGGATCTGTGTACAGGCAAGGTCAGCTAAATAAACTTTAAAGCTAAGAAGGAGTAAAAGAGCTGATTACAGAAGTAAGAAAAACAAGTAACTGACAAACCAAAAAGAATGTTTTGTTGTGCATTTCTTGAGGCTTCTGGTGAACAGTTTTCTCCCCTCCACTTAGACACATATACTGTAAACACCATTGGACACAGCTGTAAGGAAAGAGAGAATAATCCAAAGCAGCAGCCCACCTCTGGTGACACAGATTATTTTCTTTCTCAGTAACACTGAAAGCCCACTTCACACTGTAATTTTACATTCTCCTCAGCTATGTTTTAGGGATCATTGGCATTGTGTGTCAAGGTATTGTCAATTACAAACAGGTTTACCAGGTTAAAGGCACATTGTCAGAAAACAATACTGTATGTGCACATATGCACGTTTAATACCTTGTTAAATCTACTAAGTCAAGCAGGCAAAAGCTTAAGAAGTGTCAGAGTTAATGCCATCTGTGCAACTCTAAATCTGCCCTTTCCCCACATGCATCATGACTACAATCTTTAATGACATGATCGCCAATTTATTTTCTCCCCAGGGGCTCCTGTCTCATTTAGTGTCCTCTCCTGGGTGGTCCTCCTCCAGCTTCCTGTTCCTTGGACATCTCCAGGCCCACTGCACAGCCATACATCCACATATTTTCCACAGCAATAACTAGTGGAAAAATCTCATGCAGAGGACATGACCTTTGCTTAATTTAAAGCCATATTTAGTAGGAAGGTATTAGAGCTTCTGCCTGCTTTAAAATTCTTCTAAATAAGTGGAAAACAATATACTTTCTTAGGAGTCACTGATTTAAGCCGAAGATAAATCCATTGCATGGCTGACTTCAGCCTGAATAGTTTAACTTCAGCAGTCAAATTAAACAAAAACAATGTCTACTAAAGGCGCATGTTGGAAGGTTTTGGCTGGGTGACATGACTTGCTTTATCAGTCATTCAGCTTATATTTTGGTAAGCCCACTGCAGTCCTGCAAGTTTCCTCAAGTGCCTTGTTGAAGAAGAGGAACAGGACACCAGAGGTTGGGGTCTGAGACCGGGCTTCGAGTAAAACATCTGCAGAAAAAACAGGAGGAGAAGTGTCCAGGGCTGATTGTTCTCTCTTCCCTTCCATCCCCTCAGGGTGGTCTGTGGGTGAGGGCATTCCTGCAAAGCACCCCTTGATGGGCACCTGGAGACCTCTCCAGGCTGGAGGAGGAGTGGTCAGCTTCCCTTTCTGTTTCATTCCCTTTCTTTGCAGAGCAAGCAAGAAAGCCAAAAATAAGGGACCAACACAAGGCTTCAGGTTTGCTTTCACTCACTTAAAAAACCTAAGGCCAGGCAATTAAACCAAGTACAGCAGCTAAAATAGTCTTATCCCAGAATAGGAATGAAGCAACCCAATCCCATTTGTCCCACAGTTTCTGGGTTGTCAGTATCGCTTCAATTTTACCATTCATCCCTCCCCCAGTGCATCTGATTATCTGTATAAAAGGCTAATAAATTCTCTGCTGAATTTAAAAAAGGAGCAGTATTTGCATTTTGAACACCCAGCCGCACAGGATTCAGCCCATTTAATTATTTCTCTTCAGAGGATGCACCTGGTTTTGTCACTCATCCTCAGTGAGGAGGCATCCTCATCCCTAGTGAGGGATGGGCAGTGGGATTATCAGTCACTCTGGTGGTGTCAGTCAGTCTGATGGTGTTTATTTAAATGTTACCAATTGCCACGCCTGATTTGGGGTCTAATTTACATTTCAGATTTGAGACTGCTATCCTAGGAATAGCTCTATCCTGGTGCTAGCTCTTTAAATGTGTGCACCAGGAACCACATTCAATTTGACTAGGCTTCCATAAATCTTTGCCTAACTAAAAGGATACATTTCCAGCCTGTGTCATTGACTTGTACTTCCATGAAATGCCACTGTGTTCCACTTAATTTTTGAATGTTTTGTTTACTTGGATTCACCTTTTTTCACATTTTTCACATTTTTCACATTGCAGTGAAAAAGAAATTCTTCCATGGGCTAAGAGGTATGTTTATGATACAACTTTTTAGAAGGTGCTCATAATTTCCTCTCTATTAATTTTCCCACTGCTTCATTTTCTGCAGTGTTCTTATGTCAAGCCCTCTTGGCAACATGTAGGTTTTTCTCTCATATATTGTGTGGTGCCAAGTGCTGGTTTTTTTCTTTTTCTTTTGAAATTACACAGTGTTTGAGATTTTTTAGATCAAACTGCAAATGTTTCTTCTCTAATAAAGATTTTGGGTCAAGCAGCTATTATTCCTTTCTTATCCTAGCTAAAATTTCTCCCAAGCAGAAGAGTGAAAACTAAGGATGTAGTAAAATCCATTCAAACTCATACACTGTAATTATTGCAGATTGGTACAATAGCTTTCCTTGAGACACCTGAGCTGGTCTAATGGATCCCTCACACCAAACCAGACCTCCTTTTGAAAGGATGGAAGTTTCAGATTGTCTTACTGAATTATATATTGCTTTTCTTTAACGCCAGCCCATTTCCTTAGGGAAGGCCTCCAGGGCAAGGGCTGTCTCTGTACAGAGCAAGCACAGCAGGAGCTGCTGCTGATGCTGGGTGGCTTAGGCAGTTTCATTATAGAAGCATTTGCTACCACTCTCCTCTCCCAGCATGCCTTGGACCTGGACTAGATCAATAAAAATTAAATTAAAATAACATACATATGTATGAATGTTAGATTATGTCTACTGCATCTGCTGCACATCTCTCCTGATATATTATCTGTATACCTGAGTGTGTGTGTGTGTGTTAAGGATACATACAGTATGCAATCCATATAATCTGCAATTTGTTACAGCATTTTGAGCAAGTTGAAATTTGCTAGGGAAGGTGATATCCTTTATTATACCAAGTGAGAAAGTTGATAAAAATAAAGAAAGTTACATAAGGCCTTGCATACCCAAAGGCTTTTAAACTGTCACAAATGCGCTAACAAGAGATATTTCTCTTTGCAAAAGTTGTGTCTGCAGATCATTATAGGTTTGACATTGGGAGTATGATTTCTTCCTGTGTTGAAGAATGAAGGTGCTGCTCAGAGAGCAGCCATGGTGACTAAGGAGTCCTTTTGTTCCTTGTGTAACAGGAAGGGCACAGGGAGAAGCAGATGGGACACACCAGACCTTGCATGACTGCTCTACAGAGCTGCATGGGTTTTACAGCACCTGGCAACCTTCTGGTGGACTACTGGTGGCCAACTCTGCTTTAGAGGTGGCCTCTCCTAGAGTGCCAGCAAATCTGCCTTTTCAGGTAAGCTGTGCCTTTCTTTGCAATGCTTGGTATAAAAAAAAAAGACTTTTCTAACATAAGCCCCTCCAGTGCTGTAAGGGCTTCCTGGTGTGCAATCCATCCTCCTCTCCTGTGCATTGCTGGGGAGTTGTGTGCAGGGAAAAGACTTGTGCACTGCCAAAATCTGTGAGGATGGAGAAATTGAGACTGGAAAGCAGTAGGCCAGAGAGAAGCTAAGTACATGGTGGGAGCTGTCTGTGGCAGCCCTTTGCAGCTGTGTGAGCTCTGGAGGTAGATCTTCATGGGTTAGATCATCAGACTTAACTGTAAAGAAAATAGCAAATTGACTCTATTAATATTAATAGTTTAATTCATAAAATATGTTTGGTAAATATTTTTTGTGGCCTGTATTTACTCCTGACTCAACTGTCTATGAGAAAGAATGACTTCTATGACAAGGAGATTGGGCAAAATGAAAATCAGGAACTGTCTGCTGCACCATGCATCCCTGTTAGAACACTGGCAAGCATTTTCAAATCAATCAAAAGGTACCACCTTTAAAGTCATCCCAAATATTTTTACCTCCTCCATCTCATTGTCTTAAATATGATTCAAACTTGTTTTCTGTTTTCATCTGGTAGCATCATCCATCACAAAGCCCTGTTAAGGCAACAGCTTGGAGGCAAATCATGGCAATCCTTAGTTATAATTAAATCTCCTGCTCATAACAATTTTCTAGTTTTCATTACTAAAAGCTCTGAAATTAGACTGGGCATTAAGGAAGATGGGGCAAGCCTTATTACAGAGCTAGTGTGGAATCTGCTGGGGAGAATCCCTCCCCTCTCTTTCCCCCTGACATCCAGGTCTCCTCCTTAATCAATTAAAGACTTTTTTTCCGCTATAAGATTTATACACATGTTGAAGCACATGCCTCTAGTATGATTCGTTTCTCTTTTACATCATCCCTGTAGAGACAGTTATGGGTATTTGCTTGCAAGCCAGTCACCCACTGCCATGAACATTGCAGTGGGAAGCCTCACTTGGGAGCCAAGAGTCATGTTCTGCCTGCTTATTCCAGCTACACCAATGCACATGAGATAAACCAGCACAACCATCAGCATTGTGCCTTGGCTGGAAATCATTAAAACATTTAAAGAGCACCTTCATTTGAATTCAAACATTTTTCAAGGGCTCCAATCTTTGAAAAAAAATCAGCTTGTACTACCTTGTGTTTGTGTTAGACCACGGGAGATGATGTGTTACCAAAAAATTATTTTTTTTTTATATTTTAGTACCTGATGCTGAGAGTATAGTGCTTTTTGTCTATGGGACGATGGACAGGTGGCACAGGCAGCCAGAGCATGACCCTTGGGAGCAGCATCAAAGGTGATCAGAGTGGAATGAGGGCAACTCTGATCCCTTTGGTGAAACTTTTGATTTTCAGTAAGACAAAGTAACTGACTCTGTGACTGTGTCCTATTCATTAAGTACCTTCACCACTAAAAGCCTAGATGTTTGCAAAGTCTTATCTTCCTTTCAAGCTAACCTCTCCTGCATAATAGACACCACATGTCTCTGCCCATCTGTATCCTCCACCTCACCATGGCATGCCAGCCGTGTGTACATGCTGAGCGAGCTCTGAAGCCAAAGCAGTTTACAGCAGCAGCTGTAGGGGAAAGGTATGTTCGTGCAGAGGCCTTATGTGATGAAATGCTGATGATACCCACACAGCAGCTGTATACAGCCAAGGATTTTTAACAGACTTTACTTCCCCTACTCTACTATTTCTATTTCTGCTTTAGCTTTCCTGAGATTAGAAGGGGGAAGAAGAGGCAGAATGGCCTGTACTGTTCCAAATGAGCATGCACTAGGAATTTACAACACTGCATTGCAAAGCTTTCTGTTTGATCAGCTGGTACTTTCGTAGTACTGATCATTATTCTCTTTGTTTCCTGACTGCTGCTGAGTTGGGAAGCTGATCTTTTCATAGAATCATCTCTTATGAGCTGGAATAATTTCCTGAATGGGAGCATATATTAAAGCTATCACAGTGTAAAAAATTTGGCTTCTTTTTGCTAATTGTACCTGATTTTGTATTTATCAGTGTTATATTTCTTTTGCTATTTTATTGCCCATTCAGTCTCATGATATTGTGCAGCTTTTGTCTTTACTCTCAAGCCTGAGTTGCTTAGTATTGTTAGTAAATTCTGTCCCTGACTCTCCAAATTAATTTCCAGAACATTTATCAATAGATTGACCAGCACAGAATCAGTTTTTAACTTCATTTATAATATTTTAATTAGTCTTCCACAATTAGCCCTTCTTTTTCATTTCACACAATTGGACACTTAGCATGAGACATTGCTAAAAGCCCTTTTAAGATTTAAGAAAACATTATTAGCCAGATCATCCTGACATACATGCTTGGAGATTCTTCCAAAGACTTGTAATAGATTTCATGGTTGTATATCCAATACAATACTCTTTCACTATCGTTTATGTCAATTGGCAAGGTACAGTCATCAATTCTTTTGAACCTCTACAGAAATCTCACACACAGGTGTGGTGTTTTTTTTGTTTTTTGTTTTTTTGTTTGTTTGTTTGTGTGGTGGATTTTTTCTTTCTTTGAACCATATTTGCCATTTTTTTCTCTCCTGTGATACTAATGCAGTTCTAAGCATTTCAGTTAGCATTTCAGCAATCTCCTGAAAATACTTAATGGCTGTAATAAACTGACCACCTGCTAGTAACTTATCAGATTGTTTCAATTAGACATTTACTGATACTTAAATTCAGCCAGATCTTCTGATTAAGACTCTGTCAAAAAATGTTAACAGCATGAAAATTTTGCTAAGCACTTCAACAGCAAAGAGTGATAAAAAACTCTGTGTCCATTCTGGTCTACTCTTACACCTTTACACCTTGACCCTATAGTCACCCAAATTCTCTGACAACTGTCAGAGACAGTACTGTACTGAGAGCTAGTACCAGGAATAAATTCAGCCTCATCAAATCATGTGGGGGATAGCATTACTCCTGTACAGCACACAGATAGGTTTAATACTGGCAATCTAATATTCAGACTTCCTGTAGCACAGTAAACATTCTTCTGCATTTGCTTGTTTTTATTAAAATGTGCTATGAAAACATTTTGAAATTAAAGTCTTATCAGTTTTCCATTGCAAGACAAGTGTTCTGATCTATACAGTTTAGATAAGGAGCAGAGGAAGAGATGACTCAGTCATCATCTGTAAATGATTACATGGGTCATAAGAAAAAAAAATTGCCATATTAAATCTCTAAGCTACCTGGAAACAGAACACAGAGTGTTGAAGACAAATTAATCCAGACTAAATATAAAGCCTCCCCTTCATTATGTTTATTGACTACTAGGAAGAATTTAAGTATACAGACTCTTCAAGAGATTAAAGAGATTTCTCAAGTCTTAATTTGTTTGTAAGAGATCCCTCCACAGCTGAGACCGAATTACCAGGCTTATTCCTGTTTTAACTGGGCAGTATTTTCCACCTCTGTTTTGCAGATCCATTTACACAATTACATGTGGTTTCCTCACACTTGAAACATGTGATACTATGATAAAGAATGTCTATTCAATACCTCATTTGTATCAGTGTTACTTTGGCTTTAATGCAGTAACAAATCATCCTGTGTACATCAATTCATATGCTCCTACTTTAAAATTTCATATAAGCAACATGAATTTAATGTTTTATGAACACTGAAAGACTGAATGATTCTAATATATTGAATCATTTACCTGAAGAAAAGTCTGTGTTCTAACCTTTTCATGGCAACTACTGGGAAATACAATTTTTGCAGATGCAATTTTCCAAAGGAGTAGAATAAAATATTAATACAAAACCAGAGCAAGATTTTTTTAAACAAAGGCTGAGAAAGGAGGGGTAGAATAAAATTGGTGAATAAGATGAAGTAAATTTAGCTCTAATCTCATTCAGGGTCACCTCTGTAAGGAAACATAGTGGTATCGCTCTCTTGGTATAATTATTCTGCTACAGTTATAATGTTATAAATTACTATGTTTCCAAAGCAACTTATTACTATTAATTCAATTGAAACCAAGGATGTAAGGACTAAAAGAATCAATTCACAATATCCAGCTGTCTCTGGACACTGAATTACTGATTTTTTTCCCCTAGGAAAACCATGGAAATAAAAGATGGACATAAATCCAGTAATAATAGGGCAAAATTACTATGATTCTATGATCAGCTTATGCTTAAAGCAGTCTATTCTGAAAAGAGAAAGGAAGTCTGGAGGAATTCATTATCCTTGTTGACTTCTGAAAACATTCAGGAAGCACCAGCTGTTAGGTCGGTCCTCACAGAGTCCCCCAAGCATCAGCAGGGGTTTGGTGCCCTCTTATGTTGGGTACAGGCAATTTGAGTGACTGCAAACACTGCTGGCTGATGGACCGCTTGAGGAGGCTTCTCCGGATAGAAATTGTTAAGAAATTAAGTGCTAACTGAGATAAGTGACTACTGAATGCTTCAAAAAGGTTAATAACCACTGTAAGGCAGAGAACTTACCCACAGAGGCAGTGAACTCCCAGCAATGAACAGACCCACGAACATACTCTTGTACCCTCCCCTTCAGCTTTTATCGAGGGGCTGACCTGATCTTGCATAGCACAAACCTGACTCGGGCTTTTTCTGTTTTGGCCAAATATTGTTAATAAATTTCTGACTGTGAGAACACACACACACAAAAAAAGACTGTTGAGCATTACAAAACAATCATAAATCATGGGGCACTCTCATAGGCTCCCCAATCAAGTTGTGGATGCCCCATCTCTGGAAGTGTTCAAGGTGTCGTTGGATGACCTGAGCAACCTGATCTAGTGCAAAGTTCCCTGCCCATGGCAGAGGGGCTGGAACCAGATGATCCTGAAGGTCTTTTCCAGCCCAAACCATTCTATGATTCTGTGAAGAGAGAGGACTATATGATCTGGTCTTTACTTCCTGGAAACACATCCTGTTAACAACCTGGGTACTTACTCAAAGAAAAGGATCAAAAAAAAAAAAAAAAAAAAAAAAAAAAAGGCCTGCAAAATTTGAGACATCATTACATCATTAGAATAGATGGTATTTTTATCTCCATTAGTTGAATAATCCAGTGATTACTGTTCACACCTAAAAGCTGGTGCTGATTACCTAAAATTAGATTTCTGGACAGTTTTAGCAATCACCTTAGGTTTCTCTCTTATCTAGTTAACACTGCAGTATGTTACTTTTTTTCTTGTGCAAGTGTTTCTAATCCATAGAGAATCCTTCTTGGTCTTCTAAAAACTAGACAGATTGCTCAGTAAATCTTTTCTGAAAATAAAACCTGATTTGGTATAAGAAGTGTTTTGCTAGTTTCTTTTTAATTTCCTGATTAGCATCATAAGGATATACAGTTTAAATACTTTTTTTTTAACTTGGCACTTATGTAACTCATCATTCCATTTTACTAATTATTCAGAGGGAAACATGAGAGATTTTTACATCTCTGTGTTGACACATAAATTAGAATACAAAAGAGATTGGCCACAGAAATAGTGACGTATAAAGATAACATGGAATTTTAGATTACATTCAAATGTTGGTATCAGAAATTATTAAATACCTTATTTAAGTGGTGAGGGCCCTGTATTTAGAAGAGTAATCCATTACAATGGAATATATTTATATTAATACAGAAAAAAAGCAACCAAGAGTTTAATAATGCGAAATTCTCGATTTATTTTATCAAATTCTCCTGCTATGCATTTCTTCAGAAATCAGTTTCAAGGCAATACATAAGAAAACATTCAGAGAATTAGCAAGTTAGTGCACAAAATAATTTTCTCAGTCTAGTCATAGACACAGAGATAAAATAGAGTCTAAGCAGCTCATAATTATTAATAATAAGCATCCCTTGCCCCTTGTTATCACAAATACCCAAAAGCCTAGTTGTAAGGCACATTTTGGCACCTTGGCCTATTTCAGTAAAGTCACACAAAACTGGATGGGTGCTCCCCATTTCTTGGAGCCAAAAATCTCATGAAAAAGAGCTGATCCATGCAGCAAACAGAAACTTGTACAAGTAAGTTATTTGTCAACATCCAAAAGTGCGCTACCTTGCTTTACTGAACACAAAAATATGTTCCCAAAGAGCTTGGAGTTCAATTTTCAAATGGATGTGACAAAGGAAAAATAAATAAGGAGAGGATGTAGTGAAGAAAGGTGGGTATGTCTGGACCCCCTACACACCAAGATATCCTCAAGTATCATGACTTTATAGTAAAATTTTATAAAATAAACCCACCTTGTGTAGACAAGAAATAGCTAAATTGCACACAGAGCAGAGATCCCTGAGCTAGTCAAAAACTAGTTAAAAAAGCCACACAACACACTGTGTGGACATGTTCACATAGGTCTAGAGGAAGTACTGCTACTTTTTCCGCAAATAAATATTGCTTACTAGCTCCCATGCAAGACCACATGAGTGATGCACTGTATTTGCTAGTGTATTACCTTGAAGTTCTGCTTCTAAGGCTTGACTGAGGGCAGCCCCAGGTGGGATCTGGTCTTATTGTTGTGCATGTAGCCAACAACAAAGCTTTCACATTTAGTGCATTAATCTCAAATAGTGCTGAAACCAGGCAGTCAGGCTCTATAGCTGAGTTACTTTTCAGAGAAAGTATGAATCTGACTTTTTTGAACAGCTTTTCCATCTGTTGACTCACAAGTTTGTGATCATAGGTTGAAACCTACCAAATTAAGTAGCATTTGCTTTTGACAACATTCACTGAAGCAGGTATTTCCCATCAGTACAATTCTGTTTTCACTATTCCCTTTCTAAGAAATAGAAAAAAACTACCTCTCTTAGCTGGTAATTAGCATTAAAATAATCCACACAGTACAATAAATGTGTGGAAACAGCAAAAATCCTCTCATATGTTTTCAAGAGCTAGAAAATACAGAATGTGGATCCACAGTTTTACCATGGTACTCAGTTATCCACAGTCTCACTTCTGCCATGCCATCTTCCTCATCCCATTTCTTCCATACCTGGTTCCCTCTATACTATAAAGTGAACTTAAAATCTTGTAGCAACATGTAAAGAAAGCAGAACCACTTTGTTCTGGGAATGGAGAAGCAGGACTTTTTCAGACAAAGCTTAGAGACATCTGCTATAATATAGTGTAAGAAACTTTACACATTAATGAAGTCTGAGTTCTGGAAATAAATTAAAACAGATGCTTTGCTGTTAACTGACAGAGCTTCAATTAAATCAGAAGAAAATCATATGTCTCCCAGTCCCTAGTGCTGATTAAGACTTTCCTAGCAAATTGCAATTTGTTTATCTTGAGGAAATTACAAGACTTGAACCTCAATATGTTCCACTATGAAATCTTATGGAATTGAAAACTCATGCTGATATAAATCAAATAAGGTTAAGAACTAATTTAGTTAAGAATCAGTTCTTGGCTGCTGTGCAGATACTTTTAATTTAGTTTGAAGTGTCTAATATCAATTTAGCTCAAGCTTATTACAGACTTTTTGGCTTCAGCTAGAGCTGAAAACAGATTTCAATACTTATGCCATTAAACACCTAAGGCAGATGCCAGTACTGACACCAATATCCAGCAGCATCTAATTTAACATTGTGACACATCCTTACATTCTCTGTTGGACAGTACCAGCACCACCATTCAGAAAACAAAGTGAAGAAACATTGAAATGAAGTGCTCTTCTCCCAGGAAATATTGTAAATTTCTAAAACTTCTTTCAGACATTTCTGACCATTTAACAACACACATAGGCTAAGCAGAGCCCCAAGTTGACCCCATGCGTTTAAGATGAACAATTGTGTTTGTAAACTTTTATATAATAAAATTAAAATGCTTATCATTTTACAATTGCGACAAAAGTAAAAGCCACCGTATCATTACTTAAACAAGTAAGAGCTCAAGACAAGTATTTCTCCAGAACTCCAGAACAGCTAGGACAGAGCCTTAGCTCTAGAGTTCTGGGAGCACTTGTGCAGTTCTGTGCTTGCAAGCTATAAAGAATTCAAGGAAATGTGGTCATAGGTCTTAAATGCCACACAGCTTGTGCCATGGCAGTTGTGGGAAATCATCAGCTTAAGGGTACATATTTTTGTACTTGCTGGGCTCCAATCTCTGCAACATAAACTGCTCCACTCCTCATGTCTACATCCACAAGGTGTGGTTTGGTTTCATCAGCCAGCTGGACACTGTGGACTATGGCACAGTCCCCAATGGAGCCAACTGGAGGTGCTGCCAAGATTGCCAAACGGTTGATATTCAGCTGAGCTACAATCAGGTATTTGTAATCAGCAGTAAACCTGTGAAAGATAAACATATTTTTCAACTATGAACTCCATATGGCATCTCATTTTATCACAGACAAAACCAATTTAACAATCACCATTCTGAAGGCTATGACCAACAGAATGCACTGTAACATTGGAAATTAAGCTGTAAGCCTTGTTCTTCATATGGCTGCTCATTGAGACATATTATGCTACAGAAAACTCATTCAAGAAAATCTTTCTTCCTGTAAAAGCTGCAACAGTAAGGTTAATAACATAACGACTTTAAAGTGCAGCTCCCAATACTGCACTCAAATCCACAGGGCTTGCTGTAAAGCCAGGATTTCCCTGCCAAGATGCAACTGTGCAGATATTTGCAAATGTTAGGACACCCAGCACCTTATTTCACTGGTTAACTGCTTGTCAGCAGGCATTAAATATCAACATTTTAATTCACCAGTAAGAACACACCTTATTTACATAATTGTGTGCTCCTATAACTGTTCAACAATACCTGACAGAATAAGGTCCATCTTCTGAAAAACAGCCGCTCCAAGATCCAAGCCATTCTCCTGTGACTTTATCAAAAACTTGGATTCTCTTGTTGCCTCTATCTGCAACCCATACCTGTTAAAAAGAAAAATCATGGCTGTCAATAAATAGAACAAATTAAATGCATTTGTTTCTTATGAGAGCAAAGTTCCCTGTAGTGAAAATGGAAGAATGTACCCTGGAAGAATGTATACCTTCCCATTCAAAATTAAATCAATAGATCTGACTGCCAGATATAAACCAAAACTGACCTACTGTTAACATACACAAATTATTTTATACTACTTTAACAGAGAAATCAGTGCCTTCTCTTCTTTTTTTTTGTGGCTATATGATATATTTGGTACGATTTTTATCCCCACAATGAGGACATTTTTCCACCTATTAAATTCTGAAGATCTGTCTAAGGGTCTATCACCTGCATTTTTTTTTTCCAATGGTAGTCTCACTTCATGATCATGATCTGCAAACACTCCTGATATGCCTAATACTACTACAAATATTTAGCCATTTAAACACTTAGAGCATGTTTAGCTGGTTTTGTCTAACCAGTTTTGTCTCTATCCCACCCGGTGTTAACTGGGTTCACAAACATTGCAAGCTAGCAATACCATTAGACAGTTCCAATGAAGGCATTTTTTGTACAACAATCATTGAAGTTTTAGCTGTTGACAAGTCATCAGTCTGGTAAGTAAACTTTGTGACTTTTCTGGACTATCACCAAAAAGGGAGCAATAAACATAACAGTAGATCTTTCATCACTGTTTTTAAATGAAGCACTACTACAGCATTCTCTTAGATTTCTTATGAATTAACAATTAATTCTCAACCTAAGCTGACGATGAACACTACGTTGGCAGTAAAATCATAGCTCATCCCAGTCACTTTCTTTAAATTAATAAACTCACAATTACCCTGCAGCATAAAGTGACCATGTTCCTCCTGTTTTTTCTCCCACTCTGCCAGTTTTGGCAGAGAATTGATTTTTATATACACTTCTTATTCTGATTCAGACAGCATCAGCAGAATTAGCTTCAACCAGTGGTGTTTTAGTGAAGCAATCTTATTTTCCCTGAAACAGATTAAGAAGCGACAGCATAACTCCCCTCTAGGACCTGAAGACCAAAAGACAGACTACAATTAACACCTGGCAGAAGCAGACTCTTGGAATGCCTTGAGAGTAATGTCCACAACCTAGCTAGAGACTCACTATCACCTAAAGCTTATTTGCAATTTCCAAACATGAAATTAAAGCCCCCTGAAGTGTAGCAACTGAGGGTAACGGACTACTACTTTATCATATAGCAGGATCATCTTTAATAAACACACTTGAGTATTTATATGTTTCTTCTGTGAACAAATTTTAGGATCAACTACACAGCCAGCCAGCAGGAGAGACAAAGTAACCAAAAAAAACCAAAAAGAGCAGAGCCGATGTTTCTAGCTCTTATCATTCATCCGACACATTCACAGACCAGTTTTCTGGGTTTTACATCACAGCACAGATATTTATGGCTGGACTTGATCCTTTGGTATGCACTTTTCCATGGGAGAAGAGCTGTTAATCAAGGTCAGGATGGCCCGAGCAGGCTGCTGGTTCTACGTGAAGAAACAGAAGTGGTTTTATTTATTACAGAACATGCTTCTCCTGTAGTCTCACAATGGCAACCTGTTACAAACTGCAGGAGGAACACTGTTGTTGCATGGACATTGACAGTGTAAGTGGTCAGGATTCTGGTGTTAACCTTGGAGTCAGCTGCTTCCATAGAACCTGCACTATGAAAATTCAGCTCAGGACTATCACACCAGAAAATGTAACCCCATGAAGTGGCACAGATCACAACAGTTTAAACAAAAAATAAATACATTTTGTTTTGTTCAAATACATATAAACAAGTCTGTTCAAAGATGAAATAAAAAAATTTCCTCAATTCTTTACCCGTCCAAAAGCATCCACTGTTACACTGTGAGGAATCTTGAACTGACCAATGCCACTCCCATTTGTTCCAGTCAGCCATAGCTCTTTGTAGTCTGAACAGTGAGCACCATGAAAAATAAAAGTAAAAAAATCACAGTGAGAAAACAACAAATAAACCAGCTTTTAAGTCAATCTCTTGCAAAGTTACTTTGGGTAATTTGTAAAAGGTGAGATTTCTAAACTGTTTAAAAACAGTACTCCCAATACATAAATCTGAGAGAAAACATGACCACTACAGTGACTACTGGATTGTTATTAGCAGTTTCATGATTATGATTACAAAAATGTAGCCAGTAATACACAAGAGCCATAATCCAAGTACTGTTAAACACTGAATTAAAAAAGTACAAAAAGGAAAAAAAAAAAAAAAAGAAGCTGGCTGATTATGCCATTCATTTATTTCCTAAATTGATTTTTAACACTTGTTACCTGGAAGTTTTCACTTTTAACAATTTACTATTTTGCAAATTAGGTATTAGGGAAGTATCTGCATTTAGCAAAATGCAGAAAGTAGCTCCTCCACTTATTCCAACTGTGGACATGTGCAGGCTCTTTAGTCACTGCCCTAACTGAGGAGTATGAGTGAGCTAATCAGAATCACAGAACAATTTAAGTATAAAAGTCCTCCAGACACTGCTTGGTCCAACCTGCTCCTCAAAGCAGGACTAGCCTTGATAAAAAATCCAACTCTTAAGTTAGATCAAGTTGCCCATTACAGATCAGTTTTTGAGCATTTACAGGAATGGAGAGTGCAAACCATCTTTGGACCACCCTGTCATTCCTTGTCTGACCCCGTTTTACTCTGAATGTTTTCTAACAAAAATCAAACTGAAATTCACCCCTCTTGAATCTTTTGCTCTGTGTTCCTCATTCTTTACTGTATATCTCAAAAAAAAATGTGTCTCTGTCTTCTCTATAGCCTCCTTTTACTGACTTAAGACAGCAATAAGAATCCCCCTTAGCCTTCTTTCTTGGAGACTGAATACGCTGGGGTAGCCAGGACACTGAACAAAGTCACTCAGCCTCTTCTCATGAATGACTAGGAGATTTCTCCTGAAGTAACAAGCAGTAAAACAGGTTCTGACTCAATAAGGTCTTCAAACTAAAGTTAAATGACAGTTCTGCCTAGTACTTGCTTAAAAGTATTCCCAATCCATTTTATTTAAAATCCAGTTTTCAGTGGTCAACTACTGCAAGAATTCCTTTTTTCATACCATCTGTTAGTTTGAGCAATCTGTTGTTCATTCCTCCATCTCCATCAACAATATAGATTTCTCCAGTTTCCTCCACAAAGATATCTGCTGGTTGATCAAATTGCAGGGGAATCAAACTTGAACCAGCATTACCAGGTGTGCCCAAGACCTGCATAAGTTTACCCAAAGGGCTATACTGTTTCACTGTGTGTCCGTATTTCCCTGAATCAAGGAAAAAAAGAAAGTGCAACAACATCTTAACAAAACAAAATGTAACTATTAAAACTGACTGCAAAGATTGAAAATCTGACACTCAAAAGAAAGTGACATTAATACATCTAACAGACTAAAATTCTATAATGAGATGATGACAGTGGGTTAGTAAATCCACAGGCTCTAACACTATTCATCCACTGTACTAAACCTGGGTCTAGCCAGGCTAAACTTATGTCTATCAGGCTTTTTTCCCTGATACTTCTGGGTGGTAGGGAGGAGTGCTGACCAAGCTTAGCAGCTGTAAGCAGACACACAGCACAACTCATGAAACTTCAGACTATTTTGTGCAGCACCTGAGAAGCTTGTTCATAGCAACTAAAGCACAAATCTATCTCAGAATTGCTTGAGAGACTTAAATAAGTGAGTTGTTTAAAGCAATATTACATTTTCTTCCCCACTGAATATTTCTCGTATCACCACGATGCATACCTGTTCCAACATCTGTGATCCATACTGAACTTCCTATTGCAGTGTTCCATACAAAGATACCATGAGGCATTTCAACTGTATCATTCCAGGAGTGAAGAAAATAGCCTTCTTCTGAGAATACAAGTACCTTTGGCACATTGTCTCCCCGCTGAAAAGGTAAAAAAAGTTCTAATGAAAACCTATTAAGTAAGTAATCTCATAGTTTAAAATTCCTCTTTCTGAAGTTTTTGCAATGTTTCATTAATTGAAAGAATCTCCTGACATGATTGTCTGCTGGAACTCTTTTTCCAGCTAGAAAAGAAAAAAGAGATATGGGTCTAAATTTAGTATGAAAAAAATTCCAGTCAGTCCAGGCTGTCACCTTACATCAGATAGAGTCCAGCTTTCAGAGCAGCCAAGTGCCTGCAGCTATCCTGGTCTTCAGGTTGAATTGTGATTTTGTGTTCCTGCTGAAAAGTGTACCCAATGTAATAGGCATGAGAAACTGCAACAGGGCTTATTAGCTGCATGGCACCCAAGTACTCATACTGTGCTTTACAAGAAATTCCCACCACATCCCATGGAGAGAATGTCTTATCCATGGCCTAGAGATAATCACACTTGGACCTGGGTAGAGGAAATACTTTAACTCCCATTACTTTAACTGGTTGAAAGAGCTGTGTGGTTTTGATTTCATGGGACAAGGCCTCAAAGAATGGAAGATTCAGTTGCCCCAGAATCACATTTTATTTTACAGCTGAGGGAACAAGCTGCTGTAACTCAGTTAAGTTGGATCATTCATACCACAGAAATGTAATGCTTAAAAAAAAAACCCCACAAACAAATGTTGTGCCAGAACTGCTTTCAAAAATAGATATAGCAGAGACATCTCTGTTTATATTTTCTGAGTTTGATACAATCATTATTCAAAATATGTAAATATATGTGAATAAACATACACATATATATCCTAATCTTAAGCAGATGCTTTAAAGGCAAAAAAAACCACAGAAACAACACAGAGAGAAAAACAATATTCCCACTCACTTGTCCTACATAGACCAAACCATGGAGAGAGTCAACAGCAACACAAAATGTTTGGCCAGTGAAGTATTCTGGAGTTTTAGGCCAGCCTATGTCCAGCTTGTACATCTGTTGGTCTCCCTTCCAAGGAGAGAAGTACTCTGCTTTTAAAACCTGAGAATACAAAATAAATACATAGTAGTTAAATTCCATGAGGGTGGGATCAAAGGAAACAGCAGCTGAAAGTAACTGTGTGCTGAAGCATCATAAATTCATTTACTCAATTTAAATTAACAAGACAGATAAATAGAAGCAGGCTTGCAGCCAGGGGTTCGGACTGCAAATGGGAAAGCTTTAACAATTGGAAAACTAGCCAATCAAGTCCTTTGGATTGGGGAACTCTGGAATTAGAAGGCAAAACACACACCCTGAAATTTCTTACACCAGAGCTGCTGTTAATATCTATAAATCATTCTCCAAAATGAGGAAAATAGTACAGAAGGTTCCAAATGCACCAGATTCAGTAGCCACTTCAAGATGTGAAAATAAAAAGAAAAAAACACAGGTCAATAATGAAAACTCCACCTTGGAAATGAAGAAGTGTAAAATGCCAGGAACAGTCAGACTCGGGTCTTTTTAAACGGTAACGGGAAAAAAAAATCTTCCACCTTCTTGTTCTATTTCTTTCTAGCAGAAGAGGGGGAAGCTAAGCATTGAAACAGAGCACTCAGCACAGAGCTAAGAAGTAACGCGGCCCAGGGCCACCTGATACTTCTGTTCCTCGCCCTGCCTGGACCAGGGGACACACTGATCAAACAGTGCGGACAGACAGGCTGGGCTATCACGAAGGAAAACCGCGAGCAGTCGAGCAAGGAGAACGCCTGTCAGTATCAAGCGGGAGGTCAGTCACCCATAAACTCCCTTTTCCTCGCTGGGGCGCAGCACGCCGCCCGCCTGGAACCCCCTGGACGGGGCC
Organism: Vidua macroura; assembly: GCF_024509145.1. Classification (NCBI taxonomy): domain Eukaryota; kingdom Metazoa; phylum Chordata; class Aves; order Passeriformes; family Viduidae; genus Vidua; species Vidua macroura. The sequence goes on along the minus strand of NC_071572.1, from coordinate 97,378,350 downwards.
GCCCCGCGCAGGCACTACCTCGGCGGGGCTGCGAAGCCGCCCAGTGCCGCAGTCTCCACCCGGAACCCACAAGCGGCGCGGGAGGCACCGAGAGCGAACAGCTCCCAAGCGCCGCCCGCATCCCCCGCCCCTCCGGCTCCGGCCCCGCCGGGCCCTCCCCGCTGTTCACCCTAACCGGAGGCCCTGGCACGAAGACCCGCACGGCCGCCGCGCACCTGGGAGCCGCCGAGCAGGGCCAGCAGGGCTAGCAGCCTCCCGGCCATGGCAGCCCCGGCCCCGCGGCCGCTCCCGCCTCCCGGGGGCCGGGCCGGTTGCCACGGCAGCCACGTGACCACCGCCCCACCCTCATCGCCCCGGTGGCCGCTGCTCCTCGCGCCGTGCCGGGCCCGAGACCGGGGGCGGCGGCGCGGGGGCGGCGCGGGCCGGGCGCGGCTGTGCCCCGGGACAGCGCTCCGGCGCGGCGCCGGGAGCTGGGCGAGGGGCGAGTCCGCACCGCGTCCTTGCCGCACCCGCGCAGGCATCGCTATCGTCGCCCAGCGTGGAAAAGGGCCTTGGCTCCGCGCTGTGATGCCATAAGGACGCGACGGCAGGGAGGCGGGACCGGCGGAGGGGGTGCACTGTCTGCGTGGGTTCACGCCGCTCCCGGGCCGCCTTCCTCGCCTGGCCCGCCTGCACTGGGGGCCACCCGCGTCCGCCCCGGCTCTGCCCGCCGAGATCGCAGGGCGGCGGCGCCGCGAACGATGCTCTGCGGGGGCGCCCCGGGCCGCGGTGCCGCGTGCTGAGCGGGGCGGCTGCCGCCCTTCCCTTCCCCTCCCCTCCCTTCCCTTCCTGCCGCCGCCGCGACCCCTGCGCCCGCCGGAGCGCCCGCGGGACGCGCGGGGAGCGGGCGCACCGGCCGGCTCCCGGAGGGCGCCTTTGTCTCCGTGTCCGCCGCTGCAGAGGCGGCAGCGCTCCATCCCCGAGGACAGCCCCGGCCCCCTTCCGTGCCCGGCATTTTATATATATATATATATTTTTTAAATAATTTTTTTCCTGTATGTTCAAAGACATTTAGGATTTTTTTTTTTTATCACTAGTATTATTTCCTCCACGTTTAAGTGTCGGCAATAATCAAGATGGATAAGAAATCATTTGAAACCGTGCTGGATGAAATTAGGAAGGTAAATTCTCGTTGTGTGTGTTTAATCATTTGGTGATGGGCTATAGGGCAAGGAGTAATGGCTACAAATTGAAAGGAGGGGGATATTTAGCTTAGATATTAACAAGAAATTCTTTACTGTAGAGGTGGTGAGGCAGTGGAACAGGTTCCAGGGATGCCCCAATCCTGGCAGTGTTCAGGGCCAGGTTAGATAAGACCTTGGGCAGCCTGGTGTAGTGGGAGGTGTCCCTGCTCATAGCAGGGGTGGTTGCGTTTGGATGATCTTGAGCCCTCATTGGAAATAAGCACTTGGATAAAGTTACTGCAGCATTTTCACTTTCAGGGAGGATGAGGAAGAAAACCAAAGTAGCCAAGCATGTCTTATTTGAGGGGAAGGGCTGCGTTTGCTTGGCCTGTCCGGAGACAGTGTGAAGTACCCACCTTTTATACGCTGGTTTAGGAGGTACAGTGCACAAATAGGACGTGAGAACAGCGATTTCTGAGCTGCACGCTGTTGTCCTTGTTGGAAGTCATGTCTCCCACAGCTTGGGAGTGACTGTGCACACCTTCTTCCTCTGGGATGTCAATCCTGCGTTTTGATGTGTACTCTGAGGTGTGCTTCTTTATCTCCTGTTTATAAACTCTCTGAACAAAATACTGCAGGTTGTGGTGAGAAGAGGTACAAACCTGGGCTTCCTTGTGTCTGGCAGGGCTCTGGTTTCTGCACGGGGTCCTGCTTTGACAGGAGAGCTCGAGGTTAGTGGTTGGCACGCTTCCCTGAATGGTAGAAGGAGAAAAGGAGAGAAAAAAAAATCAGAACCTTTGAGATTAATGTTTCTGGTTTTGCCTGGGAAGCAGAAACCTGTGATGATGTATTTTGTTGCAGTTAAGCAGAGGTTATTTAAGTGTCACAGTAGAATAGTTTACCTGCCAAAGCTGTCTTGGCGTGACAATGAAGGGCTTGTTTCAGATGAGATTTCCTTGTGGCACAACAGCAATCCATAGCATTTTTGCATTAAGTAGAATTTTTTGTTATGTTGGTTTGTCTAAGAGATGTAAATTTCCTTTATTTGGACTCAGAGTTGAGTTTCAGTTCAGTTTCTCTTCGGCATGAGGCAGTGATGGCTGCAATTGCAGTATTATTATTTTGCAACATATCGAGGTATAAAACCCTATTGAGGTATAAAACTGTTCAATGGAAGCCCCGGGGTGTTTTTCTTATTACAACTACATTTTTGCATAAGGTCATAGTCATAAGGTCTCTTTCATAAAACAGCTAAAAACATGACAGTCTAAGATATTTCAGGGTGTGGACTTCCCTCCCAACTTATGAATTTGTGTGGAAAATCTGGGGACTACAAAAAAAAAAAAAAATAAGGAACGACTAGCACATGAATGCTTTCTCTGATGATTGATGGTGGGAGGGAGTAATGTTTCAATTATATTACTGCAGTGCAGTCCTTCAGAAAATGCTCTGTGATTACTAAAGACTTCAGACAAAAGGGTTTAAGGCATGTGATTTTAGGCAATTATGTTTCCTTTGCTATCTGCTTGTATTCCTGTATTCCAACTTGCTGTTGATCTAAGGATCAGTGCTGTGCTCTGTTAATAATAGTTGTGCTGTTGTGGTGTAACATTCATTGTCCAAATGCTGGTTCTGTGTCTTTGTAGCTATGTTTTTGTTTAAGCTTCATTTCTAGCTCTGTGGTAGAACCTTCTTTATTATGTGGTTTACAAGTTTGTTGTGTTGGCATGTTCCATTTTCAGTCCTACAGTTAGCAGGATCAATTATTTAAATGTCTTCATGTGTAGTTTACTTCTGTTTTCCCCTGTATATATGTACAAGTACTAGCAAAATAAACTTTGGGGGTTTTGTTTGTTTGTTCCTTCTATAAATATGCATAGCAGTGCTTTGTGTTTGTACTCTTGTTACAAAGTCATTCATTTGTTGATTTAACAATGTAAAGTAACATTTGTTTCAGTAAAAAAAAAAAGACATACCCTGCTTTTTTCCAAAACACATGAAGAGTAGGACGGAATAGAAGAAAAAATGAGCATGAAGACAGAAATTCTTTCTCCCCTGTGACTTCAGTGTGTCTGGGAGTGTTTGTCTCTTAATGAGGTACAGAAAGGAAGAGGGTTGCCTCAAATATTATCCAGGTGGATTTCTGGGCACCTGTGCTACTCATTCACAGTCAGGCTGCAGTGATGGAGACCTTCATGTCTGTCTGGAGGGACAGGAACAAAAAAGCAAGGGGTAGGGGTAGTTTCTAGGGTTGTTGGGAGGAAAATAGAAGTGGGTGTGTGATTAAAGCTAAAGATGGTTTGAGAATACCTGAGATGTAGCATTAGAGGGGGTACTTGGAAACTATGGAAGAAAGGCGTTTTCACTGGCTTGGGGCAGGAATTCAGCTGTTTGCTGTCTTTACATCTTGTACCTGTCACAGAGGGCTGGGTACAGGGGAGGAAGGAGGTCCTGGCTATTAGACAGCTCATATAGTTATCAATACAACTGCCAGTGCTGCATTAAAGTACTGTGCTTTGATTGGTATGCATGTTAAAATTTGGAATGCATAACAATAATGATAAGACAGTATCCATCTCTGGACCAAGTTTTGTGTGTATTTAATTCTGTCTGTATAGACTCATTATCCAATTTCTTCATAAATTCACCAAAGTAAAATACTTTGTCAGTTAGTTTACAGGGGCCATACAGAGCGATTGCCTGAAAAATCAACTGTATTATCCTGTTCAAGTTGATGTAAATCATTGGAGCAAAAAGAAGAGTGATGATGTTCTCTCATCACAGTTATAAGCAACGACAAAAAAGCAAAATCAAGTAAATAAAAAACTGAGTAGTTTTTTAACAGAAGAATTAAATCACATCTTCCTGCTTTTCACTGTTTTCAGTTACCTAAGAAGTACACTGTTACTTCAAAATGCTGCAATGTAATTAATACAAATGTCACTTTGTAGGGGCAGATTTTAGATTAATATATTAGCAGATGGTTGTGCTGTAATTATAATTTTTGAGTCACTAATTATGCATCCTTTTTTTTTCTATATCTTTTAGGCTGTGTTGACTGAGTACAAATTAAAAGCTATTGAATATGTTCATGGATACTTTTCTAGTGAACAGGTAAAGTCAACACTGTTACTAGTTTAATGGGAGCTATTGTTTTTGTGTATTCAGTAATACAAACTGATTGTCTCCAGTCATGCTGAGGTTGATCATATTAGGTTTTTGTATTTATTGAGGAGATTTAATTCCTTGTTATTATATCAGCATGGCAATATTAAAAAGAGTTCAAAGTTGTTATGTCATCAAAATCACTACATTTTCATTCTTTTTGTGTCTGGAAAGTTGTATAAATTTATTGTAATGGAGTTTAGAATTACTTTGTGTGTATTGTCTAAATAGAGATAATGTATAGCATGGTAATATGTAGATTTTCTTTTTCCTCTTTCTTTTCCTGCTAGCTTTTTTTGGTGTATGTTTGGGAGTATGTTTGGGATCCTGATAGTTGATAAAAGATACTTGAGAGATACTTGATTTTTTTTTTTTCTTTTACTTATTGTAATACAGTGGTGTTGTTATTCATATATGCAAATAGATGTCAAAAAGTAAGTATTTAAAATATTTCCATGGAAAATCTTTATCTCATAACATAGAATTTTTAGCTGCCTACTTAGAAATAAATAAACGGTTAGATGCTGATAGGCACCGACAATCAGACATCACAGACAGATGTTTTTTAGCAGTATACCAGTGTGCTCCAAAAGTGGGAGGGTCATATTGATGCTGTTAACATACATTTTTAATAGATCTGAAAGATTAATGGAAGGCCTTACTGTTGCAGGTTGTTGAATTACTGAGATACTTCTCCTGGGCAGAACCGCAGCTTAAGGCAATAAAGGCTTTACAACATGTAAGTTCTTGTGACATGTTCTTGCGGAATAAATTTGCTCTCTTAATGCCATTTTAATTTTATGACACCTACTTTCCAACTGATGAGTCAATATACTCTGCAAAATCTTCAAAGTTTCTTCTTCATCTCCTTCAGTGGTACCAAGCTATGAAATTTTATACTTCTAATTGGTGTATCTTTTCTGACTAAAGTGACTTTTACCTTCCTGTGTATCACAGAAGGAGATGTAACCCTTTCTAACTCTCGTTAACTCTCCTGATTTCTTTGCTTTTGGTGAGTGCTTTTTGGAGGTGCTTGTTCATAATTTAGCGTATAGAGTCTCCTTCCCAATGGGAGAGAGAGGCTGTTAAAAGTTTACTGAAATATACCATATGAAGCTGATACAGAATTGTATTCTGAGTTTAAAACACTTGCACTGTTTTATTTTATACACACTTTTTTCTTTCTTTCTTATCAGAAAATAGTGGCAGTTCCAGCATCAAAAATGGTTAATATTCTCAACTGCTTCACCTTCAGTAAAGATAAACTTATTGCCCTTGAAATCTTGGCTTCGTAAGTATCTCTTCTGCTGTGTTCCTTAACTTGTATTGGTTTAGCTCATGTTTGAGGATATAAAACTTTAGCTCTCCTAGAAGGAAGCACTGTGCCTGGTTAAGGTAAAGCAGAGATCCATTACTGATGGGGCTGTTTAAAAGACTAACTAATTAGACGCAGACGTTGTAGAAGTAGACATAAGGCTGAGAGAATTGGGTTTGTTCGGCCTGGGATGAGTTGGGGTGATCTAATTGCAGCCTTCTGGTACCTGAAGGGAGCCTTCAAGAGAGCTGGAGTGTAGTTACAGGACAAGGGGAATGGCTTCACACTGAAAGAGAGTAGGTTTAAAGTGGATATTGGGAAAAAATTGTTTGCTGTGAGGATGGTGAGGCATTGGCAAGGGTTGCCCAGAGAAGTTACCATCCCTGGAAATGTTCAAGGCCAGGCTGGATGGGGCGCTGAGCAACCTGGTCTAGTAAAAGGTGTCTCTGCTCACCTGAAGGGGCTTCGGAGCTAGATGACATTTAAGGTCCTTCCAACCAATAATTCTGTGACTGTGGAAAACTCCATAGTTCATTTGAGTCTTGTGCTTGTCTGTGTGAGCTTCTGCCTGCTGGAAGACTGCATGTTGGTGGTGTTTTTACTGTGGTCTTCAAATGTTGTAGAGAACAAAGAAGGCCTTAAGCTTATTTCTCTGCTCACTAAAATTTGGAAGACTTAAGACCAGGAAATTCTGGGAATTTACCCTTTTGTGCAAAGTCCTCTAAATATTACATATGTAGAAATGAAGTAAGTAAATGGATCTCTTAAACTGGCAAATCTACTGTCTATAAAAAAATAAATATTCTAAATTGATATTTACAGAGAAAGTTGGGGTTTTCCTAGTGAACAGAGCTGCTTCAAAGGATCCATTACACATATTTAAAATGGAACTCTTCTGCTTGGTTCAGGGGATTTATTTTATAAAGTATTGTACTTTTTTGGGTTGTTTAGGGTTTTTTGCTTTAAGCATATCTGTCTTCCCTGTGAATGTGCTTGAACTTCCTGGGGCATATAATTTCATGATACAAATATCCATAAAACAGTTAAGACTGAGGATACAGACACGATTTTGCTTTAGGAGTTGAGCTTAAGGAAGCCATGTCAGTGCTCCTAGTCTATTTCAGACCAAAACAAAACAGTAGCCAAAGGAAAGTTACTGGCACACAAGACTAACCTGTTGCCTTCTCATAATGAGACTGGAGCTCTTGGGCTCTTCAGTTGCTACATTTCAGCTGATGAGGGGAGAAAGCACAATAACTTCCTTAGCTGTTGAATTTCTACAGTAATAGAGCAAAGTAAGGGAGTCATGATGACAAATCCTAACCCAAATCTATGTGCTGCTTACTTCGTTAATCAGGAATAGTGAACAAAGCTGAAAGCTCATTCACATTTTAATACTGTTCTTTGAGGTGTTTTTCATGTCTTCATTCAATGTTTTGCTGATTTAATTTCTGTCTAATATCCTCATTTGAGGAGTCCTCCTTTTTGATGCTGTATTGTATTTCCAGTAGTTTAGGTGGCACAGGTAATATTTGACAGAGAGGTGCTAGTAAAAAATTGGTCAGCATTTTGAATAAGGTGGGTAGAAGCAGGCATTGGTCTCCTTGTAGTCACATATTTTGTTCTCTGTGGTGTGTCTAGTGTTGTTTGGGGAAGAAGAGAGAGGAGGAGTACCTTTTGGAACATTATGAAGGCTTTCACTAGCTCTGCAGAACTTAGAGAGATTTAACAGGAATTATCTTTTTAATTGTAAAGTAAATTAGATGAAAGCTTGGTTTTCTACCAGACTGGCAAGAAGTGGTGGTAAATTGAGTAGCTGCTGGTTTTCTGCTGTGCTAGGAATTGGGTGTTAGCAGTAATTAAAGCTTTTTAGTGAACTGTTGATGCCTTAAGTCTCAAGACATCACTGTTGTAATGCAAAATTTATTTGTTCTACATACTTACCTTTGCAATAAAGTTTAGCTGTCATCATCCATTGTTCTGTATTGATATTTAGTTCTAATAGTTTTACTTACAGGTATGAAGTCCCTATTTAAGCCTAGGATTTTTAATAATAATAGTAATATTATGTTCTGAACTATGTATGGATTTTTAATGTGCTTTTAGGTAGTGGCTAAGTGTGGGTCACTTTTCAGGGTGCATTATTGAAGCCATGTGACCCCCCCTGCGTGGAAAATAACGTGCTCTGATTCTATGTTGTAGAAGGCTAAATAAATTGCTTTTATTATGCTAAATTATATTACATTAATACCATACTATACTAGAACTATATCATACTAAAAAGATATTTAAGAAAAACCTGTGACTGTCTCCAGACAGTCACGACACAGCTTTGACTTAATTGGTTAATCAATCTAAACAACTTTCACTGGTGTCCAATTAACAAATCACTCTTTGATAACCAATCTTTATAACACATTCTACATGTGCTAAACAACAGGAGCAGCGAATAGAGATAAGAATTGTTTTCTTCTTTCTCTGAACTTTCTCACTGCATCTTACAACTTCCCAGGAAAAATCCTGGGAGAGAGAATCATGTCTCTCTCTGTTCCGAGAATGTGAATACTACAGTGCATTGTTTCAGCTTATGCAAATGGAATGGCAGTAATTGTCTGTCAATGTCTTTACAGCAACATTGTTGATGCTCAGAATTATCGCCTGATTGAAGATCTGTTCAGAATTAATATGTCAGAGAAGAAAAGATGCAGAAGAATTCTTGAACAGGTAATCGAGATAAACTAATAATACCCTTGGTTCTGTTAGGATTGTGTTTGTATCCTTGTGGTCACTGTGGGGTCAGGGCTTAGCATGAGGACTTCTGGGAGCTACTAGTGTAAGACAAGCTGAAACAAGCAACTGCAAAAAGATAAGAGCATGTGCAACAAAAGGAGAAGTTTTTGTCAGGCATTAGGAACATATGGAAAAAATGACACAGAATTTCAACCAATGCTGGAGGAAACAGTTTGTGTTTTGTTTTAGAGAACACCAAGTTCTTAAGCCCAAGTTCAGTGTAAGCAGAGGGGGATTTTGACAGAAGTTTACACTATTTAGATTATTTGGAATAAGACTTGAGACACAGACTTCAGTTGTTCTGTGTAGGTTGATTCACACAGTCCAAATGTTATGAAATAGTAACTAGTTTCTTTAGAGCATTGAATGTGATAGCAAATAATGTTCTTTCTTGATTATTTTCCAGGCTTCAAAAACAGGTTGTAAGGCTCCTCATGCTATGATATCATCGTGTGGCATGATTCCTGGCAATCCTTATCCCAAGGGCAAACCAAGCCGCATAAATGGAATTTTTCCAGTAAGCATGGTCCTATACTTTTGCTTTTCACAAATGAACCTTGATTTTAAGATTCACTGTAGTATAACCAAACCCAGAATTCATATACATGGAAGGAGGAGTGGAATCAAAACCAAAGTGTGTTTGTTGGGTTGGTTCGTTTGTTTGTTTTACCCCATTCAACATTTATAGGGAACTTGCATTATTTTTATTTGCCCATTCTTTCTCTGCTGCTTCAGGTAAAGATTACCTGAACAATGTCATAAATAAGACATTGTTCATATCAGGAAAACATTGTAAACTCCAGCAGTGTTTGGCAGAATCAGGAGAAGTGTCAAGAGGCTTGCTGGTAGGTGATAAAGTGACCTAATATGATCACTACAGTACTACTTCTAATCTTAGTGTGTCACTTAAGCATGTCAAACATTTCCTGTGAACACTTAAGAGACAGCAAAATCAACTGAAATTAATGTTATCATGTCCACAAGTCAAAATGCAGAATTCCATCATCAACATGCACTGTTTAAAATGCCTCTCTTTACAAAACCTCAGTGTTACAAACCAAGCTATTGGAATGCTCTTACTTTACATTTCTTTACAAGTCTAAAATAGTTAGTTGGGTTAGGTTTTTTCCTGACAAACATGGTTACTTTTGGAATGTTCAAAAACTGAAATGTGGTTCAGTAAAAAAAAAAAAAGGCAGAAATTGTACATCAAGATTTGCTTCTAAATTAATGCTTGGTTTAATTTTCTTTTGTTTCAGGGAACCCCTATCAAGAAGGACACAGAAGAATGTACTAATGAAGGAAAGGGAATAGCAGCTCGTATACTTGGACCATCCAAACCAGTATGTCTAAAAATTAATAAATAAATGAAACTTTAAAAATCCCCAAAACAATTACCAGCCAATTCAACAAGGCTTTTTTATAAAATGCTGTTATGTTGCAAGAAGACTGTAGAGTAGCAATTTAATTGAAGCTAAACTTCTGCAATGAATATGACCTAGTATTTTTTATTTAATTTGAAAATGAGCTCTAGTTTTTATCTGTAGAGGGGGTGAATTCTCTACTGGATACAGTGTATGTGCATTTGAAGACAGAATTTAAATTAGAGTAGCAGAAGAGAAAACTAAAAGCATTTTTTGTTATCCATCATGAGCTGCTCTCTGAGGATTTCTCACATGAACACAGAAAATGCCTCCATCTTTGAAACTTGAATTACAGCTGTGCCTTAGAAAGAGGTTCTTGTTTTTTAACACAGCTGATCTGTATTTCAAAATTTTTGAGCATATGGGACAAACTTTCAGTGAACCTGTTACTACTTAGAAGTATTGTCCAAATGTTTTATTATCACTTCTATTATGAGATATTTCCCACAAAGCTGTATTGTTTTAAAAACATAGGTACCTTCAGAATTATTTGCTAGTTTTAAATGTGCTAAAGCTCTAAAATGAGAAGTCAGTCTAAGACTACAGAGTATGAGAACTGCAAGGCAGAAAGGAACTCCCTTTCCCACTTGTGCTCAGTTTTCTATTAAAATCTAAAGGTATACTAGTGATGTTTGTTTCACTCTTTTCAGAAAGAGTGAAATACTTGCAGTCACTCTGGATATTATGAAAATAATTTCATATCACCTATATTTATAGTAAAGAATGCCTGTCTGTAGTAGTATCTGAATGTCAGCTTTTTGTCTGAGAAACATTAGGTGATGCTTTCACTATTGCTTTTTCCATTTGTTTTTTGTTTATGTAGGCTCCATCAACGTACAATCCACACAAACCTGTTCCATACCCCATCCCACCATGTCGGCCACATGCAACTATTGCACCAAGTAAGGTTTCTATGTGTTCTAGGTTGATGCTATTGTTCATGCATTTGCCTTTTAAGTAATGTGTCAAGTGTTGGTTTCTCTGACCATGGTCATATCTGAAATTGGCTTCTGCTCCCTGAGCATGCTCTAGGTACTGGTTTCTACCTTTTCTTTCATGACAGCAGAATTGATAAAAACAGGAATATATTGACTTCTTTTTCCAACATCCATAAGAAAAATTCACAATCCTGTTCTGATGACAAGAGATTTAATTTACGAGAGGCATTGTGCATGTTAGACAAGACAAGGGCTTTGGCTTTATTGTAACATTTGGCCAAGGCTTGTGCTTTGGCTTGACAAGTCTGACTTGTTGCTGTAGAACCCACCTTGGGATATGGTCAGCCACGGCCCTGAATTGGGTGGAACTATGTAGGAACTTGCTGAAAGGCTGTAATCTGTTTCTCACTTGCCTTCAGCTTTACCTTCTGTCCATCATAATGGAGAGCAAACAGTTTCCTAAAAGAAAAGTAGATTTCAGTCTCAGAAGGGAAATACTGATTGCTTTTCCTGCCATTGCTCTATTTCTAGCCTAGTGCCTTAAGTAAGATTGAGCCTTTATTCATAAGCTCCTCTCTTTGCTCTGCTGCATCAATTGTTAGACTCAAGGCATTTTTGGAAGGGGGCAAGGCAATTGCCCTTTCTTTGGAAGAAAGCTTAGAATACTTAAAGAAGTCAGATTCAGGTCTGGCAGGCAGCTGAAAGCCTCTTCTAATCTTGAAATTCTGTATTGCAGAACAAGGAGTGCTCTGGTTAGGACTCTTGCTTTTCACTGATGTTGGGGATTTCAGGGAGTTGATAAGAAAATGAAGCAGAACTCCTAGCAAGCAAGCTGAAGGCTGAGTCATCTAATCAACTTGATGTCTGCAAGTCTTTTTATAGCCATTTTAGAAAAATGGGCATTACTAGTGGCTAAACTAAGACTGATTATTTATGCCCAGGAAATTACTTGTTCGCAAGAAGCCGTACAGAAAGCTTGCAAACTAACTCAAATTTATATTGAATAAATCCTATCCATAGTATCTTAAAGCACAAAATTTGGCCTGTGGCAGGATAGAAATACAGTTTTAGGTATTTAGGTAGAAATATAGTTTTAGGATATGAATGAGCTTTTGAGGTTTCAGGGCCTTACTAGGCTGCAACATGTTTTTTAAGAAAGCTCTTGTGACAACAGAACTCATTACTGGTGAAATTATATATATGTGTATGTGTGTGTTTAGTGAGATTGCAGATGCTGACCTGAAACTATTGAATGTGATTGTTTTCAGTCAGTGGTAATGAATTGTGTTCTGCCTCTTGAACATTTCCTTCCTGAGTGATGCAGTGATTGTTAGTTGCTTTTCTGATTTTCAGGCAAGAGTTGTTGTGCAAGAAATCTTAACATCAGGTGGAATTACTATGAAAGTATGAAATGAGAAAGGACTTCTATATGACAAATTAGTGCACTTTCAGTATTGTTCAAGTGCTACCTTTTCCTGTGAAGCCCAAGTTCTTATGCTCTTAAACTGTTAATTCAGGGCCACTGTGAAATGTGTTTGTGTTCATGCAGTTTAAATTCAGATGTGTTTTATCAGAACTGTATACCACAGCAATGCAACAGTTTCAGTTGCTCCAAAAAATAACAGAGGAAAAATGTATACTTAATATGTTAGTTGCTGTAAGAATTTTATATTAAAATACTTTGCTAACCCACTTGAATTTCTTAACATTTAAGGAAATATTGAAGAATACTAAATTAAGTATTTGAGAAGGATTGTTTTTTCTCTGAATTTTCTGGCTAGTGTTAAAGGGTCATGGTTACTGATCTGTTTTTGGCTCCTTTGTCTGGCTTTAATGCTGAAGAAGGAGTTGCAACAACATTTAAATTAAAAATAGGAAGGGAACCAGTGATGCTGCAGACATCGTCAGACCTCTGAGTTTTTTTCCGGCAAAATAGAACTGAAAGGAATTGAAACCTGACTTTTTCAGTCTCTCTTAAGATAATTGCCCTTAGTAAAATTTGGATCACAGTGCATGCCCTTCAGGCAGACGTGTGCAAAAGCCAACATCCAGCCTGGATAGTTTACTGGTCTAGCTTTTTGGTGAAGGAATGTCTTACAGTCTTGAAAATATTTTTTAAAAGGTGAAGATGCTTACTGGTTCATCTAGGTACAAGTTCTTCTGACGACAGGGATGTGTATTGCCTTTGTTATTTTAGGTGCTTACAACAATGCTGGCTTAGTTCCAATGGCCAATGTCATTGCTCCAGGCTTACCAGCTCCTCCACCATACACTACTAATCAAGTGGTATCAGGTAAGGAAGGCATGCATATCTTTAAAAATATTCATGTTGTTTTTCCTGGTTAATTGCTGGGAGTGGATCATTCACTGCTGGAGTTTCATTTGCTTTTCAATAATAAGCTACTGTTCTCTGTTTAGAAAATGAGGACCTTTCCAGCCAGACGAAACCTTCCCAAAATCAAGGTAAATTGCAAATCCACAGGGGATTTTTGTGTGTATTGTATCTTTGTTATTTGTTCAGAAAATGTTAAGAACTTGTTTAGTGGGATCTTCATTAGCTTTTAAGTATGCAGACACTAAGTATGTGGAATAGAATCTCTTGATAGTGTAGAAAAAACAAATCATCAGACACTTGTACTTAAAAGTATTCAAACATTAAAATTCATTCTTTTGTGTTAGCTTATCGAAGTTTTTTATATTCATCATTATATAAGTATGTGAGAAATCATGCTAAAAACTAAATCAAAATACCCTTTGCAATGTCATGCATTTAAATACTTGAGTAAATATTTGCAATTTTTAAAACTCTGGATATCTATTGGAAAACTCATTGACATTTTAACCTTGTAGATCAGTTGCAATAGGAAAGTAGGAATATGAGAGAGATTTAGAGGTTTTTGAATGTCTTATCCCAGAGCATTAGATCCAACTATGTCTACCTGCACTTTTGTCTTACCCTGTAAGATCCTGTTCTTTTTACCAAGACAGCTGTGCACTTTTTATTGTTTTTATTTGTGTGATGCTTTGTACACTTAGTACAAAGCATAATAATAAATCCCATTAGGAACTACTTTTAAAAAGGCTTTGATAACATGTTGTTAGATTTTACAAATACAAACTGAGAATTTACTGACCACTGAGTCAGGCATATTAAATGCTGCAAATAGATAAAATGACTGTGATAAGTTTAGCTACTGTAAATATTCCTAGGGACCAAAAAAAAGTTATGTTTTGTCTTTCCTTCTCTATGTCCAGGGATGGTTCTACAGAAATGTTTTGAAGAATCACTTCATTCTTGTATACCCCTCTCTAAGTGTGCATGTATTTTTACATAGTTCATACAGCTAAATGAATACAGTGTAAGGAATGAAATATTCTCTTGGGAAGAAAAGTTCAGCTCTAGGTTCTAGTACAGCTGTATTTCATTCATGATTATCTTAGCTGTCAGGATTAAATAACTGTGATCTTTGGGAGAGTCTTCAGCTTGGAAATAGAATGAGAAAAAGAACACAATCCAGAGTTGGGCAGTCTGGGGTATTTTTAAAAAGAGTATGTCAAAAAAAATTTTTTTTGGCAGATTTACTTGTTTTCGAGTTTCAACATACATAGAATAGGACTTTGTTATATCCACTTAGGTCCAAGATTTTAAAGAGCGATTTTCTGGATTTGCGTGTAGAATTATGTGTAGAAATCAGGCAAGAGAGACATGAAGGCTGCTAGAGTTATGGGTGGTGAGTTTGAATGGTTGGATGAGTGTCTTGCTTACATTTAAACAGATTATTCCAAAAGTAAAATAAAGCACAAAGGTTGTTTGAGAGGAATAATTTATTAACATATTCATGTTCCACAGGAAACTAGAGGCAGGCATATTGAAACTTTTGACATGCCAGTATTCATAAATGCAGCTCCTTTCCATTAACCTCCACCTCCCCATTGACAGTGTGCCTGTTTTCCTGTAGCTTGACTGATGTCTCTAACTTACTTTGTAGGATTGACACAAGCTGATACTTTTAGTGGCAGGTACTTGTCTTTATTACAGACACCTGACTAAAGATTCCTAAAAATACTTGTTGAGAAAGTCAAGTGCCAATGTTAGTTTAATACTGTAGTGTGATACATGAATTTCAAAGTGTACCTTCTTAGAATCAAAATCTGAAGGAAGCACAGTGAAGAGAATGACCTGATTTTGAAGGAAAGAAAACTACCAGCACCTGAAATCAGCTTTCTTCAGTTGTTGACTAAACTTCTCTGAAATCATGATACATTGAATTAACTGGTTCTGAAGGAAATTCTGACCTTCAGTGAGAGTGGATGCAGAGGAGCCCAGGTGATCTGATGCTGATGGAATATTAGATCTGGTTTGGGTACTGCCAAATGTTAGGGACCAGAGGGAGGGTGTTCACCTGTGTCACTTAGATGTTCTTAGAGAGTGCATTTGAGTTTCTAACTGTTTTGCATGAGATCATGAAGAGGTAGCAGATGTCACAGAATGTTTTTAAAAGGGAGTATTAGCCCACATGGTGTATGATTTGTGTGATGTGTTTGTGTGTACCTTTTTGGTTTGTTTTCATAGGCCCTGCTGTTCATTGTTTATATGTAGACATTTTGTGTTTGCTATTGCCTGTGTATCATATTTTGAAATACTGTATAAGATGTTTTTCTGTTGATTTCAAACATTTCTGACAGTTTCAAGTATTCTTACCGGTTTTGTTTCTTTGCAGCTTTTTCTGCACAAACGAATCAGCTCTTTACTCCTCATGGTTCTAATCCTTCAACACCTGCTGCTACTCCAGTCCCTACCCCATCACCTGTCAAGGCAATAAGCCATCCATTAGCACCTGCAACTCCACTCATCTCTGGGATGAACATGTCTACCCCTGTCCTTCCTGTTTTCCCAGGACAGGTCTCCTCTTCCATCCATACATCTCAGCCATCTACCCCAACCCCTACTGTCATCAAATCCCTTTCATTGCCTGGTGTTCCTGTCACATCTGTTCACAGTGCAACCTCTACCCCTATCCCCTCAGTTTTTTCTGGGCTGGCTTCTATCCCTGCTGCTATGCCAGCTCCACAAGGTTCTTCCACTCCATGTGCCACACCTGCACCCACTGAAGCTTTCGCATCTGCTGCTACACCATTTGCTGGCCTCCCGTTCTCTGCAACCTCTTCAGTTGCTTCTGCTAATAATCGTGCTGTGTTGTCATCAGTCTTTGCTGGCCTCCCTTTGTCCTTGCCGCCCAATGCCCAAGGGATTTCTAGTCCTGTTCCATCTACAATTGCTAATTCTCCTGCCACTACCATTCCTTGCTCGCTTAGCTTGCCTAACCCGATTTTGTCTGTCTTAAAGGGATTTCTGACATCAAATGACACTTCATTAATCAATTCATCTGCTTTACCTTCTGCTGTGACAAGTGAGCTTGCTTCTTTATCTGCTCTTTCTAATCAAAACTCTGACCCTCCCACTTCCTCTGTCAACAAATGTTACACTCCATCAGTCACCCCCCACACACAGCGTTCCTCCACACCCGGGCTGGCTATTTTTCCAGGTCTCCCATCCCCATCTGTAGCCAATTCTAGTTCCACTCCTCCCACATTGCCTGCACAGTCACCTTTAACCACTTCACCATCAGTTATGCCAGTCAACTGTGGCTCATCAGCCTCCCTCTTGCATGGCACAAGTCCTACTAATCCTGACCAGCAGCTTTCATCAGCCCCAGCTGCCACAAGTATCCCAGTTTTGGTCAAAACAGAGCCCATGAGTCCTACCCTGTCGGCCTTCAAAGGTCCTTCTCATTCAGCCAGCCCTTCTCATGGCACTCTAGGACTGTCAGGGCTCGGGCGTGCATATACCTCAGCAGCTTCAGTGCCCGTCAGCTTACCCAGTTCTCTGAACCCAGCGCTGTCAGGGCTCTCCTCTCTGAGTGCTCCTCTGAACAACTCCAGTTCTCTGGCTTCCATTTCCCTCACCCCACATGGCTCCTCTGCTCCCATTGCCCCCGTGTTCAATGGACTTCCTCCTTTCACGTCTCTAACCAGTAACTTTGCTTTTACTGGTAACCCAGCACTGACCCCGCCCGTCACTCTCCCAGGGCCTCTGTTGGCCACTCCGGCTACAAGCGCTTCAGCCGTGTCCGGCCCCCATGCGAGTTCCACCGCCGCCGTGCTCTCAGGACTCGCTGCCTCCGCAACAGTCTCCGCTCCACCCTTCTCGCTTAACTTGTCCAGTGCTGTCCCTTCCCTTTTTTCTGTCGCCCAGGGACCTCTGGGATCATCAAACCCATCCTTCCCTGGTTTTCCTGTCTCTAACACACCCTCTGTCACTCCTGCTCTCCCTTCTTTCCCTGGCCTCCAGGCATCTTCTGCAGTAGCAGCAGTTGCACCGTTGCCGGCAGCTGCCACAGCCCCATCTCCAGCTCCGGTCCTGCCAGGGTTTGCCTCGGCCTTTAGCTCAAACTTCAACTCTGCACTTGTGGCACAGGCTGGGTACGTTACTGTTTTTGGAGGAGGTCATAACTATTTCTTTTTCTCTTGAGCAAAACACTGATTTTATTTTAGGTGTGTAGACAATGTTTTCAGTCATAGTTACTAATTGCAGATAGTTTTTAAAGTTAGTTCACTACTAGATTTCCACTTGTCTTTTGAAGCTGATAGGGTAGTGACTAAACAGGTTGGCCTTAATAGTCTCTGTTATGACAGTCTAATCCAGTGAGGTGCTCAGTGATTTTGTTTCCCAGATGAGGATACTTGGCACCTCCTAGGCTTTTACAAGAATGGATTCCACGTGGGCATCCATTAATACACACAGGTAATAGCAGACAAAATCTTAGATATTTTAAGGAAGTAGTCAGCATAAATTCTTGTCTGTAAAGTTTTTTTTTTTTGTGTGCAAACTGTCAACACAGTTGAGGTACAAAACATTTTGAGTCCCCTTAGATGTATTCCAGACAATCTTGGTTTGTGTATGTATGAATAATTTTTAGGTAGGTAAAGACTGAACTTCAGTTTAGAAATTCTGGCCTTTATGAGATTTAGAAAAATAACTGCTTTTGTAATTTATGTAGACATAAGCTTATAGAGAGGGAAACAGGATAAAACATGGTGCAGGTGTTCCTAAAAATAGCCTCATTTTGACATTCTTTCAGCTTGACTTCTGGACTACAGACACCAGGAAATGCAGTTTTTCCTGGTCTTTTATCTCTCCCTGGTATCCCTGGCTTTCCCCAAAGTGCCGCACAATCTTCCTTACAGGAATTGCAGCACAGTGCAGCTGCACAGTCAGCACTACTACAGGTAATGTGTCTATTTGTTAATACTGTTCTATTTCCAGTGATCTTTTGAGCATGTTACCTGTTAACTCCTTGGGATTAGTTTAAGTCAGTAAATGATTAAAACCCTAAATTGTGTGAGAACTGATTACAAGGATGATGATAAAAAACAACTTGTGCTAACTTCTTACTCAAGGCCAGTGTACAATGCTTCATAAATGAGATTAAAACATTATCTAAAACTCTTCGTAAAATGGGGAGAAGTTAAAGAAAAGATAATGCAAATTAATTTTTTACGGGGTTTGTGTTAAATCTAATGAGCTGACTGTACCATTGCAAAATTTCTGCTCAGTTCCAGTCTGACATTTGAATAATTTACAGATTTCTGTGGACCGTTTGTTATGAGTTATGTGCCTCTGCACATGTAATCAGATGTCTTGAATTTGTGTCTATTGTGGTTGTGCCTTTCTCTTGATAGTTCCCACAAATAGAATTGTAATATAAGCTTGAAGTGGCTTTGGGTAATGTGTAATTTCATCATCTCTTGTCCATGAAACAGCTTGTTTCACCCATCAACATACATAAGTTAACTGAAAAAATCATCAGACTTTGTGTTTGTATGTTTAGCTTGTCTTGTTAAAAACAGCCTCTGTACAGTCTCTTGTAAGAAATTTGACCTTCTCTACATGGAACTAAAAGAGAGAGCTGAGTGTCTTTGACTTAATGTTTTCTCTGTTCTGTGACACATCAGTTGTTGAAATGGAGCATGTGTCTAAGTATTATTCAGAGTGCAGCATATTGTCAGATACCTTCTGCATATCAGGGGATTGTAAGAAGCAAGTTACTTCATCTAGACCGTGCTTTTGCAGCTCAGGAGTTTATTTGTTCTGTAGAAATGTATGCAGATTGCATTGAGAACATAATTGTTCTTATTTATAAGATCCAGTCACTAAAATTAATACTTATTTACCTGACCAATGAAGAGAAGGAAAGTTCAGAGTCACTAAAGTATTACAGCTCCTGATTAAGCTGTGCCTTCCAAATCAGCTGGTGCTTACTCCACTGGAAAATAAATGCCATTAACACTTCTCTGTTTCCCCTCTTAATCCAACTGCTTTTTTCATTCTCTGGTATTTCGGAGCAATAGTTGCACTACAGATTAACATCTTTGTATAGATGCCTTGTTCATCTCTATTCTTTGCACACTTCAGATTATAATCCATTTGTTTTGGCTTGAACAGGACTGGTATTGTGGCTGAAATTGTGCTTAATTTAGATTTTTGTTTCCTTGTTTTTGTCAGTGCTGTTTCCTAACTTCTTATCTTCCTTAAAGGCGCATTCTGCTTCTGCTCTGGAGAACTATACAGCTCAGCCTGAAGGTTTTGCTAACTATCCATCAACACCAGGAACACCATTTTCATTGCAGACAAGTCTGCCCCAGAGTGGATGGCAGTAAATACCAGGCATTTCTAAAGACTGCAGTGTTTGCTTGACAGAGCCTGATCCTATTCACTTTGGAGGCTGTCTCTGCCATAGTTGGAGCATGGTCTGAGCTGGGGAAAGAAAGGGAAAATTTGAGGGTAAAATGTTTCCAGGAGGCTGTGTCAGATGTCATATTTAATTTACGAATTGCATTCAGTTTGATTCAGGGTCTGATCCTGTGAATTGCTGAGCATCATTTACTCTTCTTTAATTTTAAGAGTTCAATGTTTGGTTTCTTAGAGGATCAGGAACATTCAAACAGATGTTTTTGTAAATAGGGCAATTGACTGTCAAGCTGAGTAGGGAGACCAAGTATATTTAATAGTGTGAATAAGCACCTATCCTTCTGTTATGTTTTGTATGGTATATGTGGTTAATATAGACTGAGATCTGGACTGAAACTAAATTAAAGCTGTAGATGACCTTTTGTCTAGAAGCACACTTCTTGTGTGTGCATAAATCAAGGTCAGTTTATGGTTTTTCAGATGTTTTCTTCCTGTGTGTGAGGATCTCCTGTTAGCATCAGCAGTATGTTAAGGGGAGGGTAGGTCAGAGGTGTGTGTGGGTTTTTCTTATGCTTGGAAATACTGTCATGGGCTTGCTGCTGAATTGAGTACTCCTTTGTCTGAACAAGAAAGTTAGGAAATTTTGCTATACTGTATTTGGGTAGAAGTGGATTATGTTTTACTGGAGTATGGTTTAGCTAGCTGAGAATGTCTTTCCAAAATATATAAAAACATTTTAACTTGCCTCTAAAATAATGTTCCATAGTCTTCTCCTTTCCCCCAGCACCTCTCTGAATGAAATAATTGTACTGCGGATAGGCTGCCTATCTGGCACTTTTGACTGCAGAATTATGTGAATGTTTACAGACATGGGGCAAGTTCTTCTCTCCCTTATACTCACAAACTGGTTCTCTATATGCTTTTCAGCTAAAAACTACAATTTGATGGTGCTTATCTTATCCTGTGAATATAAGTGGGAGCAGAATTTGGACCATGGATTTTTTTAGTATTTTTCCTTGGAAAACATACGTGATTTTAAAGGCATATAGCTAAATTAACTGTTATAATGCAGCATATAGAAAGGTCTTGTTTTGTTAGTTAAATTGAGTTGTGCACTCTTCTAATGTCAGTATCTGTGGCAATGTGTAACACATCATTGAATATCTTCTATTTAAGGAATGCTCTTGATCATGGTCTAGAGACAATAGAGGTGAATGATATTCAATCATGTGAATAAATTAAAATGTAGAGATACTACACTGTAGAAATGTTCTGCACCTAGAGTTTTACTTTTTTAAAGATTGATTCTGCTGGGAGATGTTGCTAATGTATTTTCTTTCAAGATGTGAACAAACTTTTTTAGAACATTAATGGAAATTACTGTATTGGTTTTTAACATAATTTTTTTAAATAAAAAGTTTACAGTCATGGCAAAAAGGCTTTGCTGACTATTTGCATATTCACCTAAAATATGAATGAATAAACTTGTTTTTTTCTAAGATACTTCTGTTGCTTGATCTTGCTTATGCTGTTTCTTTTTGATGCAGAATTCTGGCCAAAATTATAGAATTGTCCTCCTAAGGAGTGACATTAGAAATATCCTATTTAATTTTTAGATTAAAAACTTAAATTCTTTGACATTTTAATAATCAAACTTACATATTATGTTAAATCTAAAAAAAAATTGTGTTCTTACATTTTTTATTTTGTGAAACCTGTTAAATTCTCATGATTCTTCACTCTGAACTGCTTTTAAAATTGATATATCTGATATTGATATATTGACTTAAGAAATCTGTGGAAGAGATCTCTACCATCTTTCATTTTACTCTGCTTGTCCTTCTTTCCATAACTTGTTCTTTGTAGATTTGCAGATGAGTTGGAGAAAATAAAGATAGAGGTATCTTATCAAGAGCAAATTGGCTTTCCTTCCCTGGATGCATATGTAAACCAGTTCCAAGTCAATAAGTGTTTCGTAACCTTACTGAGGTGCTGAGTCTGACATCCTGTTTTAATCCTAGTTTCCTCATCAAGCAAATTTCAAACTAATTCACGTCACCCTGTCGCTCACAAAAACCTCACAAATACTGTTTTGTCAGTAAATAAGCACTTTGTACCTTTGTTTCTAAAATATCTGTTGAATGGTCATGGGGTATGGGGTTCCTGTCTGAGCACTGGACAACTCAGAGATGCTGAAGAGATTTGAGTCTTGTTTCTCCAAATGAAAACAGGTGAGAAGTAGTGAAATCCCCTGTATTAAATGTTCTTCTCCTGAAGCAGTGTAGTTACTGGGTGTTGTCCAGCCACTTTACCAGAGAAGAGTGTTTGATGCTCCCATCAGTGTTAAGAAGTGTTTAATTGTAAAGGTCTTATGTCTGGAATGGGCTCTGGTTCTTACTGGATCTTACTGAATCATACTGAGCTGGATATTGTAAAGGAACTCTACTGTAAAGGAACTAACAGAGGTTAGGGTTAAAATTCAATTTTTAAAATATTTCTCCTGATATAAAATTGGTTTTCATTAATTTTTTTTCCTCCTCAGGAATAAAGTCCGTGTTCTGCATTGCAGCAAACTGCTGTGACCCAGCATTGGAATTTCTGAAGAGAGTGATTTGTCCTGAGCTCTTTCATGCTTACTTGAGCACCATTTTTAGACAGCCAAGGAAATGCCTGCTCCTGAGGCAAACCACCTTAAACTGAGCTTGTGCCGGGAAAGGGCTCTTGCTGTATGACTTTAATTTCTGGACTAATTGATTTTTTTCACTGTTTAAGTTGCCTATTACTGCTCTATTTTGTGTGTACTGACCGCCTGCGTAGAAATGGTGTGGTGAAGTGTTCCTTGAAATAAAACCTTTTTTGCAACAACTAAGAACATACCAGGACTGTGTTTGCAAACAAGTTTCAATGTTTCTTGCAAGTGCTGTAATTGCAGCTGCAGTGAATAGGAAAGAAACAGTAATTTTCTGTCCTTTTCCTCTGGTTTGCAAATGAGTGTTGGGAGTTTGCCTCGTCCTGAAGGGAAACTTGCTATAGTATGAATGTTCTGACTTTCTTGCAAATTGCCTTCCTTTCTGTATTCGTAGAGGAGCAATACCTTTGTCTCTCTCTTGTATTTACTCTAGTGGCCAAAGCAGGGCCTTCTGTCATCTCCAGACTTTCAGCTGTTGAAAACTGATGTTGTTTTCATGAGGAGAAGCAGCAATATGGGGATGTTCCTACAAGCCAAAGGACAGTACTGTTAATCTGCTCTGTCCTGTCTCCTCAATTTTGACCTGGGGAAAGGGAATGCCGAGCCTGAAGTAAGTAGGCAGAACCTGGGGCCAGGAAAAGACTAAGCTGAGAAATGTACAGGGCTAAAGCCCAGTGCATGGAAAAGAAAGTAGTATGGGCCTAAGAAGGTCAGAAAAAGGCAAATTTAAACCTACAACTTTGTTTGCAAATCTCAGTGGGGACTGCCTGACAATTCTTTTTTGCATTTTTGGGATTGGCACTGTTTACAAATGGCTGTGGATTGAGTCTCTACAACTGGATGATGAGGTAAGTGTGAGAAGGTAGACATTGCAGAGACATTGTAAAGGACTGGTGCCACTTGTAAATGTAGCAGTTGGTGCAGAGGAATGTTGGAGAATGATGCACTTACAGGTAAGCACCTGATCATGCCTGAGCCCTCATGCTGCTTTTGGAATAGAAGTTGAAGGTTTTAGCTATATCACAAATATAAAACTCTGCAGAAATAGCTGAACTGTGAGCAGCCCAAACCAGTCATCTGATGTGGCTTCTAAGTAAGTTCTGCTGAAGCAGCTTTGAGCTCAGTCTTTGTGGCTGTACACTCTGTCACAGGAGTGCACCAGGCTGTTCAGCACCAGTGAACTTGCAGCTTGTAAACTGCTTTGCGCCAGAGCTCTCATGTGTTTTAATCTCTGAATGATCTGTAGTAATCTGGGACATGAGTTATCCACATGCCCCACTATAGTCCCAAAGAGAAAGTGTTAAGATTGCCCTGACTTTGATTTCAAAATTTTGAAAAGAGAAAAAAAGTGCAGCTTACGTTAAAATGAATATTGTGATGTTCCTGAACACAAACACAAAACATCTGCTTTACTCACCTCTATTTACAGTCACCTCAGGGAGTTGTCAATAAACAGGGAGCAATTATATCTGTTAATTTTTAGTATGTGCTGCTCATTTATCTGATGGTATAAACAGCTTTTTAAATTGTGGCGTTCAAATGGTTCAGAATTAAGCTATTTTCAATAACTTTAGTTCTGCTCTAAAATTAAAAAAAAAACGTTGGGATAGTTTTGCATATTATGTTTTTGTTTCTGAAATAACTAAACCACATTCCTCTTGTCACTGTTCACACATGCTACCCTGCTAATAAGCGTCTGTCCTGAAGAGGTGTGATCATACAGCTCAAATGTTTGGAAGTCAAATAATGATGAAAATGCTACAAATGGCCTAAAATGAATTTTGTCACATTTTTGGGAGCATATTGCAATAAGCGTGTCAATCCTGATTTTTCAGACTGTGCTTATGGCTTTCAGTGGTATTTAAAATGTCAGTTCAGGGGTCTAGTTTCCTCTCTGTGAGACTGAAAAAGGATTCTCTGGGGAACAATCAGCTTTGAATGATCCATCTGGGGCCAGGGTGATTACTGACCAGGAGGAAGACTTGGGTGAAATGAAGCCAGATCTTCACAGATATTCCAGTTAACAGATGCTCACAAAAACCAGCCCTGTAATTAATGCAGCTATATATCAAACTCATAAATTACATATGAAAGATAGCACCTCTCATATTTTATTAAAATAACAAGCAACAGCCTTGTCTTTTGAGAGGGTTGCCCTCTGCTGCTACAGCCTTCAGAAATGAAATGCTGTGCTTAGTTTGATTGTCAAAATATTTATTGAAAAATACTCTTGGGGTACAGTTTTAAGGATTGGGAGCTGAAATGCTTCTGCTATGGTTTCTAGGTTATCCAGTTCAATAGGGCTCAGTCTGTACTGATGGGACAGTGTGAAGAGGGGTGTGGTGAGCTATTCTACACAGTTTGGAGACCTCACCTGGAGTTTTGTTTATTTATTATGCTGATGTTTGAGATCTGAACAGCAGCTGAGCCCCAGAATAGCAGAGGAGCAGCATGCAATCTCTGCCTTGCTTTATAGGATCATAGGCTGGAAAAGACCTCTTAAGATCCAGTCCAACCATTAACCCAGCACTGCCAACTCCACTGCTAAACTGCATCTTTAAGTGCCACATACACATGTCCTTTAAATGCCACCAGTGAGGGAGAGTCTACCACTTCTCTGGATAGCCTGTTCCAGTGTTTGGCAACTGTTTTGGTGAAGTAAGTTTTTCCTCATATTTAATCTAAGCCTCCCCTGGCACAACTTGAGGCCATTTATTCTTATAATGTTGCTTGTTTCTTTCGAAGAGACCAATCCTCACTTTGCTACTACATCCTTTCAGGCAGGTATAGAGAGTGTTAAGATCTCCCCTGAGCCTCATTTTCTTCAGGCTGTACCTCAGCTGCTCCTCACAGGACTTTTATCTTCCTGTCTCGTTCGTGGGTGTTTTAATCTCTGGTGATGGATTCATAGAAAGTATATCCAGCTTGTATTTTTTGGGGCCTAAGACCAGCGGGGCCAAGTGCACCCCAGACAGAGGACGGCCACAGAATACCATCCAGTTACACCAGAGACACAAGACTTGGTGTTTGTGAGCATCCTCTCCTCACCAGGGTAACTAACTCCCAGAAGACTCTCATGTGGGGAATTTCTCCTCCCATCCTGCCTCCCTCTTCAACAT
Organism: Vidua macroura; assembly: GCF_024509145.1. Lineage (NCBI taxonomy): Eukaryota > Metazoa > Chordata > Aves > Passeriformes > Viduidae > Vidua > Vidua macroura. Next base: position 97,352,995 of record NC_071572.1, on the reverse strand, counting down.
CTTGCACAAGCCTTGCAGTTTCAAGGCACGCTGTTGTCTCATCTGTGAGGGGATCAGAGCTTCCCTCTAAGGGGATGGATCCCCAGACAGGGAGACCCAAGAAAACGAACAGAGAACATCTAATTGGTAAGCCTTGTTTTGTGTGCGCGAGTGGGCTTTTTCTCAATAATATTAAAAGGAGCAGAACTAACCAAACAAAAAAAGTACATTTGTTTTGCCTTTGATGTCTGACATAGGCTGTAGATGAAAACTCAGAATCTGCCAATGTAAGTGACAGAGCAAGTAGCTTCATGCTGCCCTGCCAGGATGCATCAGCATCTACCTTCTGCCAACATGACCCCATGGATGAAAAAGACTGATTCAGCTATTGATACTCTTCTGTATGGAGGGATAGACTGGAGAGAGGAAAATAGGATCTAGTTAGGGAAGACAGAAGAATTTTTCAGCCTTTAGGAGAAAGTAGAAAGGTTAAAGTAGAAAGCATGGTGGTTAAAGAGGCTGAGTCTACTCCATCTTTTTGTTGCTGTAGGAGACTTGGGAGATTTTTGCCCACAGAGTTTTTCATTTGCTTTCCAAATGTGAAACCCACGTCATGAGTTTGTTTACCAAGTGTGTTTGTGATGTACCCTAATGAGTGCATCAAGAAAAAATTAAGTGAATCTTATTCCAGTACCCTGGAGTTTTTTCCACAACTGCTGAGTGATGACCTCTCCCTTTTTGTGGTGCATTGCAGCTCCTGATTTGCTCTGGACTAAAGAGTCAAGTGAGGTTTTTGGTGGTCATGACTATTATAATCCATATACAGGGATGGCAAACCCAGGTCAATGATACATAGGATTGTGACTGGTTCTTCACTGTTGTTTTTTTTTCTAGAGTCTTTAATTTGTTGTGTGGTTAAATGGTTTGAAACTTTGGGGTAATCAGAGAAGATCTGTGGTGGTTTGGGAGAGCTAGGAGTTTCATTCAAAGGCATATTTTCATGTTCTCCTTTTCTAATTGCAACCTACATTATTAGCTGGCATCAGGATCTCTAGGAGAGTTCTTGTGGAGAAGGATTCAATTGTACTTTGTCAAGTTTTGGATGCATGCTTTTTGCCCATGGTGGTTAGGGGTGATATCTTGACCCCTAACTTGTCTCAGCTGTTTGAGTATCAATCTGCTGGGTACTTGCATTTTTTCTCATCTATTCCCCCTGTCTGTGGATTGTGTCATTCCCACCAGGCGTCTTCACAGTGGGCTCAGGTGGATGATAGTAGAGGATGCTACAGCCCAAAATTGCTTTTGAGGAGGTTATTCATAACCAAATTTGTCACTGGAGAAAATTATTTTTTCAGATATTTTCTGTAAGCTGGTCATTTATGTGAAATTAAGAGAAAGTAAAAACGTTGAGTTCTGCTGAACAAAACATCCCTTCATGATTAATTTGCTCAGATTTCAAATTAAGAATTATGAATGATGCCTACTCTGTGACTTTCCTTGATCTCTTTCCACTGATTAAAAGACATTTGACTGCTGGTGCTTTATGTATCTGTTGTAGCCTGCCACACCACTAGTGTAATGTGAAGTACAGTAGTTGCTGGGAATGCTCTGACAAAATTGTTAGTCCTGCTCTGCTGGTCTGCCAGCTCATGCCTTACAGATCAGGGAGCCTCGTGCTGTTTCAGGGTCCTGACAAGCTGGGTTTTTTTTTTTTCTTACAGAGTATAAATTGAATTGTTTCCTATTTCTCATTTCTGTCTGCATGTGAGTTTTATTTGGTATCAGAAATTTCCAGTGCTGCCCTAAATCCTTGAAATAACTTACCTTACTACTGCCTTCCTTTCAGGCACTAAAATAATGAAATTAGTTTTATATTTGTTTTATTTCATTAGAATGAAATTTTGGGACGAGATGAGGTGAACACAACAAGACAACTGCTTAAAATGCATTTTGACAAGAACTAATGTTGAAATTTATGGTCCAGTGGATGAACTAGTCTATGAATATTCCTCAAAAAGTCCATCTAAAGAAAGCAAGACTTCCCCTCATTTACCTTGTTATCTGTTTCACACAAACTAAACCCTTTGCCCTATCTGATAGTTTCATACTCACGGTTACTCCACTCATTCATTTATTTTTCCTTCACAGCCCCCAGCTTTGGTAATATCTTTAATTTTCCTTTCTTCCTGTTGCAAAATATATTTTCTGAACCTTTTTTAATTTTCTGTGCTGAACAGCCATAAAGTTGAATGGTTAGGTGTTTTATGGCTTTCTTTGGGTGATGGGAGGGAGGAAGAGGGAGTGAGTTTCTGTGGACTTTGTGGACCCATATGATTGCAGCTGGGCTAGATGTACATCCCTGGGATGACTTCTCAAATTTTGCATTCATTGCTCTTCTTCCTTATATTTTTTATAGCTGACAGGCAGGAAGGAATTGGTGTCTGTGGCTGGATCCTAGTTTCCCTTTCATTCCTCCTGGTGCTTATTACCTTTCCTATTTCCATCTGGGCATGTATTAAGGTAAGCTATCAGGATTTGAGGCACATGAAGAATGCTCTATTATCATTGTTGTTACTTTTTTACTGATTTAGTTAAGACAAGGCACCTCACATTCACATTTTGGGAATCATAAGTGTTTGTAGCAAAGATGTGCTCTGGAAATGAGATCCACACAGGTTCTTTCACAAGTGTTCTGTGTTGCCACAACTTCCTCATTTAATTCTTCCAGTCTCAACATTCATCATCAGTTAAACTTCCAGTTAAACATCAGTTGAATGCCAGGCCTTCAGTAGTTGTGATGCACTAAGTGAAGTGGTTTAGATTACCTGAGGTGAGAGCCCCTTTGCCTACAACTCCTCTGAGTGTGCTGCTGATGTTGGGAGAGCTCTGGGGTGTCCTTTTTAGATCACTGTTAATTCTTTCATATGTGACCTGTTTTGTTACCTGTTTCCATGGGCAGGGGCTGAGTTTTTCCAGCAAATCATGAGGCAAATAGAAGATGTGAAGAAAGTGATTTGCAGCTTTGTTGCTTCCTATAATATTTGTACTTTCTTCACATTTAATATGAGTGCCAAAGATTAAAGGACTGGGGAATGAAAATAGAATTAGTTGTAAAATTCTAAATTTAAAATATTTTCCTAGGTTGTGAGAGAATATGAACGTGCTGTTGTATTTCGTCTGGGACGTATTCTGTCCAAGAAAGCAAAGGGACCAGGTGAATACATGCAGTTTTTCTCTGTTAAAGTCCTCTGGGTTTATTTTATTACAATGCACCCAGACCACATAGAGAATTGCAGAGGTTCCATGAAATTCTTCTTCATGGCATAGAGGGGAATGAGAAGGTCCCTTCTACTGCAGTTCCTTTACCTGCAGACTTCACTTTTCTGAAGAGAAGATACAGCCATGCTCCTGTCATAGCACAGAAGTTTGAGGAACTTGATACCAGGTATGACTTTGCCGCTGAGCAATTTGGACAACACAAGGATACATTCATGCTGCACACACTGTCAGGGGACTGCAGGCAGGTTTAAATGCAGTGTTCAAGTCTGCCACAGTCTTTTTTGAGTGACTGTGGCCTCTCTCCCTGCACCTCACTTCCAACACAGCTTGTTGCTGGCAGCCCCTTAGCTGTCCTCTGCTCTGAAAATGGTAACTGTGTCAGGACAGGGACACAGCAGTTACACCAAGGCTGCTCCCTAGGACTAGCTTACAAATCACAAACCAAACCCAGCTGCATGAGGAGTTTGCATTGGTGCACTTACCACCTCTGGCCTATGAAATGAACAAACTAGAAGTTGAAATAACAGGAAAAAGTCCTTTTCAGGTACTGTCCTTCCTCTTGAATAGTAGTCATGTGGTCCAAAGAGCAGCTAGGTACAGAGCTCTTCTGTGTGGCTCTGGGCACCAAAGCAATCTGCTGAGGTTGGAAGTTTTGTACAGTCTCCCCTTCCAGTGAAGGACAGTGGTGACTCCTTCACAGGATTTGTCACACCCTGGAACACTGTTTCTTATGTGGTGCAGGAATCTGGACCTGGGTGATGTCTTTCCTGAGGACACATACTGAACCATACATGGCTTGTGATTTAAAAAGGGAAAATCAAAGGCATGGAAGGAATTTTTGCCAAAACTCTCATGGCAAACTTCAGACAAGAGCTTCAAGGTGCCCATTTCTAGACAAGAGTTCTAGGTCATTAAGCTCTAATAAGTTCACATTATTTGCAGATATCTGCATTTCCCTCTGTTATTTGAAAATGCAAAACATCACTGTTGTCATGTCTTGTAAGCAGAAAGGACAGCTGCAGTGATAAGGCAGGGTGTTATTCCAAATGCTGTGGGTATTTCCATCTGTTTATTTTCTCTAAGATACCTGGATCTGGACTTTAGTTTCAGAGGTATTTAATCTAATAATTTTTATTTTTCAGGAATGATCCTTGTACTTCCATGTACAGATACATTTATCAAGGTTGATCTTAGGACCGTGACCTGTAAGATTCCTCCACAAGAGGTAACTTCTCTAGTGGCCATCTAAGACAGGAGCAGATTCATGGCACAATCAAAAATAATGAATGTTTTGTCATTTTGCCATGCTGAGCTACCATATAGAATTTATCTACCATATGGAATTTAGCTTTTCTGCTGTATCTTCTGGATTTCAAGCTGCTTACAAAATAACTTCTTGCCCGAAGAAATTATGGGTGCCCCATCCCTGGGAGTGATCAAGGCCAGGTTGGATGGGGCTCTGAGCAACAAGGTCTAGGGGAAGGTGTCCCTGCCCATGGGAGGAAGGTTGGAACTCAGTGATCTTTTATCTTCCAACCCAAACTATTCTATGATTCCCCTAATGAAAATTTGCAGATGCATCATTGCAGGTCAAGCTGGTGTTCAGAACTGTGATTTAAAAATAAGGGAAGGGAGTTACAAGTGTGAATGTGAGACAGGGAGGACAAGAGAGGAGCAGGCTACAAAATTCCCAGTTGTAAATTAATGTCCTAATGAAATTGGATCTGACATGTAGCTCACCATTCAAAAGAGCCTCCTACATGTGTCTGGAAAGGCAAATTACCCAGGGGTAACAAGTCCCACTAAATTAACAGGAATTAGCAGACAATCTTCCACAAAACTCAGGTCCAAGCAGGAATGGATCCTACATCCTACATCCAAGTAGGATATATCTTCAGGCATTTTGTTGGCAAATGTTGACTGAAAAAATTAATCTGAAGGATCAGTTGTTGAGCAATCCTGTTCTGATCAAATTTTGGTTCTTTGTAGCCTCAGGCCCATGGCAGAAAAATTCTTCCGCTTATGGAGTTGGCGCTGCTGTCCCTTTCTTTAAACAAAGAGCAGAGGGAGAAGAGGCAGCTCCAAGACCCTTTGGGCCCCCAGAATTTCCTACTGTGTTCCCCAGAAAATGTTTTTTTTGGCTATTATCTTTTTGTAAACAGAGTCTTTTCTCAGAGCATAGGGTGCAGGGGTGTGTGGTGTGAAATGAAAAATGGCTCCCCCGAAATGTGAGGCTGGAAGGAAGATGGTTGCAAGAACTTGTGTTGTACAAGGCTTAGCAGCTTTTGGCCAGGCTTTTGCAGCATTTGGCTGGGTTTTTGTGAAGCATTCACTTGCAGGCAAAAGATGCTGAGGAGGGAAGTGATAGTAGAGCAACATCAGTTCTCCACTGAGGCTAGCTGCCTTCTGAGGCACAAGAAGCTTGTCTGGCAAAAGATGACAACTCTTCTATGAATGCTTAAATATTTCTTTCAGTTTCTTCTCACAATTTCTTGCACTTTTTATTTTTGTTTTAATTTGTTGGTGTTTCTTACAAATACAGTGTCTAGGGGAAGTAGCACAGATCTTCCAAGCTGCATGAAATGTATAAACTCATTAATGGACCTTTTTACAGGAAAGAAAGAGGCTAGCCATCATTTATTATTGAAAAAGAAATTAATTCAAATGATGAAATTCACTTACTATTGAAGGGTTATTTAGAGGGTATGTAAAGCATTTTCCCCCAGTTTAAACTTTGTCGATGCTGAACAGCTTTCTTGAAGTAATTTCTTGGGGGAATGACAAAGAAATCAAAAGAAATTCTTAGTTTCTTTGAATTATCAGTGCCTTTTACTCTAAGGGTTAAAAAATATATTCCCCTTCATAGGCAAAGGATGTGTTGTTGGATCTTTGTGTGACTGTGTGCATTTCTCAAATGCAGATTCTCACAAGGGATGCTGTTACTGCCCAGGTGGATGGGGTGGTGCACTACAGGATCCACAGCGCTGTCAGTGCTGTTGCCAATGTCACTGATGTCCACTCTGCGACCTTGCTTCTGGCACAGACAACCCTGAGAAATGTTCTGGGTACACAGAGCTTGGCTCAGCTGCTGGCAGGTCGTGAAGAGATTGCACACAGTATCCAGGTAAATCTGGCACCTAAAATTCACAAGCACAGAGGTGTCTTCTGGGGAGTAGCAAATTAAAAATAATCTTTCTTCAACAAGGATAACATAATCTCCCTTTATTTTTTTTTTTTTCAATTATACATCTTGTTGCTTAGAGTCAGAAAGAGTTATACTAAAGGTATTTCCCTAGGCTCTTGTAGCAGAGTTATCTCTATCAAAAAGAAATTAAAATTTTGAAATTACCCAGTGGTTTAAAAAAAAATCAGCTTATCCCTTGCACAGAGGCAGCTGCAAACATGGAGAAGGAGATCTGCTCAGGGGAAGCTCTGGCTTGAGCAGACCCTTCATTGAGGCAAGGCTTGTATCTCTTGTCATTACAACTAAAAGCACAAAATTGAGTTGCTGTATGCTTTAAAAGGCCATCATTTGATTTGGCAGCCAGGGAGAGAGCAGAAGAAAAATCCAATACCCAATTTACTAATTTCAGTGAGAGACAAGTCAGACCAAAGAGGGACTGTACCCTCTGCAGCCAGGAGAGTGGCCACACAGAGACAGGGTCATGGTGCTGGTGTGGATTGCAGGAGTGCCCAGGAGCTGGAGCACAAATGAGTTTGCCAGTGCTGCTGCAGCCAGTGCTATGTCTTGCCCACAGCGTACTTTTGTCAAGTTGTGCTGTTTAAGGAAGTTGCTGTAGTATTTCTTTGTAAGAGGGAGAAGTTTAGTAAGTGCCCACCTAAAGAAAGGATGGGGATCATAATTTAGGAGGCAGAAGAGAAGCCACAGAGGAGACACTGGTGTTGACCAGCAAGTGTTTCCTGAAGCTGTGGTACCCACTGTCACACACCATGCTGAGTGCTGGTGCCCCTGCAGTGTCCCTCTTTCTGCTGTGCAGGTTTGTCCCATGCTTCTGTCCAAGCAGGGAACACCATGTGGTTTTCCCTCTGCCAGCACTGTGCTCTTCCTGGCATGTTTTTTGTCCCAAAGGCTATCCTCGACAGTGCCACGGAGCAGTGGGGAGTCAAAGTGGCCCATGTGGAGATCAAAGACATCTGGATCCCCATGGCCATGCAGAGGGCAATGGCAGCTGAAGCAGAGGCTGCTCAAGAGACAAAAGCTAAGGTGAGACCCATGACAGTGTTCACCTCCAGGCTTTCATTTCCTTGTCATAGAACCACAGAATTTTTTAGGATGGACAAGACCTCTCAGATCACCAAGTCCAACCTTTAAACCCAGCACTGCCGAGTCCATCACTAAACCACGTCCCTAAGCACCACATCTACATACCCTTTAAATTACCACTAGGGTTAGTGACTCCACCACTTCCCTGGGCATCCTCTTCCAATGCTTAAAAACCTAATTTTTTCCTAATATCCAATGAGAACCTCCCCTTAGCAACTTAAAGGCCATTTCCTCTTGTCCTATAGTTCCAGGAATCCAAGCTAGTTTGTTTTCTCCTCATTATAAAGTTGGATTTTCACCACTATGGGCAGTATTTCCACGCCATTTCCATTTTGGTTCCTTTTCAGATTGTGGCAGCTGAAGGAGAAATGAATGCTTCCAAAGCTCTCCAGAAGGCCTCCATGGTGCTGGCTGAGTCTCCGGCAGGTCTGCTGCTGCGTTACCTGCAAACGTTAACAGCTGTGGCAGCACAGAATAATTCCACCATTGTCTTCCCTCTCCCTATGAATATGTTTGGGAGTTTGGGGCAGAAACGTACAGGGAGATAGAGACTGTTCTATGCTAGCTCCTAGGCCAGAGATATTTAAAGATTTTCCTAGGAAGCAAAGGGGTCCCAATTGGCAGAGTTAAAGTAGAAGCACCTTTGGGTCCTCTGCCCCCAAAACAAGTTTAAGTATCACACACAGCTCCCACATTTAGACTGCATTTGCAAATGCAAAATTTGCTTAGACACTAAGCAGTTCAAGCATAGAGTCACCTGCAAGTAAAATGGAAGAAAATATGTATAATGTATGTTAGACCTGATATAAAATTTTAATTGTGCTTTCACCACACTTTACAGAGTCTTGAGTGTTGCAATTATTTGGTGATTTGTTTTCCAGGGAAGAACCTCTGAGCTGTTGATATACTCCACACAGCAGAAGGGTCAGACATTGGTATTTAACTCAAACCTTGTGGAGTGGAAAGGAAGGATTTGGCTCTTAACCTTATAGGTATTCTTTCATAAATATTGGCAGAATTACTGGATAACGAGTATGTCAGTGGATCAGCCTATTCTTTATCTTATATTAATAGAAATTAGTACTTGTTTTACTGACCTCAGCTGTATTTTGCCATATCACACTGACATTTATATAAGCTGTGTAATAAAGTAAAGAGAATGAATGACGAGGCATTACAATCACATTTCATAAATGTGAAAGCTGGGGCAAACCTCAAGGTCCTCTGTCAATTTAAGTGTCTATCTTACATCTTCAGTAGGTTTCTTATCTTCTTTTACATATGTCATGAAGCAGTCATTGAGGTTTTCCTGAAATGGGCCTTCCCTACCCTCCATCCAAGCTGCAATGCTTGGCAGCTGAGAGGAAGATGTTGCTGGTGTCCAGGTTCAGCTGATGCTAAATTTGAGTTTGCAGCCTTCAAAGATAGCTGTTCAGTTCACAGTTCAGGCACACAGCAATGAACTGTCTTCTGTGAATCTGAAATTTCTTGTGATGGAGCTGTTTTGATAGGTGCTGCTGCAGTGTAATGTCTTGGCCACATGAACATCACTGTTGCCCTTTCTATCAGTAGGGTCATTTGACTCCAAATTAACCAGCACAGCATGGACCTACTAATTATCATATAACTGACACAGGCCTTTCTTATTTTTACTGCAGCGTAGTACAAGCAGTCCAGGTAGCAAATGTTTGCACTCAGTAGCTGCTGGCACAAATAGTGGTACGAGCATCTACGGATGGGGAGCTACCCAGTTCTTCTCTGCTTCAGACATGACTGCCAAATGGCATTTTGATGTGGCAAGCTAAAAAAGCAAAACCTGTAGTTGAAAGTCTTCTGCTTATCAGCATTACCAAAACATTTTCTTATCCTAAGAAAAGAGCAGTTTTGAGTTAAACTCTAGAAAAAGAAAACCTTGAAAGACATGTGGCTTCAGAGTGCAATTAAAAGAAATTCTGTGCCCTCAGTGAGCTACCAACCTAATGAGCCTGTGGCAGACTCCCTAATCCAGCACAGGGCATGCTCAGTGTACCCCTTCTAGTTCCAGCTTTAGAAGCGTATGGGATCCAGCCACGGGGTTAGCAGGACTCACAGCTACAACCAGACCAGCTGATGTGTTGAAGCATGAGTGTTGATATCTCTTCTCTTTCAGCAGCAGTGTACACCCAGTTTTCTTTTTGACCCATGAAAATGTCTTGGTCTTCTTTTAAATATTTTTTTCTTGTCCAGGACTGCAGGAATTAATCATGCAATGTACAATATGTTTTCCCTTTGACTCTCTGCAGGATAATTGCACTGTTGTAGAATAGCTCAAGGAGACACAAACTCCTGCCCTCTATTCCCCAGTGTCAGGTACAGTAAACACAGTAACTAGTAGAGGAACTGCATTTTTATTGTATTACCCACACACACATCCACAAGAGGATACCCCAATCAGTGAAACAGCAATGGAAGCAGCCCCGCAATGTTTCAGATGCCACTGGGATGCAGAGGCTTTGCAGGAAGAATTCTGGCAGAAGGTGAGCTGCAGTCCCAGTGAGATGGGGGGTCAGAGCCATTGTTCAGATATGGCACAGGCTGTCAGAGATGCTCAGGAAGTCCTGCAGGCGAGCACAGTTCTGTCGGCGCAGAGTGCTGCGGCACTCGCTGTCCTCTGGAATTTTCTCCACCCAGGCTTGTGCATCAAGTAAGTATTGCATCCTGAGTGAAAATGGGACAGGTAAAGGTTAGTCATTATTCCTGACATGGAGCAATGGGAAAGCATAATCCCTTAGCATCCCTCCATAGAGGCATCTCCAAAATCAAGAGGTATACTAGCCAAGAAACTTGCCTTCACCAGCAGGTTAACTGAGCTTTGAACAAAGTCTGGGATGTGTCAGTGCCAAGCTGGGAAAGACCTGGCTGTACTTGTGTTTTGAGTATGTCAGGTAAGCTTGGGCTAAGTTTCTGTTAGAATTTCCAGAATGATACAAAAGGCCCAAGTGCACACCAGTGGGACAGTGAAGGGAAGTTTAGTTTCAACAGAGTATACTGATGAGAAGCCGTGTAACTTCCAGTATTTCATGTTAACTGGAGAAGACAGAGATCAAACCTCTGCTGGGACACTCCAGTCCCTATCAGGCTTCTTTTGAAGCAGGCCACTGACCTAAGCACTCACTTTGATATCATATAGAGATGGGAATGAGACTTTTTAAGGTTTTAGGAGGTGGTGCTCACAGCTTGATGGAGATCTCCTCCCTAGAAGCTTTCAGAGGCATTATATTTGTCCAGTTCTGTGCAGGGAAATGAAACATTCAGGATGTCTTCCTCCCTGAATATTTGATAGTGTCATACTAAATTCCCACTCAGATAAATTCCCTTTTTTTCATTAAAGTGTGAGAGTGAGAAATTAGAAGAACATGCTACTCGCATGCATGGTATAACAGCAACCTTGGGAGCTGCTCTTAGTCATGGTCCCACACAATTCTTCTGCAAACACAGGAGCTGTTTAAGGCATCTGCAGTAGATGGACTGGGTAGCTTTTCCCATTCTCCTTTTCTAGCTGTGAGTTTTTAACCCAGGGGAACCAGGGCCAGATTTGACTCTGAGAAGTCTGGAAACCATAGATTCATGAACCAATAGATTTGGGTGGTTCACGTCCTCCCCATAGCTCCAGTTTTGCCTATGGAGTGGAACACTTTGCATTTTAGTCAATCCAGCAGAATCATCCCCTGAGAAATTTGGTGCTGCCTTTACTTTCTGGAGGTATTCTAATAGATTGAGTATCCTCTGGGCTTATGGTCCATGATAGCAGCTGCTGCTGCCCAGAGACCATTTTGCACTTACTTGTTGTTGCAATCCACTGTTTGCCCATCTTTCCCCATGAGCAGGTAGCGTTTGCCAGGGACAATGTTTAACTTGCACATGGAGCGTGATAGGAACTGTCGGTGCTCACCTACTTGGATGCTTTCATCTGCAGCTGTGGGACGAGAAGAGAAAACCCCACGAACTTTTCTAACAGAGAGAAGAACTGTAGGCCACAGGACACAACCCCCTGTGATCATTTGCTCCACTGCTAAGCCAAGGTAATATTTCACTTGCGAATTGGCACTTGACATGTGAATAAATGGCCCTGCTATGGTAGGATACATTTCCCTTAGTGCAACCTGACAAAAAGTAAGCCACTTTCGCCTTAGCTTGTTGTCATGGTGGTTGCAGTAGTTATTGAAGGAGATGTTTTCCTGTAGAGCTTAGGCCTTCTTCAGGCCTTATGGAGTTTGCTTAAATCTCAGAGACAGAAGGAAAAGCCAAGGGAAATAGAAAACATGCTGTCTTCCATTACAGAATGCTCAGGTTCAGGTGGTCTGAAAAGCTAGCAAAATTCAAACATTTTGAGGCTTAACAATGCAGCAGACAGTATTAAAATCTCACTCTCCTTAGTACATCTGACCTGGACTTTGCTAATGCAGCCTTTATGCTCTTCCCTCTGAATCTGATACACAGGACAATGTCCTGGTGATCTCCATGTTAAAGTAACTTAGAAGATTCTGGTCTGGATTCTGGCCCAGAAGTTTGTTAATTCAGGATTGCACTGCCCACTACAGAAGTGGGCATCCAAGGCAGATGAGGTGGCTGTTCAGATTACATGAGAACAATTATAATTGTACTGCAATTACATGAGAGTTGAAAAGATACTTATTCATCTGACCAATCTCAGGTCATGAGGACACTATGTTTTTTAACTAAATTACATGTAAATTACACCATGGTCTTTTCATCAGTTAACAGAATCTTGTGCATCATCTGCTCTAATATAGAGTATTATATTACAAGTAGGGAAAGACTAGTCATCAAAATCCTAAAAGTAGAACAAAACTGAAGTAGAATATTCTAACATTAATTAGATTTCAGAGAATTTGGCAGAGACTGCTAATCTGTGAAGCCTAGCTTTAAGAACCTTATCTACCACCTAGGTAAAACTTGCATCAGTTTAATATATGTAACTTATAGATCTGCATTTTTAGAGAGAATATAAGTCCTGTACATTTTCTCATATAACCCAAGACCTTCTTGCTGTTCCTACACTACATGGTGTCCTGAATTTTCATTTTGTTCATAGAATGCAGAGATGGGTCAGAACTACTTGAGAAAATGATGATGTTATGCCTCATTTGGCTTAAATTACCAAGGTGTTTCTTGGTTCATATGCTTCACAAATAGCCTAATACAATTCAGACAGTGGGATCATAAGCATTTGAGTCATTCCCTTGAGTGGTTATTATGTAATTTTCAATTTTAAATCTCCAATTAAAAAGAAAGTTGAAATTTAATGTTTCAAAGCATCCAAGTGGAATTTAAGGAAAACAATTACTTCAAGTTTTGGAATATGTAATGGGAAATAATGTTCAAAAAGGGGGGGAGGGGAAGAAGAGGGAAAAAAAAAGTTTCTGTGCTGCTTTGTATGGGCTATACTGTTGCTCTAAAGGAAGCCCCTGGAGGGCTCATAGGACAGCATAAATGTTAGTCATCCAAAACATATACACTAATTCTATCAATAACCAAAGTAATCTGAGAAGCACACACCTGCAATATTCTCTTTTGCTGACTCCCAAACACAAGTAAGTGTTTCCATCTGTATTCTGAACCAACCCTTTACTTCAAAGATTGTTAAGGAAATAATGATGGGGTCCAGCGAATGAGATTCTACCCTACTAATTCTCATCTAAACTTGGCGATGGCAACAGAGGCCAACCTCACTCAAAAGAGCCACAGAGAATACAAGAGACAATAACACTAGTTCAGTCACAGGCTGATTTGGGTGCAACACCTAGCTTTTTCTTCATCCTCATATGTTTTCATGCCTCCTGCCGGCCTCTCCCAAGCCTGCTGAAACCTTCCTGATGCTCAGAAGCTGCATCTGACAGCACAAACCAAAAAGAATTATCAAGTATGTGGGAATAGAAGACATCCTTTCCCTTCAGCTTCACATTCAAAGGATGTTTCTCTCTGCTACCAAAACCCAAAATCTTTCTATCGCTTTCCTGCAAGTTGTGAGTACAAGTAAAGCCCTAAAGCCTTTAAATCCTGTAGGTATTCTCAAGAGATTTGCATTGGGATACCATAATCCTAGTGGTCAGTATTTTGACCACTAGGTACATTATAATTTCCCTCCATATGGAAAGCCCTGGGTATGTCAGATGCTCTCTCTCTCAACTCAGGAAGCATGGACCTTATTTTACTGAGCATTGGGCGTAGGTCACAAGCTGTGTGCCGTAAAGTACCACGTGACATTGCCAGGCCCCTGGGCAAAGATTGATTCAGTGAGTTAATTATTCTGTACCAGAGAAGGAAGATTTCAAAACCTTTGAAGTTACTATTTAAAGGCAATCTCTGGCTGCCAAACTTAAAACTGGTGACCACATGATACCACAGCAGCTGAAATCTGGCGTGTCATCTGACATCTTCCCCAGAAATTATTCTGAGGAGTATCAGTGCTCTCTGATGCAGTTCAAATGGGGGCAGCTGGGATGGCAGGCCTGAATAAGGACATCGTCTAAGAGCTGTGCAAACCTTTACACTGCACCTAACAACAAAGAAGCCTTTCTATTTCTTTAGCACAGTTATTAAATTGAAGTTCCAAAAGTTTTCCTGTCTTCATTGACCTCAGGCAAGTCACTGTGGACAACTCTTAGCCTGTTTCACAAGGGTTGCAATTGCTCAATAATTAGTTGAGTAATAAGCACTTCAAATCATCATTTAGTATCAGAACAGAGGTCAGTGGATATGTCCACACGAGAAAAAATAAGGATCTATCAACAGTCTATAAAATGAAATAGTGGATGCAGAAGACATAATATCCACACTATGCATGTGTTTGGAGGGGTTTATCTTAGGCTAGCTACAGTTTGTAACCGTGGACTCAATGAGTCTGGAATGTGTCTTCTGGTTTATTTTCATTTGAAATTATTAAAGCTTGTGTGCTCTGGGATTGCACAATGTGAACAAAAAAAACTAGCCCGGGGCTTAACTGAGCAGTGAGGCAGCTGCACCAAACAAGCCTTGCAATAAATAAGCCTTCTTGAAAAGCCTGCTGCAGAAAGGTATCTGACCCTACTTTTCCATGGCAGAAGAAGGTGTCTGCATGGCTCACACTAGCTAACATTTAGTCAACCTAGTTTTTCTACGGGTGAATGAAAGGAGTAAAACATTTTGATACTTACATGCTTTAAGGATTTTGTGGATTTTGGCCTCATAGTAATCAAAAACATTCTTCTTTGTATTGTTGAGGATCTCCACCTCGTATACTGCAACAAACAACAACTCTGTGATGCCAGATGGCAACATGAAATTGCATCCAAAGACTGAATAATAGCTGTGCTTCTATCAAATGTCTGAACAGAGGCCAGTGTACCATCTACTCACAAATCATGGAATTATTAATCAAGAGACTCTAGATTTGTATTCCTTTATTTGTATTTTTTCAAGGAAGCTCCTCTGTGGTTAGGTTTTCACTCTTTCCTGTCCTTCTGTTAGCATCTAACTTACCAATGGTGCACAACCAGTACACAACCAGTTTTCCTTCAGTAGTTTATCCAACTTTGTATCCAAAGAAGAGGCCAGAAAGGCAAATTAAAAAAGGCAAAAATATTAATCTAGCTCTGCAGAAGGAGCTACTGAACTATGGCATGCCATGGAAACCCTATTATTTATTTACATCCTGTAACATGAGGGATGTAGTGGATTGTGGTACTCCACCATGGGTTTTTCCCTAAACCCTGTAACATAATGTCTACCCCTCCTTCCCCCAGCATCCTGCTGCATCTTTCCAAGGCCTTTACTTCCCACTTCACTGCCCTGATGACTACAACTGCACATGCATTTGTTTATTTCTCCTTGGCCTCTTGGCCACATACAGAAACCCTACTCAATTCAGGAGAGGTCTGGGCACATAGAACTACAAGTTTAGACTTATTAAAATGAATGATGCTGAAATCAGCAGTTGTCTTTCATGCCTTACCATAATCTGCAGTAGGTTGGTAGCAGACAAAACTAACACGCGTGGTTTGTGTTAATGATTTACTGAAAGTTGATTTTTGCCTTGGGCAGGGACCTGGAGGGAAGAAAATAAGTGATACACCCCTATAGGCATGGATATGTAGACAGATGTAATTTATACATCCATATTCACACAACAATATAAGAGAGAATAAAATGGCAGAACAATTTCCTTAGTGGTGTGATAGAGGATTTTTACGTACACACGCACATGTGTATATATATATATGCAAAATATATGCAATATATATATACATATATATATATATGTATTTTGCATTTAGCTATCAAAAAAAAAATCAATTTGATACTGAACATCCTAGAGGATGAATGTGTCCTGTATTAGACATTAGGATAATTCTAATGGTCCTTTCTGGG
The DNA here is from genome assembly GCF_024509145.1 of Vidua macroura. NCBI lineage: Eukaryota > Metazoa > Chordata > Aves > Passeriformes > Viduidae > Vidua > Vidua macroura. The sequence goes on along the minus strand of NC_071572.1, from coordinate 97,337,043 downwards.
CTTAACAATTCCCATGTAAATTGTTCCTAGAAGTAACTATCTTCTTTTAGACCAGCTTATGCAGTCATTCCTTACCTTCTGCACACTGGCAGACGTTGGCGTGGCACAGCTTTGAAAGCATGGCACTGTGCGTGGGAGCACTGTAGAACACACTGCACCTCCTGTCTGTGGACAAGGAACAAAGCAGCTTGTATGGGAGAGCTCAGGTGGAAAAGCCTGTACAGTACAGCACAAATTACGTTTGCAGCCCAGCTTTTCCCTGGTCCAGAGAAAGCAGAGCACTGAGGGATCAGATCCACATCAGCAGTTCCCAAAGACCTAGAGCTTAGGCACCTGATGTACAGTGTTGCCTTACAGCTGGGCAACAGTTTGAGGTTATTTTACTTTAGTTTAGATAATTTTTGTTTGGGCATTTTTTTTGTTGTTGGGGTTTTTTTAAATTTTTTTTTTTTTTTTTTTTAAAAGTTGTACTCTTCCCTCCCTGCATCCCCTCCTTTTTTTTTCCTTCTGAAAACCATCCATCTTAAAAGCCTCTTTAGACCATAGAACAACAGTGAACATGGCACTGTTTCAAAAGAAGAAGATAGGATCAATCAATAGTGGTTTAAACCCAGTGTAAACTGTCTTGGATCCCTCCATTAAGGCAAAGTAGAGATTTGACCTAATTTTCAAATATTGTTTGTGTAACTTTGGCAAATGGGGAAGATTTGCATTTAACCTTTCTTTGAAAGAGGAACAAGATTGCTTTCTGTGGCAAGCACATTACAAAAGTCAAACCTCTAAAACTGCCTATCTTAGATGTATGAAGACGCAGCCTGTCAAAACAAAACATGAGTGAAATATACTTAAAAGCACCATGAGAAACAGGAACTCAGGAAATATGATTTAAAAATCCATGAGTGTAAAAGTTCATATTTTCAGTCCATTTGCAATATTGGACCATTCCTGAGAAGATCTCTGTTTAGATAATCTGGAGTAACTGGAAGATAGTTACGCAAAACTGGTATTTTTATCACTCAACAAAATTACGTGGTTTCACACACTACATCAAAATCAACTTTCTATAGACTGGAGGGTTTTTTTGAGAGTTTCTCTTTCAAGCAGTTATGTATCATTTTTCTGTGCCCTTACCAGGGTTGTAAAAATCATAAAGGATGGCATTTGCTGGCTGAACCAAGCCCATGGGATTGATTTGCTTTGCCCCAAATGATATACAATCTGGGTCCGGTCCATTTGGGAGCTGGAGGAAAAAGGAAGAACAGTTTTGATGAGAAAACTAACTCTCTCTTCTCAATCAATTCTTCAATGTTTGTGCCTGTGCTAGTTGTTGAACACTTGTTCTGATTGCATAGCTGAATTAATACTGATATCTGCTTTGGCTGTAGAGGTGAAGCAATTCAATGGATGTGGGGTGGAGTCATTATCCAAAATATTGGGAAATATACAGAGAGACTAGGGGTCCTGATGCTTACATTTGTTAATCACTATCTGGATCTTTGTCTCGACATGCAAAATGTCCATGTGGAATTTACAGGACCACCAGTTAACACTCTTGTTATCATGTATCAAAAGCATCCCTTCTGACTAGAGATGGAGAGGATTTCTCTTTTTTCTTGGGCCAAAGGCCAAATCTTGAATATTAACTACATCTCCTTAGACATAGAAAGGTAGAAGATGAAAGTGTGTGTTTCCCTTCTTCCCTTCCTCTGTTCTTTCCACTGAGCTGTTCAATAATAATAAATGACAAAAATTACAGAAAGGTAACAGAGTGAAAAATGCAATGATTAGATTTTTAAAAGCTCTATATGCTATCTGAAATGGCAGGGATTAGAAAATCATTGGGTTTGCTTACCTCACCAAAGTAGAGCAAAACCCTCCCTTCCTTGTACTCAAAGTGCTGAATGTACCTGTCTGAAGCTGTCACCAACTGCAGGAAAACAAAGGAGCAAGCAAATCAGAGCAAACCCCTAGCAGAACAGGAATATCTTTGCTGCCACCTTCCATATTCTAGTTTGCTTTGTTCAGCCCTCTTTTTTCCTCCCTAAAAGAGACAGTCCCTGAAAGACTGAAACTGCAAACTCCCTCAACCAAGCCAGCTCTAGACCCTGAACTCTGTAGCCACATTTTCAGAGCACTGTGCCCCATCTCCTTGTCACAGTGTCCTGCCACCAAGCACCACTGAAAGACTACCTGTCTTCTGTTCTGCAAGCACAGGATGCACTGTCCTGGCATGTCACAGGACAGCAGTATATGGTAAGGAGAGGCACATTACTGACCTGCTGAGCCTAAGAAATCTGAACTCTGTTCACCACAAGCTTTGCATTTCTTGTATATATTCAGCAAATATTTTTATTAGAATGAGAATAGTGAAAATCTATCTATCTATCTATCTATCTATCTATCTATCTATCTATCTATCTATCTATCAAAAATCTGTTTTCCCATATCTCTTCTGTAGATTTTTGGAAAGATTTTGAAAGAAAAATTTTCTAAAGGCTCTATAAAAGGTTGCATAGAAAAGTGTGTTTCTAACCTGTTCGAGCTCCTTTGTGTCAGGCTCCAAACCACTCAGCAGAGTGAGATCAACCAGGGACATCTTTGGTACTTTGGGACCTGTGGACCTTCATAAGGGAGATGGTCAGCAGTGACCACGTGCATGGAACAGCCAGGTTGCTTTGAAGAGTCTGGCTTTCCAGGCTTGCTAAAGGTGAAGCAAAACTTTCCACTCCATTTAACTTTCCCAAGAGGATTTTAATTTGAAAATTATCTGCCTAATTCATTAAGAGCTACGAGGTAAAATGACTCATCTAAACTAGTCAAATGGTTATCCAAAACCCAGGCGCCTTGCCTGAGATTTTCATATAGGCTTTCCTTGGAGCAGATAGGCAGAAAAAAAAATCACCTGTAAATCACAGTCCATCTCACCTTAAAAGCACTGTTGAAGCCAGGGAGGTAAACAACACTGACAAAGTATCTGTTCTCTCTTACTTACAAAGTGGAGACAGAAAATGAATTTATCAAAATTTTTCATGGACTAAGTCAAATTTACATCACCTTTGCTGTCTGAGGCAAAAATCCTCATTGCTGTAATTACCCATTAAATATATGTATTGGATTTTCAATCTTTTGGATTTCACCATCTCAAAATCAGGTAGTGGTGTCATGGCTGGAAAATTAAATTGTTCTGCACTCACATGGGGTGCCTTGACATGAGATATTTTACATACAATTAGCATGTAAAATATTCCATCCCATAAAGGATGCACCACAGTGTAGGGAAGAAGAATGGTGATGTAATTAATGCCTTCAGTTTTTCTCCCATGTCTTAGCCATAAGAAATTTCACATTATTGTCTAAGCCTCAGCCTAACACTCAGCAGAACAGTGATGCACAACAGTGGATCAGGTAGCTGATAAATGTTACATAGCATTTAATGGGGAAGATGATGCTTTGACCTGTACACAATTCATTGAATATGTGTTTAATGAGGGAGAGTAAACATTGGGAATTAGTGTAGCTTCAGCCCTCCCCTGCCATTGTTTGTGCCACTGTTTAAAAGAGGAGATAAAACCACTGTCTTCAAGGCTTTGACAAAAGTCAGAGGAAAACCAAAATTCTACTGGGGAGCAAAACCTGCTTCTTCCATCCTGCTCCTCTCTAGAAGGGAAACCCAGTATAGCCACAAATTCGTGCTTCTGAGACCAATGCCAGACTGTAAATGGGAGCAAAGACAGGTGTTTCACTGTTATGCTGAATACCTCTGCACTTGCCAACTTCTTGTCACATCAGAATATCCCATCTCCTCTTCTCTCCTAGATAGTATTAGTCATCCTTTCTTTTTTTATGAGGCCAGAGTGTGACCACAAAGGAAGTAACAGCATCCCTCCAGAAAGTGATGGAACTCTGTAAATGTGCTGCTACTACTACAGTCTAGCTGTATTTACCTTTTTTTAATAAAATATTTATTTCAAATTTTTAGTCTGCCAAGTGCTTTAGTCCCCCCAAGAATTTGATGGGGAAGAATCAGCAGTGGACATTTGAAGTCTACATAAACCATGTAAATAAATCTCATCTATTGTTTGGAAACCTTTTCTCCTGCCATGCGAGAGAGGCCACACTCACAGTGTATGCAGACTCACAGAAGATGACTGGGTTGGATACTGTGTTAGTGGATATGAAGAGGGTGACAAAGGAGAATTACAAGCAAATGAAGAGCTGATCTTGCAGACCTACCTGACACAGACTTTGTATTGCAAGGATTCTGTTTTGCTGGGAGTTGTCAGATCCCTTTTTCTTCTGCTGCGGATATCAAACCAATCCATTTTAGACAGTGTCTCAAATGTGCTGTTTCCTCCTGTAGTCAAGTCCTCATAATCATCATCTTCATCAGAGTATTCAGCTTCTGGAGGTGAGAGGCATGGTCAGCCATGCACAGATTTGCCTGCAGTTTGACTCCTTTTGGTATAATGATAAATACCAGTGGGCAGTCATGCCATCACTGTGAGTTCACTGTACACAGTCTCTGTGTTTCAATTCATTTATGGTTAGAATTCTAGGGATAACTATAGGAAGAATAACTAACAAGCCTATCTAAGAGTGGGGTTTAGGCAATGCATAAATATTTAAAGGACAATCCCTCCCTCCAAAAGTTAACAATTCAAACAGAAAAAAATGATGCAGACACAGGCAGAGATGATGATGACTTCAGGAGATGCAAAACACATTCTTGCTCATATGAAAGACCTATGACGGATCTGCCTCAAAGAATTTTAAACCCACATAGTAGGTCCCTTTTTAGCCAGGAACTGAGCAGGGCTTTCCCCTCTGTGAAGGGAGTTCACCTTCCCTTTCTCAAGAAGAGTTTCTAACGGTATCTGTGTAACTGTCAAGTACCTGCTGCACCTACAGTCACTCAAATGGTTGTTATACTATTTAGAATATGAATAACAAGCTAAATGAAACAATGACTGGGTAGAGTTCAGGGACTTCTCTTTTTCCTAGTTTCATTCATTTGTTCCCACTTTCCAAGCCTGGAAAGCTATGAAGTACCATTAGCAGCTGGCCAAATGTGTCAGCTTTGAGACCCAGCCTCTGCCCTTTTCACTCACCAGAGTACTTAAGGCTCCCTTCCACTTCCACTGTCAAAATCAAATCATTGCAGGTGTTGTCCTTCAGCTCAGGTGACCAGTACATTTTTAATATCTAAGATGAACACACAAACAGCAATCCACTAAAAATATCATTTAAATGACAAGAAATTTACCCATTCAGGACTCCAACACATGATCATGGGACATGGGAGTGTGGAGAGAAAGACCAGTCCCCCCGTGGCACAGACTGGTCACAGAGAACTGCACAGAGAATTGCACAGGTCCCATGTGCAATTCACAAATGGTGTGGAACTCCTTTGAGATAACTCTTCATTCCCAAACACAAAGAGGTCTTTCAAACTCCAGCCACCTCTATCACCCTTGACATTTTATGAATTTAATAAAGACAGGAAAAATTGACAGCCCATAAGGCTTTAGGCCCCAAATTTTAGAATTTTGGAGGTAAAAACACAAAGGTTGAGGCCATGTCAAGTAAGTTTTCACTTTTGTTTCAAAAAGAGATTAAAGAAGACTCTGGACTCTGTATTTTGAATTTACAGCTTACACTCATTGTCCCATTTCCTTTGCCGTTCACAGATACTTCAAGTTTTCTCCCAAGTTCAAACTGCAAACCAAGGGAAAAGAAAATATATTTAGTTTGTGCTCAGCATTTGGTCTATTGTTTTCCTGACATCTTGACAGTCTTCTATGCCTTCACCCCCCAAACCTGGGTAGGGAAAACTATGGAAGGAATTATGAGACCTCATGTCTCAAGTTTTTAAATGTACTGAGCTAATGAATCTTACTCTGCTGTTTTAGGGCCCAGTAGATGTATTTTACCAACTTCAGCCCCTCCTTTGTATCCTGGATTTCACATTTTCACAGTTCCAGGCACAGAGATGATCAGAATATTCTCCTTCCACCTCATTCCCTAGAAGGACTTAGGTTTCTGGATGCTCTTCACTTTTGGGAGAAATTCATGCCACCAAAGTCCTCAAGGCAGGAAAGCACCTCTAAAGTGCGCTGCTAAGCACCTGCTGGGTTTGGGTTTTTTTGACTTTAAAAAGATTTTGTTGTTTTACAGATCAAATTATTTAAAGGTATAATAAATCAGCAACATCATGGTAGCTTAACATGACAAAACCTATGCCAGAGGATTTGATTTCTCCTTCTTGAGGGAAAAAACCCTTTGAAACAACCAACGATTGTATACCTCTAGCTGTTTCTGAAATCCTTCATGGGCATCAGTCAGAACAATGCTGTAGTAATTTTGCCTTCCAGGTGTTCCCAGTCTGACAGTCAGGTCGGTGGAAGCAGTGTCCAGTGTCTGTATGCTGTATGCTGACAGAGCTTCTAAGGCCACCACTGTGTCCTAGGTGAGGAAGAAAAGCAGAAAATCTAGCAGTTATGCCAGGTAATTTCAACAACACATCAGATGACATTATCAATCACCTTGAATTCTGTTTTATGCTTTTTGCTTCTTTGAAGTTCTCCTGAATTTGTCTGTCTGAATAGTCTCTCGCACAGACTATTTATTTAATTTCCCAGCTTCTTCTTATAGCACTAAAATTGTAAACACATTGGAGTCCTGACCTTTAGATTATCCTACTTCTTCATAAGGAAAAAGAATTTTCTTTGCTGACTTTTAACTATTGTATTTTGGCCCATTGCTAATTAACAATCCAAAATCTTTATTGCTTCATACACTAAAGAAGTTGAAAATTAACTGTTATGATCCTTTCAAATCTAAATGAAAAAGTATTTAGGGGGTTTCTACTTCCTTCCCTCCCCTCAAGACTCCCGCTGAACTGGTGGTCAGGCACCTGTGTAGAGCAGTACCCTCCGCCGTAGTTCCTTCTTTCTGTCAGCCACGTGGCAATAGGCCTTGCATATTCCATGTCTTCCAGGAGCAAGGTTTGAAGCAGGGCATAGGCAGTGCTTTCCACCGAGACTGCGTCGTTGCCATTTCCCCAGTAGCGCTGCTGCTTTGCTGCAAGAATAACTCAGTCCTGAATCCCCTTGGCAGAGACTTTTGCCAAAAATCACTATTCTACACATGGATACTTCATGTCATGGCACTGTGGAACCACAAGACACAGATGCTGTTGTGAGAGCAACAAATCAGCCAGGGAGAAAGATAATGGTAAAGAAAACCCAGAATTTTATTTCTCCAACCCATGGGTCTAACGATCCCATTGTACAGCGATGTCCATCTGATGGATTGGTAGCATTGTGTCTGATGGTCCCTCAGACATAATAGTATTAATTATGGCTACAAATCCAGCCTTGATTAAGGAGAAGCATATTCCCTACACTTCAACTGGGGCTGTCGAACCGTACTGTATTTACCAAATGCATTGGAAGGGATAACCAGGACAGTGGTGCAGCCACACAGGTGACTGACTCAGCAGTCACCACTGCCACACCCTCTGGGGGTTAATGGAAACACCCATGGGGAGCTGGGACAAAGCACTCAGAACTGGTGGAGGGCTTTGAAAGAAGGTGGGCTGGATTACAAATCTAGTCTGGACTACTCCTGTATGTTGCTATTTTTTCATATGAAGTTTCTTCTTTCTCATTTGGCTTGGACTTCTTTTTCTTCCCAAGGTAAGGAGAAAAAATAAATAAATATTTACTGTAGTTTTGATCCAGTTTCAAAATCAGAGAAGGTTATGATCCAGGCTTCACTAGCTGTCACTTTATAGTGATATTAATTATTAAAATTACATATTAAAATGTCAAATATTAAAATATTTAATTATGCAATTTAAATAACTAAATATATTACATATATACATATACAGTTGTATAAAATTATTTTTTCTTCATTTACTTCAAATTGTTTTGTTCATATAAGTGTGCTCAGAGTGTTTCCTTTAGGAAAAGTGCTTTTTAAAGGGATTTTTAAGAATGTTACCAGTACCTTCATCAAAAGAAGAACAGTCCCTAAATTTTTCTTTCACAAACTGAGCTTCTTGACTATCAGACTGCACAAGTGTCAGAGCATAAGCAGTGATGACTATAGAATAGCAGTCAGTGTTTCTTGAAAATTGATTTTTCATGTAAGCCACTGCTCCTGTAATCACTCGTGCCTGTGAAAACAGAATGGATCCATTTGTAAAGATCACTGAGACCTGCTAACTGTTGCTTCTGGCACTAGGAAAATAGTACTTGGAAATTAGAATACTTCCCTGTAGTAATTTTTAAGACAATTATAACAATATTTGCTTAGCAATTAAAGCCATTGATGATAGAGCATGTAGCTCAAAACACCTTGTTGTATAATAGGCCACGACATCTTTTCCTATCCACCACAGATGTAAGCAGATTTTAAACCCCATTTGCAATTCTCCAAGAGATGGTAGTGTGGATATGCCATTGTGCAATAGACTGCAGACTTAAAGAGCCAGGCTTCCTACCACATCAGGTGATGGGTAGACACGTAGGGTCTGTTGCAATGCTATGGTTACAAAGGCTGTCATAGCCAAATCGTCTTCTGCTGACTTAATGCCACCCTGAAAGATGAAATATGAAAAGTTAAATGGGCATGCATATATTTATGATTAAATCTAGACAATTACTTTCCAAGAAGTCAAGGATTTTCTCTGCAAACCCTCTGATCATGTACTATGTAGCTGTTGCCTTAAATTTTTCTCAATAATATGTGTCCATCTAAAGTATATCTTCTATGGTGGCAACATTAAAGGTTGCATTGAACAGTGTAAGTGATCAGGAACCCACCACGTGAAACCAGCTGATAATCAAATATTTAGTTATTTATCTTAGAGCTAAAAATCTCTAATTTCTCATTGAAACATTCATAGTTTCAGTGTTGAGTCACTAGGAGGGTGGGGTTGTTTTCATTTCTGTGCTACTCTTTACACACTAAAGAGCCCTCTACCTTGCAGACAGAACTCTCTCGTAAAGGTATTTATACACCAATACTACATCATTTCTTATCCCTCTTCTTGATAAAGTAAGCACTGTGATCTCATTAACTTTTTTTCCCCCTGAAAGCTCTTGAAGGATATGTAAGATAGAAGATTATCTCAGCTTGAACACAGGTCAAAAAACCCAAAACCCTTTGACCAGTCCTTGAGCTACTTGTTTCTTTTTCCCCAACAGTGTTACATCAACTGAAACTAGCTTTGGGGGTGAAAGTCTCACTAGTTATTTGACAGAGATCATTAAAAATATTAATCTATGTTTTTTCATATATACATGGTTGCTACATTGCATTTTCAATGAGTTTTGGAAGATGCACATTACTTTCCTAGACTAAATTCATGGACAGTATAATAATTTTGTGTTTACGGACAGTTACAGAGGTTATGTAGACCAAGATATGCAACTGGAAATTGTGATTAAGTGTAAACATTTTTTTTCACCATGGCCATGGTGAAATACTGAAACAGGTTACCCAGACAGACTGGGACGTATTCAAGACACAGCTGGACGTGGCCTTGTACAATCTGATCTAACTAGAATTGTTTTGAGCAGCATTTGGACTAGATGAGCTCTGGATGCCCCTTCAAAACAAAGTTATAATTCTACACTCTATTGCCTTTGGCAATAAAAGGCTTACATTTTTACCAAATATATGACCACCCCCAAATAATATTTTAAGTGCTCGATAGGCATAGCTGAAAAAAGTATCTAAGACTGTATAAAAAGGTAAAGTGAAGTGCTAGCTATGCATCTGACATAACAGACATCTTTACAAAATAATTTTACATTACAGATTTTTGTACTTACATTACAGATTTATTCTCTTTAGATACATTTCTTGTTATTTAACAATTCACAGCATCCCTTTCAATCCCTGATAGCCCTAAATGCACAACAAATTATTCTAACTATGGATGACCTACCTGCATTTCCCTGTCCATTACAGGGTGGTGGTCATGGAATGAACCATCTGCCTGCTGTTGATTAACCAAGTAGGAAATTGAGTTGCTTATGTGACTGTCTTGGATGCTGAAGTATTCTCTGCTCCTTGTGAGCACTTTAACAATGAATGCAGTTAACCTGCACAAAAGAAAATTTTCCAAACTTGTGCTGAGAGATATTTATAGAAGACTGTATTGACAGGAAGAAAAACATACTAATTTTATGCACAAACTCATATTCAGCACAGTGCACTCACTGGAACCTAGCGAGTTAATGTTCAGCATCGGCTTGAATATTTCTACTCTGTGGCAAATGCAAAATAATCAGTGGTTCAGTATAAATCTCCTTCACCAAGGACTTAATACAGTCAGAGAATTTGGTGGCTGATTATTCATGACAAAAGTATATAGGCAACCACCAGATTTTCAAAATCCATCACCAAAGAAAAGCTTCTGATGCATCAAATGATAATAGAGGTAAATTGAAAAAAAAAAAAAAAAAGCCCAACCAAATAAACAAAAATAAAACTCCAAAAACAAAACCCCAGGAAAAGAAAATAACTTACCATACACTACTGGGGGTTGTTCTAAATGCTCCATAGGACCCATCCTCCTTCTGAAACTCAAGCACTCTAATGTAACCTGCAAGAACAGGACAGTATGTAACTGTTCAAAGAAACATCCATATTTATTGGATATTTTCCTACATCATTTGTATTATAATGGACATGTTTTGTATTGACTGGTGGAAGAGTTCATGGAGGTGTTCAGTGGGGCATTAAGGAGGAAATGACTGGGTCAGCAGAATTTGACACAGAAAAATCACTAGGCTTAGAAGGTCCGCTGCCTTGTTTGACTTAATTGAGCCAAGAAAATAACCTAAAAATTACAGATACCTATGGTTATAAAACATTGTATGTGTCGTGAATATTGGGAAATTGTTTCCCATTATTGACAACTTTTCAAGCTGTTGATTTTATGGTGCATTGAATCAAAAAGTATACAAAACATCATCTGTTGGGTCAGACAAAGTCTTAGAAAAATCATGACTTGTGGCTTCTGATCTTGACTGCTATTATTTTGACAAAGTCTGTATTGTAGCCACATAATGAATTTTTTACACTGAAGAACTTCAATAAGAATCAATAAAAGCATAATGTAGGCACTAAATGATGCTGATAATACTAAATACTTGTTAGCAGGATCTCATGTCACTTTTGGCAGGCTTGATAAATAGGCAAAGATCTCCATGCAGCAACTGCTAGCATGCTTTTAATTTATAATTTAATTTTTTATACACTTATTTTTTCATTAATGAAATGTGTTTATCATATCTGAAGATCACAATGACAAGTGCATTTTACTGCTTTATGCCATAAGCACACCACTATATTTAGAAAGATCAGCTGTACCTGCTCCAATACTGACAATTCCCTGTGTTAATTCCTGTGAGCTGGAACATTTCCACATACTGTGGAAATGTGGTCCTGGCTTTGCTGTACATTTAATACCAGCTTTGGATCACATCTTGGAGTGGAGTCTTCCAGAAGCAGAATTGCAGGTGTCCTCTCCCTAAGGAAACTCCTTCCCTGAATACAGGAGTGGGCAAGGGAAGGTGTCAATATCATGATTAGCATTGGGAATTTCCTTTGTCATACTTCTGTTGACAGCCACAGACAGAGATGTCTACATCCCAGCTGGCTTATTCTAAGCAGTGTCTGTGAACCATAGGGAGAAATAAGCATTTTTAGGATGTGATTCATCTTGGTTGATTTTGAACATTTGGAGGCAATGAACAACTGGCCTTTGCTATCCATTTAGTTTGAAAGGAATTTTCATCGATCAGCTCAGATTTTACTTTCCACTTCTAAATTAGGCAAGAGAGAGAATGGACTGTCAATGTCAATACCATCCAGTGCCAGATGCTGGTAATTAGTGTCCTCCTCACATGTTCTGTCCCTCATGTGTCATATCTGTCTGCAGACTGCCAGGGGCATTTCTGTGAAGCTGTGGTAAGACAGTGGGCACTCCTTCAGGAGGCAGCTGCAGCCAGTGTGCAGTGCAAACGGATAACAAGGATCCCTTCCTTTGGCTTCTGGTTGGTTTACCTTGTTTTGTTTTTTCTGCTTACCTTTTTCAATCATACTGATGGCTTCCTGCTTCAGCTCGGGGTTAAAGTTCACCCACTGCTCGCTGGCATCCAGGTACTCAATGGCGTAGACTGCAGGGGCCATTTTCACCATCGTTTGCTCTGCACAGCCTGTGGGCAGCTGAATCAGCTTCTCAACTCCGCTGAGACTCAGACAGTTTTCAACAGACTGATCCATAATGTTCCCTGTTGTAAAAAATACAAGCTGTAGTATGTATCTTATTTTAAACTGTAAATATGAAGAAAGGTGATCCTAACTACAGGCTGATATTCCAGCATGGCCTGATACTCCTCACTGCTTAACACTGTTCTTAGCTACCTGGGACTTCATAAAGCTCTTTGAAGAAGGGCAAGGATGAGGTGCCAGGCCCCGGGAAAGCTGGAGAAAGGAGGCTGGCACAGTTAAGGAATATGAAGGAGAAAGAGTCCTCAGACTACTGGAGGCAGGGAATAAACGAAGGAGGAAAGACTTGTCTATCAGGTTTGGGCTGGAAAAATCTTGTCAAACCAGCCCTGATCCTCCCACAGAAGGATAAAAAGATTGTGCATTAATCATGACAAACATTTTATGTGATTTTATTTTTCTCTGTGCAATTTTATAACTTTACAAATTCAATGATCCCTTTATTTTAGAACACAGATTTGAAATGGAGGCCAATACCCTTTGTGTCACAAATGCATTATTTTACATTTCTGGGGGGCAGGGGGAGAAATACTTATCACTAATAAAAGTAGTTGCTAATGGATGTTTTAAAATATGTATGCATGAGTATATATATATACATATACATATATATATATATATATATGTATGTATGTATGTATGTATGTATATATATATACACACCACACACAACTATATTTGATTAAATGAATATATGAACATATTTCCTCTTTGGAAATACAGAACTCTCCAGAACCTATACATCAGAGTCTGGCATCCTTATTTCTGGAATCCAAGGCAGATTTCTACAGCCCTGCATGAAGTTTTTAGAGAAGATGAGCTCTTCACTTCACATCTGGCTTTCCCATAATGTTAGTCCCAGCACAGAGAGGAAGGATGGATCTCATAAAGCTATTACACTCACTACAAGTAAGAAGGAGTAGTTAGAAAGAGGAAGAGGTACTGCCTCAACCCTGGGGATGTTTTTTTTTATGACCTGGCCATGTAGCACAGACCATTTGAGTCATAACAGAAAAAACAGGAGAGAGAATGGAGTCTTTCCATGCAGGAATGAGCAGCACAGAGAGACCTGTCCCTTGTCACCTATGGAGAAGTTGTTGACAAAAAAATTCCATTTACCTTTCAGGCTAACTAACACGTGGCTATCAGAACCCGGTACCATATTAGATGGTCTGTTCAGGTCAACTGTATGGGACTTCACTGTAAATAAATTAATATATTAAAAAAAAAAAAAAGATATCTACATCAAGACTTTGAAAACATAAACAACATTCTGTAATTTTAGAAAAAATATATTTCTTATAGTGATTTAATTTTCAATCTTTAGCAATATTTTACACTTGAAAAACCCTTGTTTTTAATACCTTTTAAGACCCATTAGTGAATTAAATAGATACCCAGTTAATATATAAAGAATGATACCTTGAAAAACAAAAGTAAAATAAATCAATTATAAACATTTAGAATTTTTTTTTCCTTTCACGAGTCTTTTTCTATGTATTGGATGGAGAGATTTCTGACAAGTTCTGGTTAACCAAAGGAACATCTGTGCATTAAGGAGTATTCCGCTGCACCCATAATCCACTCCTCATTCTTACTCTAAACCTCACCCGTATCTAACCATTTTGGGTAACTTACGGCCACTGTTAATGCAAATGGTCTCTTCTTCTCTCTGTAAAACACCTTCAGCCTGCACAGTTAAAGAAAGAAAAGTCAAAACTTTTGCAAGTGCTCACAACTGAAATTAAGCTGCAAGAAACCAGTGAGGTCCACCCAAGCACTAGGCCAGCAGGTGGCACAAATAAGTGATTTTGAAGGGCGATTTCTCTCTAGGTAAAACTCAACCTCCAAATCAGAATTTCAGTTTCCCAGCTGAAATCCTGATAAACTTTGCTGATTTTTTTGTGTTACTATTGAAACATTTCTCTAAATGAAATTCCTTTAACCAAAACCAACTTCCAAAAATTAAACTTCAAACTTCATTCTCAGCTTTGTGACCTATCAAGTTCACAGAAGGTCTCATTTTTGTAAACCTCTCATGCATGAAATCCTTGAAATTCTGAGTACATCTTGGATGTAAGACTTAAACATGTTTTCCTTCTGATTCCTCACACCCCTCTTCCTACAGTTTCAGTTTTAATAAAGCTATTTTTATAGCTACTTCTAGTGTTTTGGTGTAACACTGAACTCTGAGACTGTGTCTATACCTACAAAAGTTATAGCCTTTAACAACAGCAGGTACCCAGCATCCTGTGCCTTATTCTTACCTACATGGTAATACCTGACATCAGGAATGCAAGGATTCATATTTTGCACTTTTTGTGTGGATGGAAAAAAGCCCTCCATGGATGACTTAGGTATTGTAATGAGTCTGTGTTGGCACTTGAAAAGTAATTTTTTCTAAAAGGCTCCTCCTTTTCATAATTTTGAAAGAGAGATAAGGTATTAAATAATCAATACAGCATCTTTGTTAGCATGTTTTGCATGTTTTTACCTATGTAATTGTTAAGAGTGAAGATTGATCCATTGACCAGAAGGAATAAAATAGGGTTTAATTTATTACCAGCAGAGAGCATTTCCTTCTTAAAAGTTTGCTAGATGGACATCTTCAATCTTGGCTTCACAAGGAAAAAAGAATTTTCATACATGTTGATGAAGCAGGGAGAAGTTAAGGATTCTAAGACAGTCACCTGCTGAAGAATTTGTTGCTGTGTCATGGGTAAAGGATGTTCATTGCCATAGAGAACAAACATTTCCATATACAACACACACAGAGGCTTAATTTTTGTCCCTCAGTCCTTGCTAAAAAATGGATTTCCTGCATTGCTTCCAGCTTTATGTTTGTACCTTTCCACTCCCTCCACAAGAGCTCCACACGTAGTGAATGTCGCATTTGAGGACAATTTGTGAAGTGCCTGCCCTCAATTAGTTATACATACCACAACTTTGAGATTCTTCCTAATGCTATCACTGTGCCCAGAATCCTGGTCGAAAGCGATAATGGTGATTGGGATTTCTCCCACAGTCAGAGGGACGACTGAGAAGAAGGCTGGTGTTGCCGAGTTCCCCTTAGCCAGCAGTGGCAGCTGCACAGCCTTCGCCGTAGTCTCTGCGGTGCACAGCCCCTTCACTGCCTCCATCTTCACTATCACCTGTGGGGACAAGGCAATGCCCCAGAGCAGTTCTGGTGCACCACTGCACTGGAAAATACCTCTGGATGCCCCTTCCAATGTAAATTGTTCTGTGGCACCATGGTCTGTTAATATTCAGCTATATTGATTAGGGCTCTGAAGGTAAATCAGCTAACATTTCTTCCTTACACTAAACTCGAAACAGAGTTTTGGCCTCTCCCTGAACCACAGTGAAGTAAGAAGGACAGTGCATTTTTATACATCCCAGCTCTACACAATTCAATGCAGTTCAGAGGATGCTGGTTGAACAGCTGGTTAGGAGATAGGAAGAAGTGAAAAAAAGAGTACCAGCCTTAGGACGATGGAGGCCCTAAGCCCAGTGACAACTGTGGCCATATGCAGGACTGCATAGCAGTCACATGAAGAGAAAAATTGGCCCTGTGTTGTATGCTCAATGAGTTTTGTGGCTAACATTGTATGGTGGGCTCATACTCATTTACTATTTACTCATTTACTATCTTGTGTATCTTGTGAAGTGTTAGAGAGTGTCAGTGTCAGCACTGGGTATTGTCCAGATCAGAAGGCAGCAAAAAGGGAACAGATTGCTTCAATGAAGGGGAAGAAGTACCCACAGACAAAGGATATGTCTATGAAACATGGTGAATGAAATCTGCTTTATATGATAAGCTTGATTACCAAGTAGAACTGGATCCTTGGGAAAGCTTTCAAGATAAGAGCACTGTGTCTGGGCTTTAGGGGAGCACTGAAGGATGGCCAGGTCATTCCCATTAAATCATTACAAAACTATAGATCTAGCTAGCTAGGCATGCAAGGTACAGCAGTTGTTGGTAACACTACCTGGAGATCATTGGGCAGGTAGTTGTAAACCACTGCTTTTATTTCCAGTTGCTCGTGTCGTCTGACTGAGTACGGTAATCTCAAGGACACAAAAAAGTCTTTGAAAACTGCAAAGGTGTGGGGATCAGCCACACAGAAACCTGGAGTGAGAAAAAGGAAAACAGCTAGAATCGAGAATTGCACACTTAACATCAGCTGATAGGAAGTTAAATGTCAAATCAAAAATAGTGCCTGGGCTCCCCTGAGCAGGCGAAGAAAACAGGCATATTCAGAACTCATTTAAACTCATCTGCACTAGAGACCTATCTCCAGTTTGCCCCCTGGAGTCACTTCCATAGTTTTTGATAGCTAAAACTTGGTAGAAGGATTTGTATGTTTTGTGAGTGAAATGTGGCCCAGTTTTCCTCCCCTTTCAAAGGGGAGTGGGCAGTACAGTATAGACCCTTTGTCCATCCTGTGTAGTTCTCATCAACTCCTAGGAGCTCCCAGAGGGCAGCACATGGGAACCTGGGCTCTCTGGTGTCCAGCCCTTGCCGGTCCTTTGCTGGTTTCCTGGTGCTCTTTTCTGCCATAGAGGCCACAGATGTTCATGCTTTGATGGCCAGAACCTGGTCCCAGAATTATTCAAAGAAAAGTGGTGTTACTGCTCCTACCTCTCATGTGGCTTCCTGGCCATGTGGAAGCTAAAATGAGGTGGTTTAAAGAGTGGAAAGAATAAATGACAATTTTGATTGTATGACCCATCATCCTTGAGACCCTACTTCATGCTGCTTTTATAAATATATACCTTAACTTCTAGTTGGGCTTTAACATGGCATAAAAGAGAGAAGTAGCTATTATGATCAAAACACAGTGTTTTTTCACAGAATCACAGAATGACTAGGTTGGAAGAGACCTTCAAGATCATCAAGTAAAACAGTACAGACTGTTTTATTCTGTCAACATAATATTGTATCTCTCTTTTAAAAAATACACATCCTCTATTCATCCATAAACAAAGAAACAAACAAAAAATACTCAATACTTATACCTTTTTCAGGAGATATACTTATTGCCTGAACTTCCCAGGTAGTTATAGAGTCAGGAGCGAAGTTTTTTACACTAAAAACACAAAATAAAATATATTAGAAGGCATGCATAAAATGTAGACATTGTAATTTAATAAAGTTTGAGTATTTAAAGAGAAAAACATATTCCCTCAGTTGTGGAGACAAAGTACTTGCAATATTCTGAAGTCCTCTGCATCAGATACTACATAAAGCTGATATTTATAGACATTTGAGAGTACAAATTTAAACATATTCAGCTAGTCAGGCAACACAGTACCTGTGCTTTCCAGGGCCTTCCACTTCTTCAAGACTCCACCACCAGCTCTCAGGAAAATAACTGCGCAAGCTGACAGAGGTTTCATCAAACAATTCTTCATGTTCATTGTATTCTGCAAAACAGGAGTGAGGTTTCTTTTTGGAAGTCTTCAGCTGCTGACTTATACTGTCTTGCAGAGAGTCAACTTGTAAGAGCACAAAAATGCTCTGAATGAAAAGATTTCATCTAGGTTTCATCTTATACATTAAAGAAAAATGTTGAAAAAAAAAAAAGAAGCAATGACATAGCTTTTCCCTGAACAAAGAAATAGTCCCTCTTTTCAACTTCAATAACTGTATGCTACTAAATGAGAAATCAGTACCCTGTAGTAAGGCTAGCAAAGATGTTCCCAGTGTCCCATACTTGGTGACAGACAGGGGAAATCTGTGAGAAATGGTAGCAGAAATTACACTCAGAATGAGATCATTTTAGATGCAAAGTTTTGTGGGTTTTTTTTTGTGGTTTTTTTTTTTTGTTTTGTTTTGTTTTTTTTTTTTGTTTTGTTTTGTTTTTGTTTTTGTAATATAATAGTAGTACCACTAATTAAAGAGGCTTAAATCTGAGACCACTTGGAGCCCTGAATGCAGACAACCACCCCCTTCTCTGCTCTGCTGTCTGTGGCCTTTCTGGGGTGTGGGCAGGGGCCATCAGTTCCTCTGTAAGACTGGAGGGGCCAGCAGTGGCTGAAGTGATTTCTGCCTTTTTTCACCCCAAGAAGTTATCCCGTCCCACTCCCACCTCCCCAGTGTGCAGGTGTGAAAATGCAATGCTGTGTGGCTGCTGCACTGCACCAGGGCTCTCTGAAATGCTGACACGAAAACTTCCTCCCCAGCCCCACAGCACTAAAACCCCTTGACCCTCCCCAGCCACCACAAGAAGGGTGAAAGTGGCAGAGCTGTATGCCACTGCTCTTTACGTCGTGCCAAGCCCACTCTGTTCCTCTGCTTCGCCTGCTTCCTGAGGGCTGTGGCTTTCTCACAGCAGTCCTGGAAGGCATTCCTGCATTCCTGGGAGCCAGACACCTTTGCAAGTCTTTTTGCACAAGAAAACCTCATGGGATTTAATTTCATTCCATCTTGGCAGCATTTTAGTAGAGCAGTGTTTTGGTATCTGCTGGCTGCAACAGAATTAAAGCCCAGAATTAGTGCTGTGTAAGTAGAAATCAGTGTAAAGGTGTTCATTGTGCTCATTCCTGTCATTCTTTGCCATTAACATCAGTTTCTACTGCAAAGCCAAGCTTCAGCCTGGGACCCTGCAAACAGTCCATCCTAAAAACCGTCCACAAACACAGGAGGAAATCATAGGCTCTATGGCATCCTAGAAATTCTGTTCTAAGCCCTCTCTTCCCAGTCAGACTGAATTAAAAGTTGAATCCTCTTTGCAGGCTGGAATTCTCAATAGAAATAGCAATACCAGTGTTCTCTTTCTCAGAGTCTGATTTCAAAAGAAAGAAAGAATCAAACTCCAAGCCTTCATGTCTTCTGGCAAGAAATTGAGAAAAAGAAATTGCACAAATCGACAATTTATACCAAATGCTATACTCTTCTCTTAATTGCAGCACAAAGTACCAAAGTTGGCACAACTTCAAAGCAGAATGTCAAGGAAAAAAAAAAAAGGATTTATAAAACATCTTCTGACCATACAAATGATTTTGAAAACCTCAAAGTTGTGACTGCTGACATGACATGTTATCTACTAGAAGTGCTTTGCATTTGGGATTATAAAGCAGTGAACTAGTTTGCATTTATAAGCATTATTTGGTTTTGGGTTTTGAGCTATGCTGATGAATGATGCATCATGCAGCATAGTACATACATTTGTGCTATGTCATATAATGCAAGAACTAGAACTAAGACTACCTTGGCATCCTTCACTATGCCATTACTTATTGCCTCCTAGATCCCAGACACATCCCTTTGCCTCCCCCTGCTAAGATTTTCAGGCCACCCAGAGGAGCAGACATACCGATTCCTGACATTTTTTTCTGAAAATCCAAAGATCTCTTCTGCCTTCTGGTGCCCTGGTGGCATTTGTATCCTGGGAAGGCAAAACAGAAGTGCTTGGTCACGATGATATGACAGGAACAGCCTGATCATTCACATCATTCATGAAGACCTGTCTTAGGACCCATCTCATTGACAGAAGACCCACAATTTGAGGGAGAGTCCCACAGATCTTCCAGCCTAGCCAACTGCTGCCTGCCCCAGCTGAGGTGGTCAGCAAAGGACCAGCACCCACCATCTGAGATATCCGAGCTGCCAGCATCTGGTGGAAGAGCAGAAGAAGAAAAATCCAAAGGCAAAGGAGATTTTACAGCATAAGAGTAAAAATGTTTCTGATTTTTTGAGCATTGTCCTCAGATCTATAGTGGTTTTACACAAATTTCTAAAGGGCAGATTGCACTTACCTTCCCGAATGCTGGACTGAATCGTGTCTGATATAAAAGCCAGACCAACATCAGTAAAAACTTGAATGCTATTTGTGCCACCACCCGCAGAACAGCCAAGATCATAGGAATTCATAGCATTAAATACCTGCCAAATAAAATGGCACAGGTATATAATACATGCTTGTAAAGAGTTTACATATATATCAGAAAAATTCTTGTAGCCTTTGGTTCACAGAAGCAAGACAAACTGGTGGTGCAAGCTGCATTTGGAAGCAGATTAAAGTTGAGGGATGTTTTAGTTTGGGAGCACTTTCAAGCCATGCTTTTTTAAATTTACAAAGTTGTCTGCCATAAGATGGAAATCCCCATCTTAAATACACCACTCATCTTAAACATGCAATTAATCTTAAATAGATCCTAAACTGCAAAAGAAAAAAACATTTTCAAGTTTAGCAAAGTGCCGTCTAAACAATTAATAGCCATTAATTACATTTTGATCCTCTCATTAGTCATGGAAAATTTTGCTTGACTAGTAGATGCGATATTTTCTTACAAATATCTTACCTTTTTGGCTGTAAGCTTATTTTTCTTATTCAAAATAAAAACTGCTTTATCAACCACAGCTAGGGCAACTTTTCCCGCATGGTCCATTTCAACCTGTAAGTTGACCTGGTCTGTTGGTTCATACGTGTCTTGTTCTGTTCTCACTTTAATCTAAATTGAAAAGATTGAAACAGAAGTATCATATTTGTTAATGAAAAGTGAAGACTCTTTGGGCCAGGAATACTGCCAGCTGTGACTGTCAGCAGTCAGAGGCTGGGACATGGTCCTGTTTTGTGATCACAGGAGTTTTTGCCAGTGATCCTGTGTTTTGGAACACATAGGTGCAGATATTTCGCACTGAAGGAAATCATGGGGAACTGAAAGATGTGTCTTGCAGAATACTGGATGTTGACTTTCAATTACATTTAAGCACTAAGGGAAATTTAAAGTTTGTGTTAGGGGTTTGTGGAACTGAGGTCTTCAATATAATTTTGTTATTTTCCAGTGGAAAAAAAAATTACCATGAAAGACATGGTACAGTGTCCTTGTCATTACATGGTAATGTACAAAATTAACCAACTTAAACCAGTCTGTAATAATATTTCCTGCTTTTTATCATACACTTGAAATTTTTAGCACAACTGAGCAAACACAGATTTGGTTCTGATGTACACATTTCTATGGTTTAAAGAAGAAGTAGCCATGGTGATTATGAAATAATATTAATTATTACTAGAAATGCCTGTGTACATTATTTTTGCCCTTGTATAAATGAAGGATTGGTTTGTCTGTTGGAGATGGATGATTTTTTCTTGAAAACTTTTTTCCCCCTGTGGAATATCATATGCTTTTTCCAAAACAAACATTTTCAGTGGAAAAATATTTTTAGACAGCTGACAATTTTCTTCAATTGGGTTTCATGTTATTGGGAGAAATTCCTGTGTCTTCATTTTTTTTCATTTTACTTTATGGTCCCAAAATGAGGAGGAAGAAGAGAGAAGGAAGATGAAAGAAAGGCTCCCATTTTGTCTACACTTCATTTTCTAATGTAAACTGTTCTTTTTAAAAGCTTTTAAAGTGCTACCAAAACTCAGAAAATTACTTTTATCAGAAATTTAAAAGCTTGAGAAATTAGTTCAAATTCATAATTTTTCCCAATAAATGGCTTCATTTTCTTTTGTGCAACACACATCACTACAAAAAGAGAAAGTTACAAAGAGATTCTTCCCCCTCAACAATTTTATCAGTGTTTTCTTGTTGATTTCTAAAATATAGACACTCACAGGGGATGATTTCTCTGTAAGAAACTGTATTTTTCATCTCTTTGAGGCACAACATGGAAACCTTTCTGAGCTATACCTTTTGGCACAACTCCTGATGACTCCTTTTCAATAAAAATTACATGTCTCACTTTATAATCCCAGGCCTGCACTTACTCTGCCAGTACCCCATTTTTAAAAAATTTTGGAATGCAACAACAGAGGCCACAAGCTCTTAAAGCACCTTTCCTTCGCAGACATCCGTGACGTCCAGCCACACAGAATCAGCGATGATCTCTTGCTGGCCCTCGTGCTCAATGAAGTAGTAGGCTAAAAAACGAAAGGCAGGCACCATCTTCTCAGTGATTTTAAGGTTTATTACTTTGTTTGAGGATGGGACCCTTCCCAGAAGCTCAGCTTGTCCCTTTGCCACAACCTGCAAGGCAGAAACAAAGAGAAATCAAATACAGTGACTATGCTCCAGAAAGGGCATTATGTTGCATAATTTTACGGTTTAGTTTTTTTTTGTTTGTTTGTTTGGTTTTTTTTCCTGAGGCAATTTCTGTTTAAAATATATTCTCTTCTAATGGCACTAACAGTTTTGATTGCCAATCTGTATACCAGTAGCCTGGAGGAGATCTGCACACTGTGGTGGTGGATCTCTGCTACACTGGTCTTGTGGCCCAGGTTTGAACACAAATCTGTCACCCTCCACTCAGTCTTACAGCTTGAGAAGGGGTACCCAGGTAGTAGACTAAATTTTGTTTTCTACAATGACTGGTCATCACATCCAGGAAGATACCAGCATTATTTAATCTGTAATCAGTACTGAATCTTTCAGAAGGTGTGAAAGAGTTGGAGCAGGAGGTTCCAGGAAAAGTACCACAGACTTTTCTTTAACTGATTTCAGCCCATCCTTCACTATTTAACTCCTTCCTACATTATGTTAACTATATTCATGGGTGGTCAGAGGCATGAAAAACAGGCACAGTAGCAGGAGTGAGAGTGTTCTTCCCTGAACAAAATACGTGAAGCTTTCCCAAACATACAGGGTTTCGGGAAGAAACAAAGGCATGCTACAGCCTGCCCTGAAATCCTCACTGTCTTTGTTAAGACAACCAAAGTTTGGGAGAGACCCTCACTGCTGAGCTCCAGCAGTGTCTGCCACCATCCCTCCCACATGTCCTGCCTGCCCAGCACTACACCTTCCCAAAGACTGGCAGCACCCGTTCTAGCCCTGTGATACATCATCCATTGAAAACAAACCCCCAAACTTAAACTTAACTCCTAGGGATACAATTATTCCAATATATCAGAGTCCTTTTAAAAATAAATGAGAACTGATATCTTGGCACTTATCGTCCTGTGAGATTTAGACTGCCAAGGGAAATTAGGACAAAGAGAGCAAGAAGGGGATTAAATACATTTCACATTCAACAGATTCACTCCTGGAATCTACACATGAACACATTTGTCTCATGCAGCAAAATAAATACTATGCATTTTACATGCTCCCAAAATAAGTGAAAATGTATAAAAAATAGCAGAATCATAGAAATAATTTCTGAAAAGAACCTATGGAGATCTCTAGTTCATCTGCTTGCTCTAAGATGAGGCATCACGAGGGTAAGACTAGGTGAGATTTGTGAGGGTTTCTTTTATTGAGTGTTGAATTTTTCTAAGGCTGGAAAGTCTCTCAACTTTCTGGGGAACCTCTTCCAATATTGCACTCATCACTAGTGAATAGATTTTTCCAAAATGAATCTTTACGAGGGGCCATAATTTTTAACCTTGGCCCCTCGTTATATTGCATGGCACCACCTAGGACATCTTGTCTCCACCATGCCTTAATCCCTCTTCAAGTAGTTCTAAGTTGCTATTAACTCACTTTTAGGCTCTTCACCCAACTGAACAAGCCCAGTTCCCTCAGCCTGTCTTGGTGGGTCAGGAATGCCAGAACAGCAGTCTTCCCACTTGCCCTTTGCTGGAGCCCCTCAGTTTTCCCTTGTATCAATAACTAGGTAAATGTTCCAGGTTGCATAATTTCTGAAAGAAATTACTGATATGATACTATTCTGTTTACCATATAGTAGAAATAGCCAATGTTTCCACTGCCAGGCTGATGAATATCATTCAAGGTGATGGGTAAGGTATCTCCAGGTGTCACAACAGTGTGCGGGATGCTGATGCTGAGGTAGTTTGGAGAAGCAGACTGGTATCTTTCAGCTCTGATACTGGCTTCAGGTGTTTCTAACCTTTCTTTACCCTCTTCAGCCTTTACCTGTCAGGGAAGAAAAGGACAGAGTGAGTAAAGTGTCTCACAGGAGACAGTGCATAGTGTCACCAATAATCATATTGTGCCAGGTTATTTGGAAAACACTGTGAAGTGAGAGGAGGAATTGCTAAGTCCTCATTAGCAGAATGTTGCAGCAAACCCCAGGATTTTAGTTACTTTATTCTCTTACCCCATCTCGCCTCTTGCTGTATTTGCATTTGGCATTTTCACCCTTGGCTCTTTTTAAATGAGAATAAATGGGTCAAAATCACAAAGTGATTTTGTATTCAGACAATTTTTTTTCCCCATTTTATATTGTGCACATAATTGAACCCTCTGAGTGGGCGGATGTAGTTGACTCCCTGCATTGCTCAGGACCTTTTCCTTCACTTTCTTCTCATAATTTTCAATCACTTTGTATGGTGATATTCATTACAGTCCCATTTCTATCCTTCATGCCAGGCAAATGCACACCCAAAACACAAAAATGCACCACTATAACCAATGCATGTACTCCCAAGGCTCTGATGTACAGGAGTGTCCTTCACTTGAGACATCCTTCAGGCCCCTGCTCTGCATAACAAATCTTACACAATCTGGACAAGAATCTGCAGGTGGTGTAAGAAATCATGTTCCACCCTCTGTGCTAGTTTAATGAAATGTGATCATCTTCACAGTTGTTTATAATTGTCTTATGAGCAATTCTCAGTGGGATACTTTTAAACATGGATGCTCACATTTTCTTTACCTTTATTTCAAGCATTTGAGCATCTCTGGGGATGTCAAAAGTAATGGAAACCAGACCTTCCCTGTTACAGAAGGCAGTCTTCTTCACTGGGGGTTTTCCAGGCAAGGTAACAGTGGCAGTGACAAAGAGGAAGGCAGCAGGAGCACCATCAACCAAAGTGGCAGATGCCTATTGAAACAAACAAAACAAAAAGTTCTGTTATTTAAAGGAAATCTTATTTTTAAAAAATGCTCACAAATAAGAAGCAATTATAATTTATAATTATAATTTTTGTAAACTGAGAAGAAATATAAAACTGTATGCTCCATCATTCAAAAATCTGAGCTTTGAGAAAAAGGGATAGCAATTGACTCCATCTGGTCTTCAATTGAGGCAAAAATCTGTGAGTACAGATTACAAAATGCCCCAGATTTTCAATTGGCATCTATTTGGTCTAAGTAGGTCCCAAAGATATTTGTCATTAACTATTATAAGGTAAATTTCTGACTTCAATTCTTTGTAGAAAACTCTAGAAAATCGAAGGTGTGAAGTTTCAAGCCACATAAACTTAAATGCAGTTTTTTAAAAAGGCTATACCCTGTTTTACTTTTCAGAAGTTTAATTTGATGTGGGATTAATTTGTTACAATATTCTTGTTTCAGTCTTTTGATATGGAAGTGAGAAAGAGATTGTTAAGTTTTATAAAACCCTGTGGTGTGACAGTGCATGTCAACTTCTAGAGCAGAAAACCAGCATTTTCTGTCTGTTCAGATTCTGAGCATACAGAAATGAGACAAACCAGACACACAAACAGTAGCTCTGTTGGACCTATTCTTGAAGGTCTCTGTCCTACAGAGCTCACAGTGGATCAGATAAGGAAAGAGGGCAGATATAAAAGCATTGCTGTGGAGGCAGACAGATACAGTCAGAGCACTACATACCATAACAGAGAAGGGGGCTCCAGGCACAAAATACTTTTTGGTGTTAGACAGATCAAGAGCATAAGGAGATCTCACAAACTTCACACTGCTGAGTTCCTCTTCCCTCATCTCACCACCTGTTAATATCAAACAGTATGTTGCTATGGAGGCACTAACTATGGACTTGCATAACTTGGATATCTACTTTTCTAAAAGATTTTGTTTTCATTTTCAACTAATGGCAAGAGTTAATGTTACCTAATGTCATCTTCTGCAACTTGGAGCTTGAGCAGCTGCTTTCCATCTAGGATTCTTCTAGTTAATTCCCTACAGCATGAGCAAGATTTACAGCAAAGATGGATCCAGTGAGACCAGATTCCCCACGTAAAAGATTACACCCAAGAAAGATCAATGTGAATCTTCCGGACTGTATCAGCTAAGCCATACTGTACTCACTTGCAGTTTCTACAGTGGTAACAGCAACATATAAATGAAACCCTTCCAGAGTGGAAATACTCTTTCTCAATTTCTCTTCCAAAAGTAGTGTATTTAAAGTAACTCTTCCTTTTCCATTTTGGATCTAAAACAAAAGTGGGAGGGAAAAAAAAAAAAACCAAAAAAAAAAAAAGGGAAAGAGAGCCCTTACTTGTTTGTTGCCATTGTTGCCATTAGAAATAAAGTGTTGTTTACATCACAACTACAGTATTATGGACTTGTAAGTTTCCAGAATTTCTGATAATATTTAACTCAGGTAGGATAAATCACAGTAGTTCCACTGAAAACTTACTGATAGCTGTTGCTCCAGGCCTGGAATAAGTATTTTGTTCTCATTTTCATCAATTATGCCAAATCGCACATATGCAGCACCTTGAATCTCTTTCCCATAAGAATGTCTTTTGAAGGAAGGAAAGTGAGGAGAGGGATCATTATTTTAATAAAAAAGCAAGCATAAGGCAGACTAATCATTTTATGCTGAAACAATATTAGAATATTTGTAGGCATCTCATTTGTAACTAATAGCTTTAAGACAAAGTTTAGTCCCATTCTCTCATAACTCAAACACAAAAAATTTTACTGATCTTTGTGCCAGCTGGTAATTTCAAATGCAAAGATATTTAAAGCATAAGTCACATTGGCAGAATCACATGGGGAGACATAATCTGATAAAATTTCACTAGAGTCAATTTTTCTCTTTTTTTTTTTTTTTAACAAATTTATGAGAACTTAAGTTGCACAGAGAGGTCTTACATCACTCATACCATTTCACCATGTCTATGCTTTTTTCTATGAGCAGAGCATAGAAAATAAGGGATCAGAGAATCATTCCAGGGACTGATATGAAATATTTGGTACCTCTGAAGACATACAGCAGGAAGACCCTACCTGCTGCTATTTTAACACCTACAGTGGGTAGAGTGGACATCCTCTGCCCCATGTCACTCCTACAGAGATTTAGGCAGTATGGCATAAAAGTCCTCTTGTAAGTGAAATATTTGCCATATCTGCATCTGGTCAGAATACCCCTGAACATTTAATGAAGGTCATGGGGAGAGAGGATAGGGCATGTTGTTGCACCTGGCTCTCAGAAAGCCCTGGCAGATGGCATCTTCCAGCAGCACAGTGTGTAATGTGCTACATGAGACCCATCATGGCCATGGTGCTGTTTTTTGCTTGTGGAAATCCTGCTTCACCTCAGTCCTGTAATGGCTTATTTTTGTTTAAACAAGCCTCTTTCAAATTGACCTGATCAGCAGCACCGAACTCTACCAATAAAGCCAACGGAGAAGCAGCTCTTATGAAAACTGCATTAAATGCCAGAGCTAATAAATGGGAAAAAAATAGTCAATTACACCAAGTAATGCCATTACATGCATGGCCTGTTCAGAGAAATAAGTTCAGTCATCAGGAATTCCATATGCTGATTTTGATGAAAATCATGCAGGCCTGTGTAGCACTGCTAGGAGCTTTTCCAATAAGGAAAGGAATGGCCTCCAGTTATTGAACATCAATGTTTCTTCTTAAATAATTATGATGTTAATGAGGAGTCAAATATATATGAAGTTCATAAACTCAAAATACAGTGCTGCAATAGCACAGAGGAAAATTTAGGAAAAATCAAAACACTAAAGCCAGTGATTTGAAATCACTTCATATCACAATATCAAGTGATCATGATTAAAGCTAGTAATTATTCAATAGAACCAAATAAAAATTTATGGTGATCAAGAGGAGATAAGAAGAGTTGAGTTTGTTCAGGCAAGTACAAGGAGGTGGGTACAGGCTTTGTCTGCTCTCTCGAGGTGTGCTGGGGAACAGAAGGACTAGCACAGTCAAGGACAGCAGGCAGTAGTCTAAGTCCTCACTCCTCTGAAACTGAATAGATTTCTCCCAACTGTGAAAGAAGGCCAGCTGCTTCCACCTGCCTGTTCTCATTTCATAACATTTATTCCTCTTTAGAAAAAGAAAAAAACCCAAAGTATCAAGTTCTAATTTAGTCATTCTCCTAAGAGGCAGTTTCTTAGCATTTCCACTCTTATGAAACCTGAAAATTCAACGGCCAAAAAATTATTTTTATTAAAAAATATTTTGATGGATTCAATTTTCATTGTCTGCCTTCCTAAGTTTCTCTGTGTTTCATGCCATTCTAGTTTGGTATGGGACCAGGTGCAATTAATTTTCCCTTGAGCCCTGCCCCATGGTCTGGCCCATCTGAGAGCTCTGTAGCTATGGAAAACATCCAGACCAGTGCTCTGCTGTTCAGCAATAGACATGTGATGTGGTAGTGATGGTCATGGAAGCTCCTCTGATCTTTCTGCATAAATCATTACTCTCAAACAAGCACTAGCTTACTACTTACAGACTTCACTGTAAGTAATTCCATACCAGAACATGAATCCAGCTCTACTTGAATTATGTTACATAGCACAGTGGAGGCTTTAGAACATTTCTAAATGTTTAAATTAAAAAAATATACAAAAAAACAGGTGATCAGCCTGGAACCTTGCTTAGCAACACAGAGGAGAATCCTAAATAACCACCTTTGCTAGCAAACTGAAATATTCAGAAAATGTTGTTCCAGCTTGACCACCATGACTTGGACCCAGGCAACACTTGGCACTGATGTATCAAGTCCATGGTGGAAACAGAGAGTATATAAGATTAGTCAGATCCAAGGCAAGCCAGAAGCTAGTTAAGTATTAATGAGAAGAAAAAGGAAGAAGTCACAAAACTCATAACTGCTTATCTGCTTCTTAACCAGCTTAGCCCTGAGCACACCTACTTTGCCTCGATATCAAACACAAAGCTTTCATTCCAGATGTGGTAGTATGAATGAAGTGGGATGAGTTTGACTTCAAAACTTGGAAGTTCTGCATGAAAAAAGAAGACAAAAGGTCACGACATGTGAGTTTCAAACATACCTTAAACGCCTGTTGTGGCAACACACACTGAGACAATGCAGCTGCACTGAGGGGATGTTTTAGTTTGAATTAGCAGTGCTCTTCTGAAGCAAATCTGGTCATTTTCCCTTATTCTGCTTTGCTTCACATAGTGGAGCAGTCTTCAAGCACACAAAATGTCTTTATTTACAATGAAAATACAATAAACTCTGACCACACATGGGCATGAAGTACCCTGAACTAGGAGCAGGCTGAACTAAACCCACCCTGAAATGGGTTGAGTGTGGATATGAGCTTCTCAGCATCAGCTGTGTCACTCTGAATTTGCTCCTACAAAGCCAACCTATTTGCTCCTGCAGGTATATCAGAGTGATTTGCTCCTTCTTGCAGCTGTTTGGAGAGGAGGCAGTACTCTCCACAATTCTGCTACCTCCACTAGCTAAGGCAATCAGTTTTGTTAAACTGAGATTTTTATACAATCTCAAGGTTTCCTTTTGTCTTTGAAGGAGAAAAAAACCCAAACAATGAAACAAAAAACCCACATTAATTTTACAAGAAAGTATAATTTCAGTGTAAATCAATCAAACCACTTCTTATCCCAAATTGTTACATTTTTACTTTATCCAAAGGACCCTTATTTTCCATAAAAAAGGTTATTTGAGGATAGGAATAACTCAAATAAACTTCCAGATTGAATTCGACTGAGACAAAATGGGCAGCTTTTTTTTTTTTCTTTTTTTTTTCCTTCCCAGTCTTCACTGCAAACTTTAGCCAGAATTGCAATGACTTCAAAATGGCGCTCATCTCATTTATTTTTTTTTCTGCGGTAGGCAAGCCCTTCCAATGTTTTGTGACAAAATGTTAAAAAAATGTTTACAATGTTACTAAATCTGTATAAAACCAGAGGTGTTTATTTCTTTTAAATATAAGTGGAAGCCACACAAACCCAGAGATCAGAGATAGCAATGATGCATTGAAATACCATGAAAGTTGTCCTAAGTGCCTAACTACAGCCAGCTTTAACCACTGCAGTATATTTTTAGCACATTGTGATAGCTCCTTATATTTATAATGCAAATGTTATAATATCTCACCGTATCTTTTAACTTCAAATTCAGTGGAAACATTAGACATTTCATGTTGATGAAACCAGGCTTTGATTTTCCAAATTCCAGGCCTAAAGTTCAGATTCAGCAGAAAATATTTAATTACAATTCCTCAGATATTTTATGATGCCAACATATAAATTATCACTGAATTATAATATTTTCCTTACTTTGATCTCATCCCTAGCTAATTAACTAATGGCTTTCTTTATACTGGGAGGAGCCAGCAACATATTTCCAAATGTCTTAGGAAACACTCAAAACAAGTATGAGGAAGTGCAAGATAACATATTTGCAAACCACTACCTTTGAAAAGTCTGCGGAAACAGAGAACTCATCAAATATTTCATATAGATTAACTTCACTGAGATATCAAAATCAACCTAGCATGGCAGAAGACCCTGAATATTAAGAAAAAGTTTGACTGTTTGAAATCAGATATAATAAAAGACACTTTGCAGACTAGCCCTTTTAGATGTGCTCTCTTGAATGCAGCCATACATTTGAGCAGATATTTGAACAGTTTGTTTAATTGTTCTTTACCAGGATACATGTTGCTAATTGCAGCATATTAACAGTAAATTCTGGACTCATATCTCCAAGGTAATAGGATATTTAAAGGTAAAAGGATATTGATCATAGGCTCCATATGTGTCCCATGGTGAAAGAAGGAAAATTTTGAAAGGTAATTCAAGAAAATCAGCAGTTAAAAATCTTAATCTACAGGTTTTGATGCAGAAGGCACAGCAGTAACATACTCAGCAATGTCAGGTATATCAAAGTGTTCACCAAACACAGCGTTTATTTTCCGGTCTGACTTTTTAACCACCATTCCCTTGGAATTCTGTTGAGACAGAAGAAGCAAACATGAAATTATGCACCAGGTGTCAAACATTTACATCCAAAAGCTCAAGGTCATATCCTAGTCCTAAGGAAGAGAAAATGCTTTGCTTACTTTCCTACTTTATTATTCACACATCATGTATCTCCATGTTTCTGATATGGGCCAAAAATAACTAGATATCTCACTATGTGCAAATGCAGATATCTGGAGAGGAGTCCCAGTTATTGTTGTGCTCTTGGATGTTTTGTACAAGTTTTCCATAGCTCCTGTGCTGAAGAAGCACTCATCAAAAGTGTTTTTGCATACTTACTAGCACAGCAACTGTAACCGTGTCATCTGTCGGCCTCATAGCATTGTCCAGAATGAAGATCCTGTATCTGACTGTTTAACAGAAGAATAAATATGTTCACAAATTTCTTTCTGGACTTTCTATATACACATCATTGCATTCTGGAAACTGAGTTACCAAAGTTAAGATAAAACACTTTCTTTTAGTGAAAAGAAGACTGAGAAATTTAAAAAAATAATTTTCCATAGTCTTCACATGTTACACGACTGGATAAATATTTGAAGCAAATTCTGAAAATTACTCCGGGAACTTCACTTGTTTTTGTGTTCCTTCTGCAGCTGAGGCCTGAAATCAAACTCAAACCCCTTTTTTACTTCCCACTTTTGTTAATTAAATTGGTAAGTAACAAAGCAGTAGCGCTCATAACGAGGAAAGGTAACTTATTGCTGGTGTTACAAGCAGAAGCAGTAGGAGTTCAGTTTTTGGCAGTTGCTCATGAATTTTTTTTCCAAAGGAAAGTCATCATTAACCTTTTTGAACAAAAAGGAGCAGATTTTGTCTGTCTCCCTTAAAAGTGCCTGTTTCTGGAAGCATTTCCACAGGGGTTGCTTCAATGTGCAGCGCAGACCCTGCAGAAGCCCTGGCTGCCAGAACAACTGGCTCATTATTACTTTTTCTAATCCTGCCCTTGTAACATCCATATTCAACACCTGAAGACAAGCATTTGTATTTTAACCTTGGGAACTTGGTGTGTATATGGGCTTATCTGTCTGGATGAAAATGTAGCCTTTCTTAGAGGACAGGAGGATGCGAGTGCTCTTGGCAGTCATAGGAAGCTCCTTGCTCTCAGTGACCAGTAGAACATATGGCAGATTACTCTTCTTGAACAGGCTCTGCTGCAGACTCCCTGGCTTGACCTGAAGAGAATAAAAGGGAAAACCCCCCACAGAGTCAGAGATGAGCCTGGTAACTTTGGGACCACATAGCTGAGGCCCCACAACAGCTGAAGAACTTAAATAATCTTATTAGCACCATTCAACATAAGATTTGCAATTATATCTTTCTTACTGGGTATTATATCCTTCTTAATAGGTGAATATTTCTTTTAAAGTAGAAATACTCTCTGATCCTCCATTTTCCACCACAGAAAAACACTTTCTTCTGTCCAGTGTCAATAACTCCAGGTGGGAGACTTCAGTCTACATGCCTGTATCCTGTAACTCTTATTTATGCTAAAATCTTGGTTATGAGATTGCTGCTTTACTTCATGCAGTTTAATGTGTTGTTTCTAAACATCACCCTTGACAGGAACCTGATTTGAAAGCTCAGCTGTTAGCTTTGGGAGTAACCAACCAGAGCTAAACTGAATCTTGCTGTGTGCTTTTTTCCCAACCAAATAGCCCAAACTAGTGCTACTGAAATTAATGCTGCCAGACTTCAAAGAATCATGCCAGGAGTAAATGATGCAACATAGGACATAAAGAATTAATCAACTTAAAAATCTGCAGAAAGAGCACAGGCTTTGGTCTGAGAGACTACACATTTTTAAAGGTTTCTCCTGTATTGTAAAATTGCCAGTAGTAACCAAAAGGCCTGAATGCAGTCATACTTTAAGCAAAAATCCCAAAAAAAACCCAACAGTGATAAAACAATTAAATGTGGTCAAATTAAATTTCTTTTTTCACCATGTGACAAATTCTTGAGCTATATGGGCACAAAAGAATATTTACAATCACCACTGAAATTACATTAGGCATTGTTTTATTAGCTGGTTGGGTGAATAGGGTGCTGCTGTCACTGGAATTGTTTTTGTCGGTGTCTCTCAGGATCAGTGTTGTCTCGGTTCCAGCCTATTCCAAGTAGAGATTATGTGCTTTTTATCACAAAATTAAAAAAAAAAAAAATCACTGTGGTGGCAGACTCACCATTATTTTTTTCATCTCTTGGTAGCCATTATTTTGATTAAGGTTAAAGTAGATCTTCTCTGATATTAGCTGATTTTTCGTCTCATCTTTGAAGTATGCAGTAACTTGCACAGGGCTCTGTGCCCCGTGGACTTGAACTGTTATCGTCTCATGTGTGCCCAAATGCACCACATTTGGGGCAGTAATAAGAAATCTAAAACAACAGATAAACAGATTGTCCAGTATGTTCAATGAATGTCCAAACAATATGAATTTTAAAGATAAAACAGGGTCTCACAAAATAGCTGAGTGTGGGACTTGTGGAGATCAACTAATCCATCGCCCTTGTTAGTCAGAGTAGAGGTTACAAGAAAATAATTTTCTCTGACTGATCTCTAGATTCTGAACTTTCCCATTTAAGTCCTGTAAAACATCAATCACTATACATAGACGAGAAAAAGCCTGCAATATGTCCCAGGGACTACCAGCGCAATTTATAACCTGGTGCAACTCAGAGGAAGCTCTGTAAACTCAGATTTCTGAAACAGAATGAGGCCATGCATTGAAAGACAATGAATACATATTCAAAAATACACAATTAATGCTACAAAGTTATGTATCTTCATGTACTAGCACCCACATTATGCCACCTTATGCTTTACTATGTCAGGAGGTATATATTCCCTATATAACCCTATGTATGGGGTTGCAAGTAGCTGATCTTCCTTGCAATATCACTGTGAAATATTGGAAATGAGAGATCACAGAAAGTAAGACACATCCCTGGGAAGGGCTGAGTTGGAGGCTAAATTGGTTGGGATTTTTTTCTTCTTTACTATTTTCCTTCATTCTTAACTACTCTGGTGCTCCTTACTAATTGATTTCATGACCTTTAAAATGTAGATCATTATCCTTGCTCTCATTTTTTCAAGTCTATTTTACACAAAACAATTTTACAAAAATCAGAGAACTGTGTGAAGAGCCAAGTCCTGTCTCTTCACCTGTGATGTCTTTTAGACAAAGAACAGTTCTGAGCTCAAGATAGGTGCTTTTGGAAAATTAGTATTCTTCAGAAGATTTCTAAAATGAAAGGTGAATGATTTTCTATTATCAGAATGGGTTGGCTGAACTACCTTTTTTATTTTTCAAAAAAACCCTTCTTCTTTCTTAAATGCATAAAATGAATGGTGAGGTATAGAAATCAGGCAATGAAGTTGTTATTTAATTTTATTCACTTGGAATCTGTTGGCTCTAGCAAAAGGTGACACAAGGCCTGGCTTATATGTAAATCTCCACTGAAACAGAGGATAAATATAGAATACTGAAGGTCTCCCAGAAATTAAACCTTTGATTTCTGCAATGTATAAATCAATTACAGAGTTTTTTCCCCCAAGATTTTTCAATCTAATAAATGTCACAAACAATAAATGATCAAGCAGCAATAAGAGAGTGAACAACATGCTTTAGTAGTACATTTTTAGTTATTGGCTCCTGAGACAAGATTTCTTCCTCAAAAGGGTAGATTTAAGCTTTTTACTTCTCACCTATTTAAGGTTACAAAAACTTTCAGTGGTCCAAGAACCTGGCTTTTTTGATTCTCTGTTGGGAAAGAGAGACTATTTCCTACCTCCACTTTCAAGGGACTTGTTAGCATTGAAGAATTTGTAATAAAATATACTTACGATGGTGTTTGCTGTGTATTGGACAGCAGCAAACAGAAGCTCATCAACAATACCAGCCTTTCCATTGGAAAACTCTACAACATCTGCAATACACATGCACCAAAGAGCCACCATCAATCTAGGTGCTGGCTGTAGGAAATGGGCTGACAGAACATTGCAGCAAATGATGTTGCCTATCTTGGTTATTTATTAATAACTTGCAAAACTGTGCAAGCAATAGTGATGGACATGCTGGTGGTGCACACAGTAATACCCTAGGGAGAAATGTTCTGGACTAAGTCACAATTTCATATTTTTTTGTTCATCCATTCTCGTCCCAGCTTCAATGTTTTCACATGATAGCAACTAAAAGTCAAGTGCAGAGAGAAGTTTTCACAAATAATGTAAAGGCATCCCAAAATCAAACAAGACACTGTGGCTTCAAGAGGCTGTAGAGTATTTCTAAATGGGGACAAATGCAGGTGACAGGTTCCTTCTCTATGCCTTTATTTAACCCCAGGCATCTCTGTGGTCCAGCAAAGGTGAAAGTTCCTTCTGGTTTAGACAGTACCAAAGGAACTGTGCTGGAAATCTACCTGTACAAATCAGTCTCAATCTGTGGTGCTTGGAGGCATTCATCTGCTTTAACTTCACTGAAAATGAAATTGATGCCATTATCTGAGCCACTTAGTCCAATTTTCCTTTATGCCCAGGACATTGGGCTTTTCCAGAGGGTAATTAGTCTTGTCTTACCATAAATATGTAAGATGAATCATCAGCTGAAGGCATTCCAGACTGCACGAAACACATCTTAAAAAGTAGGATACTGATAAACAGGTGGGAAAAAAAAAGCCCACCTGAAGAATAACTGTTTATACAAGAACCAGTTTTGCTCAAAGGTAAATGAAAGAACTGAAACCATCATCAGGTCTCATTTTTGCCAACTTTTACTGGATTGTTGTCTCCCAAACACAGTTTTGTTGACCCATGAAAATGGAAACATGCCCATCTGATTTACAGACAGGTCAAATCCCAGAAATGATCACATGGCTCTGGTGATGAACTTCCCTTTAATACACCACAGCTAAGTCTGTGTCTTTAATTATTAGCAATGGATGCCTTAAACCAGCACTCCCTTTGCAAGGTGAATTCATGCTCACAGCAAAGGTTCATTGCCCATAGCCACGGGACCTTCCCCTTACCCCACAACTTGCCTAAGTGACATCTCCTGCCTTGCTTTTCAACGCAAGGAGGTAGGGAAAGAGAAGAAGCTGACTACAAACCAGTTCACTATTTTACACTTAGTGTGCTACAGGTGTGGTAACTCCCTCTGAGACAAAATGAGACAGAAAGTACTCTCTCTCCACTGGTGGTCACAGAAAGGGTGGGCAGCAGTAGCTGGCTTCAAACTCACATCAGGAAAAGCTACATTTTGCCTGCTCTAGGCACGGTTTTTTGGGGAGGTTTGGCATTTTTTGTTCCCCAAGAGACAGTAAGTTTCCTCCACCTCTTCTGGTTTTCTCTCCCACTTCAGCTGTCAGGAGGGAGGAAAAACTTGAGAAAAGATACATGTATCCACAGGGTCAAATCCATGCTCTTTGGGAGATGTTTATAGGAGTTTGGATTCGGGAACCATTAAGAACAAAGTTATTTTCTTGCCGCCCTCCTTCCCCACCTTCTAATTTCCTCTGCAGTTACGCACTCACAAAACTGATTTATTTCCATGCCTCAGGGCTTCTGGCCTCCCAAACCCAAGAGAGATGATGAGGAAGAGTAGAGATTTCCACCATAAACCTGGTCTGTGTTCAAGGCAAAGACATGTGGAAGAAAAAGTTCTTTTGGGAACTGAGCTTATGCTCTCCCTAGGGAGCAGGAGAGTCTTGTTAAACCTGCAGCTGGTAAAATAAGGATTCTCACTCTTGCAGAGATAATGCGGAGAGTTAATTAAGAGCAGCAGTGGCTGTGGAGCATGCTAAGGCTCCTGCCCTTTTCAGAGACTGTTCTGCTGCTCCATCTTGCACTGCTGCCATTCAGGGTTGGAGCTGATGCAATCACTGAGCAATCCTAGTCACTAAAACAGGATAAGAAACAACTGTGAGTGAGTCATTTGCTTTTCTCCGGACAAATACAGAATAAGAAAAGAAATAACATCTGCAAGGTCAGTGTCCATTCCTTGAGAAAGACATAAGGGAATTCTCCCAGCTGAAAAGCCAAAATTTCTAGCAGACAGCAACACAACCATCAGGCTACTCCTGAAGT
Source organism: Vidua macroura (assembly GCF_024509145.1). NCBI lineage: Eukaryota > Metazoa > Chordata > Aves > Passeriformes > Viduidae > Vidua > Vidua macroura. Next base: position 97,299,803 of record NC_071572.1, on the reverse strand, counting down.
CACAGGAAAGGCAGCTCTGCAGTGTGAGGTCACACCAAAATCTTGCTCTGTGCCCATATTCATCAGAAGGAAGGAGATGGGATTTCCATTTTACAGGCTGGCTTGTTTGTCAGGGACTGAGGTCTGTTTGCACAGCTATACAAACAGCCATGTATGAACTCACAGCTAGGCATTTTCACAGATCACTTTCTAAAGGGAACCTCAGAAAAGCTATTATTTTGCTTTCACTTGTCTTTAATAGGATTTGTACACTTTTGCTTCCTTAAGTGAAGTATGAATAAATATATGTGAATACACAACAGCTGTCCGTAGCAATATGCTGCGGTAGCAATATGCTACCTCCTGAATTTAAGGAGGTATTCTGACTCTCAATAAAGCTATTTTTGTCACCAAAATGTAAACCAGTGACTTCAATTAAATAGAATTTTTTCTCACTCTATCTTGCAAACACAAAAGAGCAAGCTTATGCATAACCACGTGTATAATGATAATTAAAATTCCTTATGCTTAATTATGCTTAATTTGATTTTATACAAATCTCTGGGTTTGTATAAAATAATCATTGGTTTTCTAGTATCAAAAATTCTTCACACTGTGATTTGTAGTATAATGTAAAACTTTCCAGTCCAAAGACACACTAAAATGTAACAAAATGAAACTAAATAAAATAAAACAATCTTGGTTGAGGGTCTCCAGCACATGCATGAGAGAGAGAACACAGAAAATTCCCTCTAAAGAAACTTATATGCCTATTCTTTTTCTAAAGGCAAAGTCCTTTCCTGTTTACTTATCAACCACATTTCACCTATTGATCCTTCAGCTGGCCCACAGGCCAGTATGGACTGTAGAAAGCACAGCCTGGGACTGATGTGTGTGTGAGCCCTGAACCTGGGGAGACAGAATTTATTTTGAGTATATGCTGTCTCTCCTTTCAGTACCTTTGTTTGAACTTGGTGGGATTTCACAGTGTTTTGAGCACCAGCAGCAGTTTTTGTTCTTTGGCTTGAAGAGCTTCCCAAAGTCTTTTTTCCCCTTAATCAGCCTAAATACTAACAAGACTAAACTCTCCTTTCACTTTCGTCCTGCGCTCTTTCACCTCTGCCTGGCAGAGGGGTACAAAGGGCAGCTTCACAAAACCCATTTCATGAATGAGCACTGCACTGACATCCTCTCTGCCAAGTTACAGGGACTTGTGACAAACACAAAAGGCAGTATTTCACTTCTGACATTTCAGAAAATTAGATTTTGAAATCCTTTTTTCAACAGCAGACCATGAAGTGTGGGTCTAATTGGAAAAGTTCCTCTTAACAGCAGGATAGCTTCTCTTTAGTGTCAATACAAATTGGAATTGTAAATTTAAATCATACTTTTTTTCTTACCATAATCGAAGTAATGAAATGAAAAGGCTGTAGCTGCTTTTGCCATTAAAAATTCTTTAAAAGTTGTGTATTTAATGCTTCTAAGTGTATCTACTGAAAAAAATAATATATTTAGAGGAGGAAAACCAGTATTTCCCTGTCATTTTCTGCTCTCAGTGAGGAGTCTGCATTTCTGGGGGATTAAGCCTTAGTTTTTTCTCACAGGTTTCTTCCTCCCTTGTCTCTCATTCTCTAAATTCTGTGATTTTCTGAATGTTGTGTTGAAAAAATAAAGATTTTTGAAAAAACACACAAAACCAGCACTGCTTCTTTAAAATTCTTATCTCGCAAAAGTGATCTATGAGGGATTATTTTAGTTCAAGCAATAATTGTGTAACACCACAGACATAACATTTCACCATATTGTAATAATGCATTCTGTTTTCTTGGTAAACCATGTTTTTCAGCATCTCGGTGCTTTTGGCACCTTTAAGAAGTCATTGAACTGGTCAGGAGAAGAGGAGATACCTGAACACGCAAGTGATTCTCTCACCCCAGGTGAAAGAACAGAGCTGATGGAAATGAGGTATAAAATAACTTGGGCTAAATAATACAGAATATTTGGAGTACTGCCCTTGTACTGAAACATCCTGATACTCTGCCTAGAGGCTTGTTCTCAAATCCATTCTTTGTGGTTTTCTTCTTTTTTTTTTTTTTTTTCTTTCAATTTAATGATAAACCCCAAAGTAAACCCAATTCTTTCTTGTTACCAACCATAACAAATACAAATTACATAGAAAAAATAATGCATTTCAAATAATTTGATCTTTTCCAAATTCTCCATTCCTCTGGACTATAACAAGTACAATTGTCTCTCTAGGGAATTCTTTGCTTTTCCTTTTCAAGGGAGCAAAAGGTAAGAATAAGTCTAAAGAAGCAAAAGGCATCTTGAGCATATCAATGGAAAAGCTAAAATTTTAAGTAGCTGAGAAGAGTAAAAACAAAGGTTATATATTCAGTTCTGTGGATTCGGAGGGATATTGTGAAATTAAGTAAAACCAGTATTTTGCAGGAAAATTTTAGAGCAGTAATTTATAACTGACCTTCATTCCTAGGATTTCCTGACTTGATGCATGGAGACACTCTAAGGTTTCAGACGATTGCACAATTTTACCAGAAAACATTTTATAGGCAGAGCAAAGGGGAAAATAAATCCCATACCATGTACAACCACAGCTAGCCTTGTGCCTACCTGCCACTAGCAGCCTGCCCAGTTCTGATCTGCGAATTAAATCTAAAACATCCTCTTCACCCAGTAACTCAGAGGAACATGGGACACCAGAAAGGAGAAAGCATCTTCTCCCCCAAGATGGGAGAAGGCTCAGCTCCCACCTCCATCACACCCAAGCAAGTTTAGGTCAGCTCCACTGGCAGATGGGAAGCTGCCCTAATTTCTTGATCCCTTGGTTTTATTGCTCAAGGATGAAATACAAAGAGAAAGGAGGAAAGGGGACAAGATAGAAGGGTCAGGAGAATTTTGTTTTCATTGTAAAGGAGAAGCTGCTCAGTGACAGCAGTTTCAGCGTCAGGAGCTGCAGCACCTCCCCATGCGGCAGGCCTGGCATCTGCTATCCTGGTGGAGAGGGGAAAAGTCTGGATGACTTTTGTAGCAGCTCAGTGGGACAGTTGTTCAGGTAATGTATGCTGATCTCTTCTTTCTCAGAAATTTAGCCACGGAGCTCTGGCTCTTTGTGACACTCAGCTTTTTAGTTAGCTCTTTGGATGAATAATGTGCCTCTGTCTTGTGAGGAACAGGTACTGTACTCAGCCTGGATGCAGCAATCATAGGAGGAATCTTCCCTCACAAACCCAGTTTTACAGGAAACCACCTCCAGCAAAATAATGCAAAAGAAGTCAGCTCTGCTGCCCTCTCAGTGGCTTAGATGCAGAAGGGAATACTGATACCTTCAAAAGGGAACTAACTGGATGTCCCCAAAGCCTTGCTGGTGGCACTTGGGTCAGACATACCCTGCCCAGATTATACAGTTGATTTTATATTGTACCCACAGAAAAAAAAAGGTGAAGCTATTTTAAAAAAAGTGAACAAAAAGGATATTTTAATGCATTTAATCAACACATTTGGAAGGCACAAGGATCTGCTCTTGCTAATATGTGACTACCTCTCTCGCTACTTTGTGCTGGTTTTGGCTGGGGTAGAGTTAATTTTTTCAGAATAGCTGGTATGAGGCTGTGTTTTGGACTTGACCTGAAAGCAGTGGTGATAACGTGGATATTTTCATTACTGCTGAGCACTGCTGACACAGAGCCAAGGCCTTTTCTGGTTCTTACCCACAGCAGGCTGTGGGTGCACCAGGAGCTGCGAGGGGACACAGCCAGGACGGCTGACTCCAACTGACCAGAGGGATATTCCAGACCATACCATATGGTGTCATGCCCAGCATTTAAAGCTGAAGGAAGAAGGGAGAAAGCCAGGGACATTTTGAATGATGACCTTTGTGTTCCCACTGTCCCATTTTTACTCTTACAATTCTCTCCCTATCCTGATGCAAGGGCAATGAGTGAGCAGTTGTCTGGTGCTCAGTAGTTGCATGGAGTTAAAACACACATATACATTTTTATGACCTGGGATACATTTCCAGGCTGTTCATCCTTGATTTTTACCTGACCTCTGAAGGAAGGTAATGAGGAAGATGAATTTTCAGTCACACCAGGATGTGGTCCAAAAACATATCTGCACCATTCTGCTTCAGGTTGTGGTCCCAGCAGGATCCTGCTGCTGCCTCTGACAGCAGTGCAGCCTGCAGCCCTGCTGTAAAAGCAAGGCTGGGGCTGTACCTCTGCTCTCCCCTCTTCAGGGTCAGGGGACAGAGAGGTTTGGCAGCTGGTGCCATCCACATCTGGGCATCTTTCTTAGCTTTCCTTCTTCTCCCTGCACTGGGTGTGACTGTGGGGTCTGTCTCTGGATCAGTGAAGAAATAAAGGACAGCTTTGAAAGAGCCAGTGCCTGTGGTACTCTATGACTCAGATAGAAGCCCAGATCTGTGATCTAATTCCCTGGCTGTTTATGCTGTTCCTGAGCTTGGACACCATCTAGCCCTGCACTGGAGCCCACTGGCCTCTGTCACCTAAATGAGGAAGCTGGTTCCTCCTCAAGGTTACGCACGGCTTGGGGCTGCCAAGGCTGGCCCTTACCAAGCAGCTCAGTCTGGGACTGCAGTGTTCTGCCTTCCAGGCTTTTCTCATTCCTTGCTGCCAGCAGTGATGCCTTTTCCATCACTTCCCCCTTCTTTTCTGGAGCCCCCCTCTTTTGGTACTAGCTGTACTTTGTTATGAAAATGTGTCCTGAAGAGCTGTTTTTCAGCCTTGGTTCTTGGGAGAACCAAGATAGGATGGGTGCGCTTGGAATGTGTTTTGTCTTTCTGCCTAGGGAAAGGGCATGGAAAACTACCGGGAAAACTAGCCACTAATATAATAAGCTACAAATATATGTGTGAAAAAATACAGAGACTATACAAAAGAAAAAGGCAAATATCAGAACATCCTCACCACCAGCAGTTTCTTTATATCTGAGGCTGCCTCCTATTTCACAGGCTTTTACACTTCTGCCTGAGCAGTGATAAATAAATAAAGACACAGTCATCAGAGATCGTTAAGCATTACAACATAATGTAATGGATCCCTAAATTTCCAAACAGCTCCCTCTTCTTTGATGACTTCTGTAAAGCTTCTTGGCTTCAGTAAGTATGCTGCAGATGTACATTTAGGCAGCAAGCCCAGCTCCAGTGGCTGCGGAGAAGAGTATTAACTTGTACATTATTCTATAAATATCTGCCATAAGTTTGCTGCATGCATTCTCCACTGAGGGATCAAAAGGTGTTGACTCACAGTGGCAGCTTTAATGCCTCTGACATGGCTCACATATGGGATGTCAATATACTTTAGGACATGGAATCTTGCAGCCACCATCTGCACAGCCTGCAGCATTTATATACTGCTGTTACTGTAGCCTGAAGCAGCAAGAAGGAAGATTTGTAACAACAGAGTTAAAAAAATAGAAAGCTTTTCCCTCTATCCTATGGTTAGAGAAGTGTATTCCACACCTGTGATTATTCTCTATGTGATTATTTGGAAATAGCAGCTTGTATGGATAGGAACATAAAGTACTCTGCAGAATATTCCCATCTCGATTACACACCAAAAAAAGAGATCATTTGCCCCTTTAAAAGTATTAGCCGTGACAGCATCATGCACAGCTTTCACATCTGTAATCTCCCCCCATCATCTCGCTTCCAGAGTCTTGCTGTGCCTGTTTGCAAAGCATCCCTTATCCCAGTGATGGATGGGATGGCTCAGGGAGGCTAGAGGGGAGCCTGCACGTGTGTACGGAGTCCTGGTGCCATCCAGTGGCAGCTGTGCTCTGCGCCACGTAGCAGCTTTCGTGAAGGACTGTGCAGTTGCCAGCCCTGCTTTCTGAGACCCCAGGTTTCCACCTCCCAGACTGGTACGTGGAGTAACGGGGGGTCAGCTCCGCATTGCCACATCCTCAGGTGGTTCTCCACAGCGCAGGATGCTTGTAAACGAGCCCTGTGACAGTCAACACAGCTAAGTGGGTTTTAAAAAGCAATTTGAATAACTGAAAGGAGGGTTTCCACCCTGGTTTGTTCCAAGGTGTACTTAAACTCTTGTATGTAAAAAAAAAAAAAAAAAAAAAAAAAAAAAGAGAAAATAGAATAATGCTCCCCAAACAAGTCCCAGGGAACCTACTGGCAGCTCAGAATCAAATGTTATCTTTTGAGACACCTCTGGTGGGATTCACTTTAGAATACTGAGAGTTGCCCACCTCTTGGCATCACAACCATTATTCACCTGTCTCCAAAACTACCTGGTCTAGATAGAAGTCCAGGTTTTTATCCAGCTTTGCAAAATGATCTATCATTTTGCAAAGAAATGAAGCAGCAAAAGCAGTGCTGTTCAAATCAAATTTTCAGGGTAAGTTTCTATAAGATCAGTGCTCTCAGTTGGCAGCACAGTGCATCAGCCTCATGGCATTAGACCGTGCAAGGTTTGTGCTGACCACACAGTTTACTGCCAAATACAGGGCTTATCTCATTTGAGTCCTTTCTGGGGTGATTAGTGCACTCAGAAGTTTGACCCCACTGCATGCCTAATGGAGTTTCTGATTTACTGCAACACACTCTTCCCACTCCCTGAAAGTCAAGAGCTTATCTAGGAAAACAGATGCCTTGAAAACTTGAGGCCCCTATTCTCTGTTCCAGCTAAATTCCACTTATAATTAGAAGGGAGGATAAAAGATTACTTTAAACCATCTTTAAGATGCCCCTATTTCACAGCAGGCAGAGGACTAACTTCAATTTTAATAGGAATTAAAGTGCCTTAAGATAGTCTGATAAAAGACCAGCTGTTTAGGAATGCTAACACCTTTCTGGCAAAAAGGAATTGGCAGAAAGGGTCTTTGGCTTCTCTGTCATAACATATATCTCTGAGGTTAAGAAAACAGAAAAAAAAAAAAAATTTCTGAGGATATTTATTTTACTGCTTATTCCTCTTTACAGTCTGCAGATAGCCTTCTGATGTGGGAGTTACAGTAGAAGTAAAGACTGTGTTAATTATATTTACCACGCTCTTAAAGAATAAATAACCCTATCTGTAACTGAGATATCTGAAAGTGCCCTCTCTAAGGAATCAGACAGGCAGGATCCACTACATGGAGCAGTGCAGCACCACATAAAAGCAAGATAATAGGTATAAGGCAGATACAGAAGAATGCAGCTATGCACTTAGGAAAACAGTCCTCATACAAATCCAGATAAAGCAAAAGACATTCCTCCCTTTTCTGCAGCCTTGGGAGAGGTATTCTGACTACCTCCCCATCTGCCTGCAAAGGTGGCCCACAAACACCATTTCTGTGGCTGTGCATTCCCCTGCCCTCACCCACAGGGGCTACTCTCCACCTCTGTCACCTAAAACGGAATTGTCTCCTGCATATCCACTACAGAGTCCAGAGTGAAAACAATCTAGGACCTCAGAACACAGCCCTAGCTGCTTAGAAAGAAGCATACTCCTTAGTGATTAGAGAAAAGAAAATAAAGCATTTCTCATACCTTGGAGTCTGGAGAGTCAGCCTGGCCTTGCCAAAGTCCAAGTTTATCTTTAGTTATGGAGACTCCTTAAATGGCAATAGAGGAAACATGGGCAGAAAAATCTGTGCAGAGGAATAATCTGCTCATACCCATAATGCTGAGATGTATTTGAAATAAAAGACGACTGAGTGAATGGGATAAAACTGTGGAAGAGTTGGGCATAAGAATTTCCCTTGTGGTGTTTTTTGTTGGGTTTTTTTGAGTTTTTTTTGGGAAAAGGAATAATCAGCCATACAAAAATTTGTGTTGAAAGTCAAGAAGAACAAAAGCAGAACTGTGGGGCTGGAGCTGTGTTTCCATCCTCCCACGCCACTGTTTTTTTGTTGTGGTGTGCAAGTGAAGATACCCGGGGTGCCCTAGCAGAAGCTCTTCAGCATTCCTGCATCAGTGAAATGAGAGAAGGGAGATTTTCCCAGAGCGGCTCTGAAGGGAAATATGTACATGTGGGTGTATACCTGGAGGTAAAGGAGATACAATTAAGAATTTAAAAAAGCAGATAGAGATCTTCATTCATTGCAGTTATTAAAGACTCTGGATGAAGTCTTACCTTCCTCATCTCCTTTTACTTTTCAGTGACAGTGGTCAGAATTGGCCTAATTTCTGGTTTCCTTGAAAACCCTTTGGTGAGCACATTTATTGTAACAGCTGGAATGCAAACCTTGTAACTAAATAAAAGCCTGTGAGTAAAGGTACTGAATTAGTTCAGAGGGATTTCAGAGATATGTGCATATGTAGGTTTACATGAATGTGTGTGTGCCTGCCTGGACCTGTGCACAGATGTGCACGTTTTACACAAGTTTCCAGGGGTTATGAATTTTCTTTGGGCTGTGCAATAGCTGAAAAGAACAGAAGGTGGCATGTTTTCAACATTTTTGTCCAGCAAGTAAGCACAGTAAAGGAAATGAAAGAAGGAGCTACAGTAAAGGGGAAAAGGACGCAGGAGAAAGAAGACAGCTAAACCCAGTTTGATAATTCTCTGCTGTTAATGATTGTATTGATACTGAAGGCTATTTCTGTTCCTCATTTTAGTAGTGTGATTCACTGGTGCCATAAGGACTGATTTTACTAGGCCTTGGAAAACACCTGGTCAATTCACTACTGTAATATTTTTATAAAAATTGCAAAATGCAGGTGTGCAATTTTTTTCTGTGTTGTTCTTTTATTTGTTTGGATTTTTGTTTGCCTTTTTTGTTTTTTTTTTTTTAGTGTTAAAATTCACCAGTTAATCAAGAACCATATAAGGAAGATAAAAGTAGCCCTGACAGTTTCCCTTTAAAGTGCAGATACATGGGAGGTAGTACCAAGCAAAAACAAGAATTCATTTACATTTGCGAAAAAGTTATGAAGCAAAAACCCAAAAGGAATAAATTAGAAATTACAGAACTGTGTGTTCTCAGGTCATTAAATTAAGACCTTTCTGAATATTTAATCAGGCTTTGTAAAACTCTTAACCACCAGCAGGTGCTTTTTAGCCTGCAGGGGCACCCTCTTGGCCTGCCTGCTTTTCTTTAAAGCATAGATTTAACTCTCTTTTCTGACCCACCACTCTATGAGAGGCAACAGGTTCCCCATGCCCTGAGTGGCAGCAGCAGAAAAAGCCCAGCCAGTATTGGGGACTCACCAGGTAGGAAGCTCTTCTTCTTGAGCTCTCCTTTCCCTTTCTTCCACGACTAATTGCCACAGCTTGTTTAAGGCGAATCACACTGCTCCAGAGGGGTAGTGAGGGCTGGTCTGAGCAGGACCAAAGTGACCTCTCCTGCCCCAGCTGGGGGTGCCAGCAGCCACCGAGGAGCTAAGGCTCACATCCCGTGGGAATAAAGCAGCACTTTTTTTGCCCCTTTGAGAAGTCTTGGACAGCATCTGACAGCAGACAGCCCTTCTTTGTTTAGCAGCCAAACGCCCTCATTCCCTGGGCAGTTCATTTGCTTTTAACTTCATACCTTCACCAGATGAAAAAGACTCCCTTAGAAGGTCTGGGGACCAGGGAGAGAGGTCTCAGGTGGCCCAGAGGCTGGCAGCATCCCCTGCCACGGGCCGCTGGAGACACATGCTCACTGAGGGAGCCTGCTGAATTCCCCCTCTTTGGGAGCACTTCCAGGCCACTCTGCTGATGAGGGACCAAAAGCAGCTCACAGCAGTTGCAGAAGGGGAGCCCAGAGCCCACAGCTCAGCAGAGGGGCACAAGGAGAAGCTGCTGCCACATCTTATAGGTTTCCTGCCCCATACTGCAGGTTCTTGGGATGTAGAAATTCTGGTGCTGCAGCATCTTGACTTTGGAAAACTTCTGTTGTTTAACTTCTGCTTTTCCCAATACATTTATTTGCTGATCTCCAAACATGAGGTATTTTGAAGGAATGGTTGTGCTTCTCCTTGGCATCCTGCAGCAGATCAGGACTGAGAAGCTCAATAGCTGGGGGTATAGACTGCAGCTGTTGGTCCCAGTTACAACTGCTGGTCCCCATCAGGGAGACAGTCCAGAATGCCACCTGTTTGCTTATTTTGGACTCCAGGAGACTGTGTCAAATCAGTCTCCCTGACCCCAAGGCTCTGGGAGGTGCATTCTCAGGTTTTGACTGTGGGTCTGGCTGCTGTGATTCCTTCCAGGCAAATACACCCTGAATTCTGCTTCCCACCTTCTAACACTTCATCCTTGTGATCTTATCTAAGGAATTACATATAAATGAAAATGTTTGTATTATATAATACAGAAATTTAGACATACTCGTAAAAAATCTACAATTTACCTTTATCAGTATCTATTACATACTACGTAAAATGCACAGATACTACACTGTGTTGTACCTGTATGTAAACACATGATAAAATCTATATAAAACATATATATTAATAAAAACATATTGTGTGTCTGTGTGTGTTTGTGTGCATATGTACAGATGTTGCAATCATGCTTTGAAAACAAACATTTTCCTAGAGAATAGAACTCCCCAGCACTTCTTGAGAAGACTGGGGAAATGCATATTACCACAGCTGACAGTCCCAGATGTGAACTATAGGCAATGCCAAAATGCTGCAAGAATTGTATTGAATTGTTGGCCTCACATTTACCATTCAAAGTGATGTTACGGATGACAAATGCAGTTCCTGAGAAACTGAAGTTTCCTGGGGGTGAAATATTTCCCTGGCTTCTTCATTTTGAAAGCCAAATAGGAAAGGAAAATCCAAGCAGCAATGTACCAAGTCAAATAGCTTGGACTCTTATGGGTGGTCCTGTTCTGAGGGTAGGGTTGCAGGGTAGAGAAATCACCACAGCTGAGGAAAGAGTAATAAATGAATGCCCCAGCTGTTGCAGGAGGTGTGCACACAAACATTTACAGTCTAATGTCTGATAACAGAATGGGAACTTCTCAGAAAATATGTCTAAATACCCACCTAGTCCAAGAAAAAGCCCTGTGCTAGAGAAAGCAGGTATTGAACAGCTCACATACAAGCAAGAAGTTGGTTCTGCCTCTGATACTCACCTTTTTTGAGGTGCCAGCCAGGTTAATAACAATTAAGTTAGCGACAAAACAGCTTCAGGCATGCACCCCTCTGGGTTACTTCCTGCAGCTGGGTTAGGTCTCAGTGCACAGCATGCTCTGTTGGGAATCACTGCTGACAAATCAAGCTTTTCCCATAACCAAGCAGAGCATGTAGACCCTTAATCAGCAGTAAGAATTGCACTTTTCTGTCACACTTGTGTTCAGAAAATCTTACGCTACTGTGACCAACATGATACTGTTCATGAAGGGTTTTTTTGCTACTAAAGTTCACCTGAGTTAGGATCTGAGAGGAGTTTAGGTGAAGTGAACATGATCTGCTAAGCCTTTTGCTACTGATGTCCTGGAAGATGTGACAAACATGAGCACATGTCCTGTGCAGCATGGTAATGTTGTGTTTGACATTACAATCTGATGGAAGAAGTCTCCTGGGGTGCAAAGGAGCCCTCAGAGTCCCTGTGCTGTACTGCACACTGTGATGCATTAGGGTTGCCTGGGACATTAAGGGCACCTTAATCATGTGGCACCTTTGCTAAATCCGGTGCAGATGAAAGATGCTGAGTGTGTGATGCATGGGCAGGTGCTGATGTCCATAAAGCCATTACAAGTCTCTCCAGCTCTTTGAGAGTGGATCCAAATCTTTCCTTTCCTCCTACTGGGAGAGAGTGTTTCAAAATCCTGACAACAGGAGGCCAGGAATCCCATCTCCAGAAGACTGCAGAAGGCACACCACTGATGAGGTGGTCTGTGGCACAGCTGTGTCATGAGATGTGGGCATTGGATGGCACCTATGACGCCAACCTCTTGATATAGCAACATAATTTTGTCTCCAAAGACAGAAGTTTTTTTTTTATTCTGAACAATTAGCCAGATCGTACTCCTCCCTTGGTTTCACAGGCTTGACAATACTGGAGACCAGTCCCTGCAGGGCATAGTGCAGCTTGCTGCACTGAAATCCAGATGTCTTGCAAAGAAATGGAAGCAGAGCACAGCCACATTCCCATGAGCTATTACTTTTAAAGAATTAGGTATGTATTTTCTTGCCACAATCATTCTGGTGCCATTAGAAACATAAAAAAAAAAAATACATCAGTGAAAGAGACACTTGAGAGCCCAAGAAGTATTATTTTAACCTTTTGGTACAAACAGCAGAGAATAAATTGAGCATGTTTATAAGGTAAATAAAATCATCAACAGTATCTTTTACCTTCACCCCCAAGGACCTCACTCCAGATTCTTTACCTCATTCTGCCCAGATCATATGCCTTCACAGGATATGCACCAAGAAAAGGCTATTAGATCCTGCTACCATTTCAAGCAGTCCTCAGCAGGAGGTTTAGGCAGATGTCAGGTGCAGGTAAATCAGCTGTTAGAGGCCTAGGGTGCGGAAGAATGAAAACTTTCATTCCTCTTTTTTTCCAAGAAAAACAAAATCAGTAAGGCACATTATGACATTATGGTATTTGTACTTTAAATTACCAGTTCCAAGTCTGGGGCTGGTGGCTCTTTGTACAACTGTTAGGGCCTTAGAGTGGCTCTTCTGGGTCAGTTTGTCTGCCTCTGGCAGTGCCCAGGAGTGGAGTTGTAGAGAACAGAAAGGAAAGAGAAGATGAATAGTTTGATCCTTCTCCCGAATCTTACTGGCTTTTCCTAGTCCAGTTCTGAACCAGCTGTTGATACAAGACAGCTGATTTCAATTGACTTTTCTTCCATGAATTTCCCTTTTTTTTTTTTTTTTTTTTTTTTTTTTGGTATGGTATGCATGCCATCCTTCAGTAATGAGTCTTGCAAGTTGAATTTTAGGTTGTATGGTTAGGTATTGACTACTTTCTTTCTTGTAGCCAGCGAATTTTATTATGTGGAACCTCTCTAAAATACTACAAGAAACAGTGAATCACTGCTCTCTACTCTCTAACATTCAGGATTTGATGTACCCCTATCATCCTGTGCCTTGGGTAATTCTCTCCAAGGCTGAAGAGTAGAAGAGAGTTTTATCTATTTAATATCTCCTCATAGTGAAGGAGATTCCTTACCTTTTATCATCCTGTTTGTCATTTGCTGTGTCATTTAGTTCCATTGTATTTTTTTTTTTTTTGTTGGGGGGGAGGAAGTAATGGAAGTAGGAGAAAAGTAGAAAGTAATACATTATCAAAGAGGAGGTACAACACGCACTTACCCAGACTGCCTCCTCTTGCTTTCCATGCTGAGTAAGAAGTTTTGCTACAAAAGTGGTCAAAAACACACTCAAGATGACAATTGTTACACATAATCTTCTCGTTGCACTGGTTTAACCTGAGCACTTTTACTTGGACAGCTACAAATTTCTGCTCTACATGTAAACTTACACTCAGGAAAACTTGTATTATGAAATTGCAGGTAACAGGGGGTAAGAGGAATCCAGCACATGCTGGAGTATTGGCCAGGAAATGAAACAGGATGTATCATTTAAGAATCTTCCAGTTGTCTGCTTCAGTTTCAGTGGAAGTCAGCAGTTACTTACTAAAGCAAAGTGATGCAAAGTAAATTCTGAACTAATTACCTCTTGAGGTAAATAATAACCACCCCCCGCCCCCCCAAAATTCAAACAGGCAACCCCGAGAGTAATTGACTGAGTGGCTTTCAAAGCTAAAGCTCTCCATGGGACGAGCTGAATTCCTTCAGGGCAAGAGCTAAGTCATTCTTTCAAAAGACAGTGAGGATACACAAAAAAACCCTGACTCATAGAGATGCTGAAATGGGACTATACTTGGGCTTTGAAATGAAAGTCATCCAGGACCTGCTGAGACATGCTTGAACACCTCAGGAGTACCAAAATTCTTCCACTAAGTGCTAAAATGAGTGTGATCATGGATGTATGTGGACATGACTTGGTTGCTGTGGATGATCTTGGAGTGGGAATGAATGCCCTTTGATTTATTCATAATGCCATACTTCTGGGACCAGACTCTTTATTCATTTACCTCATATGTAGCTATTTATATTGGAGCAGGACAGAAACTTTCAGTCTGATTATCTCTGGCAGAAACCACAACCCAGAGCTCACAGATATGACACAGAGCTTCTCAGTTCAGACTAAGTAACTGCTGAGCATGATCCAGGTGAGCAAGTTCAGGTAGCAGAAGGGAATACATGTAGCAAACCAGGAATCACTGCCTGCAGGCTTGTCCTTCCTTACTGCAAGGTAAATTGATAAGTATATTGTGTCACTCATGTAAATAGCCATGAAATATGGCCTTTCTGACAGTGAAGGAGGTAAGTGATTGCTTAAATTCACACAGAAGTCAGAGGTCAGCGCTTACAAAAAAAAATCTGACGATCTGGCACAAGAAGCAACACTGGCCCTACAGGAACAAGGGAACTGCTCTCTGCAGAGTCGCTTTCTCTTTTCAGTGAGATGAGTAAAATAAAGCCTGCACACAGGAACACAGTAATCCAGTCTACAAAAGACTTGCAGGTATCTAGAGATTTCTGATGTTCTGGAATTGAAAGAGAAATCCCTCTCTGAGCCATGAGTGCAACCACAAAGATTAAATAACAACCCCCGTGCTGAACCCTTCAGGACCAGAAAACAATCAATTGAGGAACAAAGCAGTGAGATTTGTAAACAAACACAGGAACTTTGTGTTCCACTGATGTGACAAATGAAGTTTCTCATAACACTGCATTACTGATCTCTCTCCAGAGCATGATAATTATACACAAACTTTAGATCAGTAACCAAACAAAAGTAGTTTTATTTTTTCCTGATACAAATGCCAAATATTACAGCCGTAGACATCAGCAAAAAGTTGTTCCAAATAAATATGACAGCTTGATAACAAATTTAAACACAGTAATTATTGTATAAATGATTAAACAAATGATATTATTACTAGCAGAATAAGCATCTCCAGGGAAAAGAGGATTGAATACATAATCTGGAAATAGATTAAATATATATATATAAAATATACTCAGTTTATTGCCTGGATAGATAAATATTAAAATATTTGTGCACATCACTGGGAACGAGGCACTTATTCAGGTTAGTATAAACAAGACCACTTGTTAAGTAAAAGGAAAAATGCTAATAAACTTCCAAAACATCTTGCTGAAATCTGAAACCTTGAAGCCATAATAAAAAATAAAAAAAAGAAAAAGAAAGAAGCATGCTGTTACAAATGTATTTATTGTTCACTGAATTGTAAAAAATCCAATTTCTTAAGAATGGGACAAATCCAGCATGCCTTACTGAAAACATTCGGATTTTTTTTCCCAAGAAGAGGACTTTGGTATCTGACTCGTGAATCTTACTCATGCTTGTCTAACTTTTCAGTGTTTGCTTTGTCCTTTTCTTTGTTATCACCATTTTGCACTATAATTTTATATATTGTTACAAAAACAGTAGTCTGATTATCCCCATCAACCTAAATATTTCACCAAGTTTTAATCAGACATTGTTCAAAGCAGTGATCAAGTTGTTCACTGGGCTAAATATTTGGCTTGTAGAACACATGAGTTTTGATATGATTTTATAAAAACAAATAATAATTAAAAAAAGATTTTGCCTGCAAGCACCTTTAATGATATTTTGGTCTGGTAAAATACAAAAGCAGAAAAATAGCTCTACTGATAAACACCTAATTTCTGTATTTTATATATATATTTTAAAAAAGATCATCTCTGCTTATACAAAACAGGCATTTCATAAATATTAAACTGTTCTATTATTTACATGTGTCCCATTCTATTGTCAAATAATTAACTGCAATTATCCAAACATGCAGATTCTAGGAGAGAAATTCTGCTTTTCTCATAGTGGTGTCACACATAGGCACAAAGGCAAATTTTATCTTAGTGTACATTTGCAACTTAGTGGTGAACTTACTAAATATAAAAGGTATCTGTGGGTTAAGCCTTTGATCAATCTTGCACACATAATACATGGATCACAAAACCAGAAACTTCATTACAAGAGCAAATTGATGTCAGGTGACTGGGGGAAAGGTCTAAAGCATTGGGCATGGCTTACGGATAATTGTTTCAGGCTAGAACTTGGATTAAGTAAAATAAAAGATGACTGCAAGAGTTTAGTAATGGAGTTTGACCCTTCGGGTGCTGCAAACATCCTTCAATTAAGCTGTCTAATCACCATCTTCAGAAAACCTAGAAAAGGTGGGACATATTCTGACCTGACCCATTTTGTGAAAAGCTTATGAAATCCTATTAAATGAGTGAAGTCATAATAACACAAATCCAGAGCAAGAGATACCAGCACGAGTCTCTCTGTGGGCATATTCACACAGTACCATGAATCACAGCACAGATATTCCTAGGCTAGTAGAGCTCCATGTTCCTGAGTCCTTATGGCTCACAGGAAAACTGTGCAGAATTCCTAGGTCAGGTCTATCTGTGTTGACTGACTCTCACAACCAGGGTGGGAAGCCTTCTGGATGGATTTTTTTTTTTTTTTAAGTTCAGAGGCAGCATTCTGCGCTTACGAGCTGGTTTCAAATTGCATCCTGCTCTGCTAACTGATCTGTGCAACATGATCCCTGGTGGTGGTGGGATAAGACATTTTAGCAAGGTCTCAACATCCTAATTCAGATTTTATGTAGTTCAACTCTATTAAGAACTCCATTGACTCTGGTGCTGTTTGACAATCTCATAGACAGTAGGATCAAGTGCACCTTCAGCAAGATGACACCCAGCTGTGGTGTGGTGTGGCTGACATGCTGGAGGGAAGGGATTCCATCCAGAGGAACCTGGGCAGGCTTTAGAGGTGAGCCTGAGCAAACCTCATGAAGTTCAACAAGGCCAAGGGCAAGGTCATGCCCCTGGGTCAGGGTAATCCCAAGCAAAAATACAGGCTGAGCAGAGAATGGATTAGGAGCAGCCCTGCTGAGAAAGACTTGGGAGTGCTGGTGGATGAGAGGCTGGACATGACACAGCAAGGTGCACTCCCAGGCCCAAAAGCCAAACATATCCTGGGCTGCATCCAAAGCAGTGGGGCCAGCAGGGTGAGGATGAGGGAGGGGATTCTGCCCCTCTACTCTGCTGTTGTGAGACCCACCTGGAGCGCTGCATCCAGGTCTGGGGCCTCCAGCATAGGAAGTACATGGACATGATGGAGCGAGTCCAAAGGAGCGCCACAAAGATGATAAGAAGTTTGCGGCACCTCCCTTATGAAGACAGTCTGAGAGACTTGGGGTTGTTTAGTCTGGCCAAGAGAAAGCTCTGGGGAAACTGAAAGGGGCTTACAAGAGAGCTGTGGAGGAACTTTTCCCAAGGGGATGTAGTAATGGGACAAGGAGTAATGACTTCACCCTGAAAGAGGGTAGGTTTACCTATTAGGAGGAAATTTACTATAAAGGTGGTGAGACACTGGCACAGGTTGCCCAGGGAAGTTCTGGATACCTCATGCCTGGAAGTATTCAAGGTAAGATTGGATGGGGCTTTGAGTAATCTGGTGTGGTGGAAGGTCTCCCTGCCCATGACTGCGGGGTTGGACCTAGATGATCTTGAAGGTCTCTTCTGACCCAGGCCATTCTACAATTGTATGACTTAAAGGACTTAATTACATAAAATGCTAGTGTGACAAAAGGGACAATTTCCTGAAGGTTACATAGCTTTCACAGCCAAGGATTTGACAGGGACAGAACAGGTCATGTCTGGATAAAAACTGACACAGGACACTGCTGATCCAAACTTGTCATGTTACTAAATCTAGAACGCTTAGAGAAAATTAGAATTACTCTTGCAGAAGTAGTTACTTGTCAAAAAATGCCCAATAATGACCCAGCGTGTTTGTCAAAATGTGCTATGATTATACAGCAATAAATACTACTTGATCCAATCAAAGGTTGATTTTTTCTTCTCTTTTTGTTATTTATTATGACAACTAAATATGCTGGATTCAATATCATGATTCCTAGGCTCAGTTCAGCAGAACCTTGTCCTCTGCATTTTGAATCTAACTATTGTACTAATGCTTGCATTTCTCAGCAGCAGACATACACTAAGAAATAAAATTTACCTTACAACACTTCCATGATCCATTATAAACTTAAGAGGACATAAGTGTCTAGTTTCAGTGAAAAGCAAATTTTTTTCTGGATTTGTTGCATTCTTCGGCTTTAATTATATAAATAAAAAAATTTCTCAGATTAAATAGATGAATAGGAATTTGCAGGAAAGAGTATGTATTGGATCCTGTGACATGCAACTGCTTATAATGCTATGCTATATAATCTAGCTGTCTTTGGAAAAAGTTCAGTTACATATAAGCAAAAAAAAAAAAAAAAATACTGGTACAGATTAAGTGAAGTCAAAATCTTACAGGACGGAGGATCCATGCCTAAGGCATTCCATCACCTTTCAAACTATTTGTAGACATTGAGTTCTTTGTGAGAAATAGTACAAAATTTTACAGAAGAGTGTGAAGATCCCTCCTCTCAAGTATTATGTGTTTCTGAAGAAAGAGGTCTCCTCTCTTATTGCAGACAGGATATATAGCACCTTTGTTCAGCTTCTTTTATTCTTTTGAAATGTCAAAAAATACAAAACTACAACAATAATCTCTCCCTTACAATGCAGTCCCCTGAATTGCTGCTTAAAATTAGTGCATGGTAGGGACATCAGCATTTCCTTTCATGCAAAGTGGGAGGTTTCGTTTGGCTTCTTCTCTTGCTCATAATGGCAGTAAGAGCTCAGGATAAAAAAATTCAAGTACACCTAGAAACATGTGAACTCCTCATGAGTCACCATTATCTGCTGCTAAAAATGTGCAGTTCAAGAGTTTTTATGAGGCACTCTGGAAACTCTGGCTTGAATACTGTGGTCTTGGAATCAAACCTCTGAACTGTCATTGCTGTAATTATGTGGTAGCATCATTGGTTCATTGCTGCCTGACTCATTTGTGCTTTCCTTCTTGTCAGAATTTTGTTTCCATTTTAGCAGCAAAATGATAATTGCAATTAAGCAGATGGCAAGGAAAATGGCAGCAGCTCCACCAATGATTGTGACTATGCTGATTCCTGCATTTTGGTTATTCAGTTCCCTGGGGAGAACACCATTGAGTGCAACCTCCCTTTGAGGCACCCGTTTCCTGCTGGTGCGATCCAGGGCTATGTGCTGTATGTTCGTTCCTCGGTTGCTCTCCACTCCTATGTCTCTTGCAAGTTCTGGGGCCTGCTCAACTCCCCTTTTCTGCCTTCTCCGTGTGGATGCTGCTGGGCTCCCAGCACTGAGGAGTGAGTGGTACTGGTGCTCCACGCTTCTTTTACCGATTCCGCGGTTAGCGTTCTCCTTGGAACGCACGGTGTAGATTGTATGGACATACCACTCCCTACCCAAAGACACCTGGAAAGAAACATTGTATTGTATTTAAACACACACACACACTAAATATGGGCAGAGCTAAATGCAGAGGAAATCAGTCTCTGTTTTGAACTGAATGCCTGGATAAGCAATTTCAAAATCATGCACAGATAGCTCCTAACTTTGTGCCAATGTGCACCAGAAGAGTTGTGTTTTCTGCTAAAATTTTCAGAGAGTTTAGTCTCCATTTGTCAGACTCTGTGGCTACCAAGTGCAGATGAAGAAGGCTATAGCTTTGACATGGTTTTGGTGCTATTAGTACCAAAAGCCATACAAAGTATCTTTAGCTGTGGATGGGCCACAGAAAAGGACCTTCCAAGCCCAACCTACCAAGTGATTAGGCCCTGGCTGTAATTCCATCTAAACCTAAGAAAGCAATTTTTTACTGAAAGGATGGCTGAACATTGGAACAGGGAGCCTGTGGAGTGTCCTTCCACAGAGATGTTCAAAAGATAACTGGTCACGGTCTGGGGCAACCTGCTCTAGGTGACCCTGCTTTGAGCAGGGTGTTGGATCAGGTCCCTGAAAACTTCATCCACCCTGGGTTGTGTGGGGCCCTGTAATCTGTGTGAGATGATACTACCTTCCTTCAATTTCTCTCATCTTTCCTGATCTTTCCTCATCTACCAGATTGGCTTCCACAGGGTCCAGTAGGCTTGTCTGAATATTGTCTTAAAGATATGAATATTGTCTTAAAGATACCGCCTGTTAATTTGAATGGTTGCAGCCCAGTTTTGTTATTTTGAAAAATAACACATTTTCTATTTTACTCTTACTTTTCCAAGTATTTTTCAGAATACTTTTATTTCTTCATATTCTCATTTTTTTTTGGATAGGAAGAGGACCAAAATTCATGGCATTAGAATCCATAGAAATGGATTCTTCACATAAAAAATGAGACTCCATTTTCCTGGGGGCAGATTTGAAACTATTTTTATACTTTAAAGTAGGCCGTTTTGTTAAGTACTCTACTGCTTCCAATGGGACCTTTAATACTGAAGTGACCAGGAGTAGAATCAAATGCTTCATATTTTTCATACTAATTTATACACTTGAGTTATGCATGCAATTTTGCAAATACTAGAGACAAATAGCGAAGACAGAACTTTTTTGCTGGGTTATACAGATCAAAGGGCTGAATGCATACAGCTGATGGATTATATATAATTAAGAAGTAGTTGCATCCTTTAGTTGTCAATTTTTAGGCTTTCCAATGCTTCACACTGTGCAAGTTTGCAAGGAAAGAATTGTACAGAAAACGCCAAATATCAACTTGATTTTGATGAAGCTTACTATAGGTGCTTATGATTTTTAATTTTTTGTCTTTGAGAAGTGAGATGGAAAACAAGAATCTTATTAACTTTTTAAAATAAATGTACAAGAACAATTTGCATAACTTCTGGTTAGCCTGTGGAATCATACAAGAGAAAAGCAAGAGTATCTCAACAGAAACACTTTAATAAGTGTTCCAGATTTTATATCTACAAGTTTCTAAGCATCTATAATTGTGTTTGATTATCACTGGAATCAGAATAAATCTTTCTGTTGGTTTCAATTGGACTTACAGTTAACAACAATACTTGTGCAAGCGTTTCTTCCTTGGGTCAGTACTCTTGCTACTAAGCTACAGAAATCATACCTGAAACAGAGGAGTTGAGTCTACTTTGAATCCATCAGAGCCTGGCTGTTTAACTAATGGAATTGCTTCGGGATCGTCTATTGCAAGTTTTGCATTAAAAAGTACATTTCCAAAGCTTGTGGCTTGTGTCTCTGGCTGAGCTTTGTCCTGCACGGAGACAAAAAAAATTTTGTAAACCAGATTTATTTCTTTGAGGAAAAACAGTTTTAGTATTGGTAATGTACTGCGTAGTTTAAACATGCTGTTTTATGCAGTCTAGGGCAATACTACTACAGGAGAAAAGACATGAGAAGTAGTTGTGGTCCCATCTGACTTGTATTAACTTCTATTTAATCTCGTGCCTTTCTGGAATAAAAGGGGAAAACACTAGTGAACAACCATAGCTACACTTCTTAAATAAAAAAAAAAGATATATAAATATGGTCTGAAATGAAAGTAAGAAGTCTATTTCCCAGTCTAAAGAAGCTACATTTCATTTCATTAACAGACAGTAAGATAAATTTGTTCAGCTTATTATATAATCATCATAAAGTTAACTCTAAAAGTTGGGCATCAGGTCTGTAGTTACCTGGGATTACCCTATAGTTATCTTCAGGAAGGAAATTAGATCATCCAAGCCAGCTTTAGAGGTATGTTCTCATTCCCTATGGACTACAGAGGCAACCTGGATGACTAACTTTGCAGTATGCACTAGATTTTGGGTGGCTAAACATGAAACAAATTACAATCTTTCACTTGCATGTTTCCTGAAATTCTCTCTATGGTCCGTGAATACAGACAATGCAGAGAAAAAACCTATCTTGGGATTCTAACTTAGGTCAAACTCTTACTGAAGGTAGTTCCCAGAAAGATAAAGAATAGAACCAGGAGGGAAAAGGCAAGATACTGCCTCCATCAGTTCATGTTAGCCTGGAGCTCGAGTCAAAAATTTGGTGGTGTTGAGAACATTTTAAAAAGCAGTTGGGTTTTGGATAAAAGACAAATTAGAAAAAAAAAAAAATTAAAATACATATCTATGCATCCTCCCAGAATTAGAGCACTTACCACAATCTTAAACCTGTACAGAAGGGATGGAGAATCAGCAAGGCACCCATATTCAGTGTTGGATGGATTATATTTGGGTACATATCCATCAGCTCCTGTGCACAGGAAGACCTTCTCGATGGTACAGTAGAAGGAATCACCCAAATTCTGCACTGGATCCACCATCACTCGACCGTATATGACATCCCCTGCAAACAGTGCACACAGTTCACATCCAAGTAGACTGGAACATTTAGCACAGCTCTGAGGCTGAGCTAATAAAGCCTTGTCAAGAAGCTCAGTGCAACAAGCAGAAAACCCTTACTCCTGTCTTGTTTTGACAGAAACAGGATCCTGACAGTGTGGAACACAAATTAAATGTGCATGAACAATGCACAATTATACCTTCTGAGAAAGCAACGTCACTTTCCTGCCCAAAGCCCATTGAGCCATCAGACAGCCACAGCGTCTTTTTGGAGAGCAGGAACATCTGGGTGTTCAAGCTGAACTCAGCAGCCACTGGGTCACTGACCTAAAACCACAAAAGCATAAGGCTCTTCAACAAGACCTTTTAATGAAAAAAACATAGCATGATCTTAAACTCCTTAACTGTTAAAACAAAGCATGATCTTCTCCCAAGGTATATTACTTAACAGCTCTGCACATCCATATGCAATAATATAGTTTAATCAAAAGATCTCCTGGTACTAGACATATATTGCTATGTATTTTATATGCAAACAACCTTTGGATTATCTGCCTCTGTGATATTTGATAGTATTCTAAGTTTGTTTCTTCCAACCATTTTTCCAAATCCCAGCTAAGGAGGTGTCCAGGGCAACTTATGTGTGGGGGTAATATGAGTAAATTTTTTCCCTCAAAAACTAGTCTCTGACTTATCACAGCCTGT
Source organism: Vidua macroura (assembly GCF_024509145.1). NCBI lineage: Eukaryota > Metazoa > Chordata > Aves > Passeriformes > Viduidae > Vidua > Vidua macroura. The sequence continues at coordinate 97,276,836 of NC_071572.1, read as the reverse complement.
TTTCTCTATCCCATTTTCATTCTTACACACAACTCCCACCTCTGCTTCTGATCCTCTGTCAATATTTGAAAGCACACATTACTGAAGATTTATTTGCAAGTATCAGTTCTTCTAATGTGCTGCAGGATATATCAGATCATGCATGTGAAAATGCAGCAAACCATTTGAACATCTTTTATGCTACTATTTATATTTTTATGCTACTATTTCTCTTTATGTATTTGGCACACTTATCTATGGTTCTTCCTTGATTACATGAAAAGTATAAAATTAATCAATACTATCAGCATCAGTTTTTCATGGGACCATAAAACAAGAAAGAAGGCAAACTATAAAGGGACATGGCATAATAAAAGGGAAATTATACAGTGAATAGAAGAACTGGGGGAGCCTAAAGTTCAAAAAGATGCAAGTACCTGAGGAAATAATGTGGAAGATACATATATCCGGAAAAGAATAAAGAAAAATAACAAGCGGACACTAAAATAATAAGAAAAGCTAACATATATATGTATATTTATGTATATATATGTATTAGTGTGTGGACAGGAAGGAAAGAAAACAACAAAGAAAACATTCTTTTTGGCTCATGGACAAGGGTCCACTTCACAACAGAATCTGGCAAGAAGAATGTACAGCTCAAACCTTTTTATAAATGGAGCCCTACCATCATAGCCTTTGCAAAAAAAAAAAAAAAAAAAAAAAAAAAAAAGGTAAAAAGTTCCATTCCCTTGGAATGCTTCTTTTTAAATGCCTGGAAAATAGGCCATTGGGTTGTAGTTCCACAAATACTTGATGAGCACAACTGTTTTCCAGTTGTGTTATTTTGTTATTTATGACAGTAGTTTAAGTGTAATTACTGTCATGGGCATTTTATATAAGAGTTCTTAAAAAACAATCTGTGAGGATCTTCTGGGTGAGAAGAATAACTGTCAATTTATTCTGCCTATTTGCCACGTCCATTAACTTTGGATGATGTGGGGACACTGCAGATCATCCATGGGATCAAAGCCCATGTAATACTTGGTACCTCAAGGAACAGAGCACTCTTGAGATTGGTCCATCCCAAGGCAACAAGTATGCTGAGTATGGAAGGGCTTATGTCAGGAAATACTCAAACACACTGAAAGAAAGGAGATGCTGAAAGGATTGGGATAAAGTGAAGCTTGGAGGCTGAATATTATTCTTTTTCAGGGAATCCTAGAGTAAGCTGGTGTTAATACAATCCTTACTAGAGTTCCAGGCCAGTAGCTTCACTCCTCAGGGGCCATGGAGATATGCAGGTGATGCATGTTAAAAAAGGAAATGTTGAACCAGCGGGGAAACATCAAATATATTTTCTTCTTGATTCTTAAAATGGTTCCTCACTTGTGACCAATGAAAACAATTGTGAAGGAAATTAGAAGAAAAAGTTTCCAAGGAAATGAAAAGCCTCATATTAAAAAGACCAAGAAGGTAATTCAGTATGGAGATAGAGCATTAAGAATTGTGGGACACAGCTCTTGTCCTGCCTCATCATTTTATCATTAGATTTTGCAGTCAAAAGTAATTTTGGTCCAGTTGTGACACATACACTCGCTGATTTCAGAGAGTCACAGTGTGGTTTGGGTTGGAGGGCACATTTAAAGATCATCTCACCCAACCTCTCTGCCATGGGCATGGACACCTTCCACTAGACCAGGTTGCTCAGAGCCCCATCCAACCTGGCCTTTAATACAGTCAGGGATGGGACATTCACAGCTTCTCTGGGTAATCTGTGACAGTGCCTCACTGCCCTTATTGTAAAAAGTGTCTTCTTTTCATCCAATCTTAATATACCCTCTTTCCCTCTTTCAGTTTCCCCTTACCCTGTCACTGCAGCCCTTGCTAAAAAGTCTTTCTTATAAGCCCTGTTTATATGTTGGAAGGCCACAATAAGGTCTCCTTAGCTCTTTCTCTTCTTCAGGCTGAACAACCCCAAATCAGCCTTTCTTCACAGGGGAGATGTTGCAGCCCTTTGACCATTTTTCTGGTTCTCCTCTGACCCCCTCTAACAGGTCATGCCTTTCTAGCACTGGGCACCAGAGGACTGGATGAAGTGGGCCTGTGCAAGGTATCAGGTGTTCCCTAGTATGTGGACTAGCATCCTTCAGTCTGATCCTCCAGTATTTATTTTCTTATTTGTAAAAGAGTGGATACCAATGCTTATTCAGTTTTGCAGAATGACTAAAAAATCGTAGAGGTTAAGTGCTCGGTACTGCCTACTGAATTTGTGCTATTGTACTGCTGCTTTTTTGGGACTTGCTTTGGGACATGTGTTTCAATCTGTGATCAGATGGAAAAATTATCGTGGGCCACAGAAAGCCCAAGCCCCTTTTACTATGAGTATCTCAAGAAAAAGAGCTGGTCTTTGAAAATTGTTGGTGATGGGAGTTTAGCTGGCCACAGTCTGTTATGTTGTTGCAACTTTGCACCTTATGCATATTTTGAATTGATGTGCATGAAACTTCCATACCTAACTTCCCCTGTCTTATCTGATATAATAACGCCTACACTGTCCATTTATTTATGCCAAGGCAGTTCTAATTCTTAGCCATAGCTTTTACATTTAGGCTACTTCCAGGTAAGAGTTAGGTCTCTTCCTAGACTACTTTGCCCATTTTGCAATGATTTTTGCACATCTTTTGACCTTTCTTTGAAATATCAACATCTTCTTGTTTATACTAGGATCAGAAACAAGTTTAGCACTGGTTTAGCACTGGTATGGTTTGCTTTAGAGTCCCTAGAAGTAGATTAGAAGTGCCAGACAAAAGTTGAAGTGCTGAACTAGTATAAATTCCCCTTACCCATTCCATTCAAACTTCTCCAAAATGTTGAAATGTGGTTAACTCTGAGAAAGCAGGTTTCACATCAGATCATGTATCATCTCTCTTCATTGCCAGGACTTAATGCCCTTTCAGGAATCATCTGTTCTCCCATTGGTGGCACAAAGCCAAATGAAAGCATAAAGACTGCATACATTCCCTTGTGTACTCTGGCTAAGTCAACAGAAAAGTGATTGTGTACCCCTGACTGATATGGATTTATTCTGTAAGATGATTCAATAGCATAATCTATACTATTAATGAGCATGAAACCACAGCCACACTGTTCCAGTATTAGCTGTATTGGCTCCAAATAACAGAAATTATATAACTTCCTCCTTACACATTCCAAGGTCACAGTAGCCCTTTTGATAACCTGGAAAGCTGGCAGTTTATGTTCTCTTAACTATCCAACATGACCCCAAGTTTTTGTTTTTTTTTTTTTTTTTTTTTTAATCAATGTTTTCTACAGCAGAATCCATTTCTCTATAATTTTTTCCCAGCCACAAAGCTTCACAGTTGGGCTTTGTGAAAGGTATGCTGTGTGCCTGTTACCATATGTTTCCATATGATCCATATTGCTAAGGATCAGATTTGTTGTGGTCACTTCTGTGAGTTTTAAAGCTAAGCATTTTACCAGTGTTGCCTATCTACACTTCCCTCTACAGTCAGTGAGAGAAGTTTTATCTTAGGACTGAATTAATCTTCCTCTGGAGATTTTTAATACCAGAAACCTAACTCTGATTTTGTGTCAGATGAAAACCTTCTGATAATAGTTTTATATTTTCCTAATTGCCTGATAAAACTATTTACTATCAAACCTAACAGACAATAAAAGAATTCCCAAACGTTACTATTGCATCACAGTAACCTTCCCCTAAACCAATGGTTATTTAGCAGGAAAGGAGTATGTGCTCTCCCACCAATTTAGGAATGCCTTCTTTATTAGCAAGAAATTCAGTTTCTAGTACTATTATTACAAGACCAACAAATGGGAATCAAATTAGAAGGGAAACATGACAAAGATGTCATTGGAATGGTACCTGCTGGAATCTGATGTCCAGATCAAAAGTGATGGGCTCTCTAGGATTGCAGATCACTGGCAGGCTGTACTCCTGATGTGGGGCAGTGGTGCAGGCTATCAGCTTCACTGTGTACATTCCAGAATAGTCTCGAACCTGGACACAGAGAGAGAGGGAGCTGTACCACCAACATCCCAGCTAACAGGCTGGGGCAGTAGAGGACTTAGTGAGGGTGAGGTTTTACCGCAAAGTCTGAAAGGAAGCTCCACTGCTGGACTGGCAGGTTGTAGGTTGGCTCACTTCGGATGAGGCTGAGGCTAAAAGTGAGGCCCGGGTGGTCAGCTGACATAACCATGGAAGTTAGAGATGAAGCTAGAAGCACGACAAAGAGAGATTTGTCACCTTTAGTGTTTCATTGCAAACTCTCAGAGCCTGGAAAACATTCTCAATGATTCATAAACCATAATGCCATAGATGATGTTAATACCTTCACAGGGCACTGGGTTTTAACTGAAACTAAAATAAATTACAGTCAGCTCAGATGGGCCTCCTTGATTCTTGTTTAAGTGTCTATTGAGCAGCTGCTTTTGTACACAAGAACTGTATGAAGAATAAATTTAAGAGACAGTCAAAACAGTGAGAGTGGAATGGCAGAGATCTATAATCCCTTCTATTTTAAACTTGTCTCTGCCTATAGGCAAACTAAACACACTAGAGGACAGCTGAGAAAAAGTAGAAGCACCATGAAGGAGTTTTATGGGTTAAAAACACCTGAGTTAAACAAGAAGAGATTTCCTATTTTTTTTTTCTCTTCTCACTGTTGTTCTGCAGATTTAATTTAGTTAGATTTTCTTTTCCATGGCTGGCATTCATGTTCAAATTTATGTCTATAGACTGCGTCTTACACCTGTAATTACTCTGAATAAAGGCAGTGGGGTTTAAACAGATTAAATTGCAGGAACAAGTCCTCAGCAATGACTAATTGAATGTCAGTGAGAGTGTTCTATTAACAGAATGATACAATGCTCACACAAGGCCTTTTCTTGCTCTCTGAAAAAGGTCTAAATATCCTCGAAAAGCTTCAAGTTAGAAAAGAAATTTTTAAATTTTAATTTCCTAGGGAAATGTAAGTAAATAGTAATTATAACTATGGGGTTAAAAACATATATCTACAGATTCCTAATGGACACAATGGCCTAGATCTTCATCCTTCATAAATCAGGCTCTTGATCCAGTGGAAATATTTGCCTTCCATCAGATTAATGTATATTTCAACAAGTTTGACAATTGAATACAGTCATCAATGAAAATAAGAAATCTCAAGCAGAGGAAAAATCTGTATCTGAAGAGCATAGTATCTCAAAAAAGAAAAAAATCAGCTATCAGAAGCAGAAAAAAAGAGAATAGTATCAAATTTGGGAAAGATGTCTTTATTTCTGTAGTGCTGCTAAAGGGTACGTTACACTTACCAGGATGGGACATAACAAACAGACCATGAAACCGGGCTTCAGTCTTGAAGTTGACAACCAAGCGTCCCTCTTCACTGATGCGCATGCTGGTCGGGAACAGGGACCCTGCCAGCAAAAACCAATTAACAAGTGTGTTCCAATTAACCAATTAACAAGTGACAAAGAAATCAAACTCCTGTGAAACACCAGACCCACTCTTTTATCTACCCTTGCCATGTCACGTGTTTGGGAGAGCCTGCGGGTATTTTTGGGTTGACTCCAGATTCTTCTCAAACAAGAACTTATGCAGTGAGACCTTGAGATTTTAGGATGTGATGCAGCTTCCAAAGCATATAAGGAACTTCCCTGCAAAGCCATGACTTTACATGTAACCATGGACTCACACAGCTGCACTGGCAGGCTGAGGAAAATCCACCCTGCAGTTTGTGCTTGGGTTCAGGCAGCATGGTCAGCTGCCAGGGGGATCTGCAGTATGAAGACTTTTATTTTCACCAAGTATTCAAGCTGACTCCTACCAATGAAGGCTGCTTCAGAGATGCCCTTTATCAGTGCCTCCGTGCCTACTGTGCCAAGGCAGCAACAATCAGCATCAGTTGGAGCAGCTGGTTGTGACTTCCACAGCAATCTGCTCTAGGGTGCTGCAATCTGTGAAACTCCTTCTGACAGGTTTTGCATTGCTGGCAATTTTTGGCATGAATTTGGCACAAAACACAGGCCTTATGTATTCTAATTTCAGATTACAAGATCTTATTTACACATCAGAAGTGGTTTACTTCTGTACCTTGCAGCCATGACCCTTTTTCTCTGGAGTTCTGCAAAGCTTTAGAGTTCAGGCATTTCCTCCAATGCTCCCTTACAAACAGCCTGTGATGTATCACCATTCTGCTTGCCAGGAAAAAGAAGGAAACATGAATGTTCCCCTATGAATGTGCTAGAAATCTAACACACTAGTGTGAATGTATACCACCTATACAAAATCATCTGTACCAATCATATTTCTTGGTACAATAAAAATAACTATATATTCATTTATGAATTTGGGCTTTAGAAGACCTTGACTGCTTTGCAGTGTTACTTAGAATTTTTGTAGCACAATTATATGAATTGAGAGGTATGGAAAGAAACTGGAAACTAGTTAACCTCTCCTTTCCCAGAAAAACAACTGCTGAAAAAATACTACCTAAGTAACACTGGGATATGTTGAGGGCTGTTTTGTACCGGTTGTTTTCAAAGGAAACCGAAAATGTTCAGCACCTCCAAAAATGCGGCCATTGGCTTCTTAAACAGAGAAATAAAAAAATTAAAGATGGGAAATGGTGGCATAGATGCACCATGTAACTGCTGAGACAGAGGATTAGATTTGATTGTTATTTGGTGACTAGCACATCACATGATCTGTGACATGTGGCTTATTCTTTAGGCATGGCATGACATCTGCTTCATTCTTCATGCACTGCAGATTCCCCTTGCTGCTCCTCATTTCCTGCTCTTAACATAAGGACAGGAATGGAACAGCAATGATTTCTGTAGTTCATATACAGAGTTAGCAGAAGCAAAAAGTGATTTTAGGTTCCCAGGAGTCCTGAAATTGTGTATGTACATAATTACACCTGGTACCTGTATTCTATTTAGGTTGAGAGAGATGGGAAACATCTGAAATGTAATGCTGGGAAATATTAAGTAAATTTGCATAAAAAGAACAATGCAGCACACAGGTGTAACTATATATTTCAATCTTGCACATACATCTGTATGTTACTATTTGTAAGAAATAAATTAACTTTTTAAAAGACAAATTCTGCAGTGATAGATTTTTACTTGTTGACTCACAAACATTTGTGAGTTATACTCACAAACATTTACTGACAGTATTTGACATATTGTAGAATGTCTCAGAATTTACTACTCTCACACAGAGGAAAGGCCCCCATTATATAGTTCTGTTTCTTTTGAATGCTAGCATTTTCAAAATATCAAAAGTTTATGAAACTGGCCATTCATAGTGAGAAAAAAATGGCATCACAGAAAAGCTTCTATTATTTTCATTAAAGTGCAAATATCTTGTGTGCTAACAGAATTTGGTTACATTATGTACGCTGAAGTTCTGAGTAGATATAAATGTTTTAAATTTTGTACATGTAATTCAAATATAACAATACAATTGTCTGTCTTTGCAGTAAAAGACTGATATAAACTTTACATGATTTTCATAAACACTCCAGCAGACACCTGAGAGTGCTAGGAAATGACAGATTGCAATTGATAATAAATGAAAATATTAAATTTGTTTTTAGTATTGGAATGATTGAAAAAACCATCCTACTGTGTGCAAACCACACTCCTAATAACAGAGCATGAGTTCTATGGCAAGAAACACAACACCCACCTTGGAGCTCTGCTTCAGGTGGGCTACCGATCCCATCCTTCCACAGGATGGCAGTGTCATACACAAAAGTCAGCCGGAGCTCTGACTGCAGGTCGAAATGCTGCCAGCCCCCGACACCCACTGGAGAGTGGAAAACATAAGAGACGTACAAAGGGACTCTCAGTGTGACATAGGACTGCACTAGGTTGAGAACCTATAAAAACCAGAATTGTATATTAGGGTTAGTGATCATGAATGGCAGCATCGCACAGGCAAGGCAAATGCAGAAGAAAGGGAAGACATAACTTGAAATTAATACTGTGACTCAAATTCTCTCTTTTTGTAAATTACAGATGAAGTGCAAAACCATGTTTCAGTGGTTTTCAGCTGAGCTTATATCCCTTCAAGTTTCATCTTTGTACTTCAAACTGATAAAACATAACCCACTCAATTTTGACTTACCATTTTTGTTCAGATTTTCTTAGTACATAAACAACACAGCTACAAATTTAAGCTTTAGAAATTTTTCAAATATGCTTTTGCATTTGTTCTATGGTTATGCCTTAACTGACTCTTGCTTACATTCCTGTTACTATCAACTAAGAAACTCTTCTGGAAGATGCTGAAATTGCTCAGATGTCATAGCACAACTGAGTCCTTGGACTCTACTTAGTCATCTGTTGGAACTCTTTCTTCCTTTGTGCACGGATAATAGCTAACATGCTGCATGCAAACACAGAAATCATACTGTTCTTCACTGTCTGGAAGAGCTAAAAATAATATGCAAGCTGATATGGATTTAAAAATAGAGACTTTATACCTTGTACCAAACAATTGTGCTGTAATTATGAAAGAATTACAATTACATTTTATATATATATATATATATAAAATGAAAAAAGACAAGAAGAATAGTGTCAGTAAACTGTCACCTCTTACGTTAGCTCTTACACAGTACATGGATCTAAGCCTGTCTGAAGAGACTTTGTGTTTATGTTTGGTTACAAATACTTTGTCACTCACATATCTCTGAATGAAATGTGCAATCCAGATCCTTTTAGACCATTCTGGATTTTCTTAGAAATACACGGGAGGAAAAACATTGAGATCATCTCCCAGTGGGAAACTTTTCAAAGTCATAAAAGCTGTTGAATTCTGATTTAGTTCCAACAGAAATTCCCTATATAAATTTGTACATCTGAACACTTCCCTGATTACCTTACATCTTTCTAAAGAGTGTTTTGCACTTTTAAAAATCCCCAGCATTCAAGGACGTTTACAAGGAAGCTGAGTTCAACCAGCAGCAAGTCAAGGGGCTGTATGACCATCACCTTACAACTGCTTTACACTTTGAAATGCCTGACAGAACCTTTACTAATATAATGTAACCACAAATTTACTGCTTGCACTCACTAAATACTTTGACCTAATTAAGGACTCCATTAAGGCAAATGTTTATAGTTGCCACAATTCACCTTCACGTGTCACTCTCCTTGATCTGCATTCAGTGCTAACGAAGTGTTTTTGACTTGCATAGCTTGACTCATTCCATAATACGTGCTAGCATTTAGACAGCAGTCATTTGGAAACACATTGTAGCACAGAATCAAAGAATTTTAGGAGTGGAAGGAACCTCAGGAGATCATGCAGTCCAGCCCATCTGTCACGCAGGATCACCTAGACCAGGTTGCACAGGAACATGTCCAGATGGGTTTTGAATGTCTCCAGAAAGGGAGACTTCATGATCTCACTGGGCAGCCTGTTCCACTGCTCTGTCACCCTCTATGTTCTTTCCCATGCTGTGGTGGAATGTTTTTTTGGTTTAGTTTATGGCCATTGCTCCTTGTCCTGTCACTGGGCACCACTGAAAAGAGTCTGGCACCACTGAAAAATAAAACACTAACACAGGCTGGTAGATGAGATTCTACAGCTGTAGATTATATTAATGCTTTGTTGGTTTTACATATACAAAATCAAGAACTTCTGTTTGGAAAAGCAAAAAAACAGTTGTATCTGTATATTGGAAGACCAATTAAAGTTTAGACAAAAATATTATTATTTAGTACCGTTTCAGTTGCAATTTTATCTTTGGGATACCTGCATGAGTATCTGAGCAATTATTTTGGACACAGATTCACTAAATTGTTCCAAATAACAACATGATATTCTCACTTCCATTAAAAAAAAAAATAGCAATGATGCAGCTCTCAAATGTCTTATGGTTTGCTTTTGTTTCAGGGGTAATCTCAAAAATTTGTCATTTCCTGGACCAGTATCAAGAACTGAATGAATACATTTGATTGTATAAAAAATGTAGTACTATTGTAAGGTCATCCCAGACAAACTGTGTTGGCTTTTCTCTCTGCCTTTTTACTCTCTATCTGCATGCCGTACAGTAAGAATTAGACACTGAAGTCAGAGATCTGAAATTTAGTTTGCTTATAAGGAAGATATAAAAGTATGTGGAACAGGATTTAATATATGCCCATTATTTTTTTAAATAGAAGCATACATAATGCTTAATGATAAAGTAGAGGACTGGAATATCAAAGTGAGAATTTAATGACCTCGAGGATTAGAATAATAGCAGTGAAATGAAATCTTATAGCTTAAAGTATAAGGTAATAGAAACCAGTCACAGGGATTTCTGTAGAAATGAAAGACATTCATTAGACACAATAGAGGGTAAAGAAATTTTGTTATGTGAGTTGATCACATCATAACTATGACCTTCCTACCCTCTCCATGTGCTATGATCCCAAGATAAACTGAGGAATGGGGTGGAAATTAGAAGCATGCATGCCATTATACAGAGCACTAGTGAGAGCTTATCTGGAGCAGCTTTGATCATCCATGCTTGAAAAAGTCTAATTTGCATTGTAGACTTCAGAAAAAGAAATCAACATAATCAGAGGAATGGCAAAACTATCTGATGAGAAGAGTCTAAAATAGCAGTGCTTTTGAGCCCGGTACAACAAAGGCTGAGAGGGAGTAAGAATGCTGTCTATATACATCAGGACACTAAGTGCAGAGAAGGGCCACTGATGATGAAAGATAGCGCTGACACGGGAACAAATGGGCATAAGATGGCCATGACAAATACAGCCCAGAAACCAGAAGAGTTTCCAGCCCTTAGTGTGGTGGCACTCCATAAGAATAGTGAGGCTATGAAATCCTGTTAGGTTTTAGATAAAGTTTACTACTGTTGGAACAACATTATATAGGCTTAAGGCAGAGGCCTGGATAGGGTGATCCACAAAACTCCTTCTAGCTCAGTACCTTATGACACATTAAGCCAAAAAACCCCACCCCTCATTACAAAGCTTTTCTTGGCTTTCAGTGCATCATTGGCTCTTCATGTGTACTTTACATAAAGCAATCCCCTAATGAGGTTTGTAAGCCACATTTTAGGGTTTTCTTGCCTCCATTTGATGAGACCATAGTGTTAGAGACATCAGCTTATTTGCACCGGTCAAAATCTAGTAGCAGGATCCCTTCTGGGGCAAGTCTGCCAGGAACACTACTCCTTTGACATATTACCCCTGCTCTGAGGAGAAATCTGAAATCTCTCCATTTCTAGGACTGTAGAATTTAAAAGGTTCTTCCCTTTTAGTAAAACCTGCAAGAGGTGTCTGGGAAGCAGAGCTGCTTGCATCAGCCTGGGAATTTATTTGTGTACTCATGTGCTTCCATCAGTACTGCTGCCCTTATGTGTGATTCATGGCATGGATGGGGGAGGAAGAACTTCTTGCTAAAAGCTCATTGAGTTTTCATGCGCACAAACCCTTCCACAGGCACTCATGGATCTGGAGGTCTGTAGGCAAACCTACAACACTGATAGTTGGAGAATTACTGAATAAATAATTCTCTCTAACAGTAAATGAAAACTTTTAAGAGCCTCTCATTCCTGCAAGAGGGAATCTTCTGTAGGCAGAAGAGAAAAATCTCAAGACATGGTATATGAAAGGATCCTTTTGATACAGTAAAAATAAAATAAAGAGGAAGTCAACTGCAGAGGAAAGCTGTGTCAAAGTGAGCAGGTACTGCCCCATCCCCAAATGAATTGATGGAATGTGTTACACAGATGGAGGACTTTGACTTCTCCAGCCCTCCTAATAACACAGTTTAGACAACTATGAGAAAACATTCTTTCCACTGAGTTATCTTTCTTTTCCAGCACTTCATTCAAAGCCTATTGGGAGTAGCCAGCTGTTCATTTTATATCTCATTGTGACACTGATGAAACCAAAAGGGTGACTTAGAGCTGTGTAAGCGTAGGATCAGTTTAACTGCTGTGGAGAGACAGGACAGGTGCATTATGTATCCATGAATCCTATGCACAGGAGATTTTACCAGTTACACTGACAAAATTACATTCAGTAACATTGATTTTAAACAATAATAAGTGGGTATGAATTTTAGTCTTCTGATACCAGGAGAGAACTACAGACTACAGCTACATCCCAGATGAACTGGGGAAATTGTGTCTCATACTCCATGACAATGCCAGATCTGAAGACAAAAATTGTTCCAAGGAGGGAACAAGACTCTTACAGAAAATAACTGGAAAAATTTAGATAAAAAATCACCAAACAATGCACCTCAAAATTCATGTGTGAGAAAGGAGAACATGATTTATACATTGACCTAATAAATAGAGCTTCATACTTTTTTTTTGTAAGGTAAATTATCACAGATCATAAGGTCTGGTTTAGAATACTGACAATTCCCATTTAAGACTTAGACAGTATTAATGGGAGTTTCTATACGTGTTTTTCTTTTCTTCCCCTTTCAGATGCAATCTGTCAAACTTCATTAAGTAAAATACAAAATTATTTTGAGAATTTGTCACATAACAATTTAGAATATTTACAATAAAAATATTTTCAATAAAGGGTTTGTGCATGGACTCTGTTCTACATTTATACCATGCTTTATTTAGCTGGCTTACATTTCCAGAGGGCAGAACTTGTCAGTGTATGTGTGTATATGTACATTGATAGTACTGATTAAATAAGACATTAGAAATAACACAAGTTTGTGTTTTATTCTGTGTATCTCAATGAAACAGGCTTTACATGAAAATTGTATTTTTATTCTCCAAATTACTCTAGGTCTCATTTTCTATTGCATTTACTTGTGATGTCTGTGAATTTGAGTCACGCAAGTTTAACAGTGTTATCAATTAACTGTTTATACAATGTCAGAATGGCAAAACTAAGATTTAGCCCTAAGAAGACACTCAGACAGGTAGGTCACAGGTGAAATGCAAAGCAGGTTTGTTTAAAGAAGTCTGAATGGAGAAGAGAATGCAATACATACAGCCTTGAAATGCCAGTCCCTTGAAAAAATGTAACCTCTGACTTTGTTACGCAGCTGGCGCATTCACTTTATAGATTTTTTTTTCTTTACAGCTTACTAAATGCCCGTTTGCAGCTAGAGAAAAAAATGTTTGTCTTTTAGTGAGGTTCCATGTCAAGGGAACATGGGTTGCAGAGTTTTCTTAAACTTGACTGGGGTCGCTAAAGTGAATATAAAAATCTGAAAACAGACATTTCAGTATGTTTGAATTTTACAACATCTAGTGAGATTTTCAGAATAGGTGAGTTTTCATCTTAAAGTACGGTTTTGGTAAAACTAGTTCAAATAAAGCTGGAAATACACTGTTTCTGTGTAATAAAATCCCTCTGCAGGCTGCCTTGTATAAGGTGCAGCAGTACATGAGTGATTTTAAAACCTGTTTGCAGATGGGATTTTGAAATGCTCAGTGCCATAACATGTGTAGCATAAATGTGACCTGAATGTATTGGAAGAAAGACATTTTCAGTTTGGGCCAAAAATAACTGGTTTTTGAAGAGAAAAAAGTTAACTGTTCAGCTATACTCAATTACCATAGTTTCAAGGTATAAAGCTATACATTCAAGTATTTTACTACATGTTCTTCACCTTCTTGCTCCTATAAAAGACTTGATTAATGAGCTGTCATTAATAAAATTAATTTGAATGGTAATTTCCTTGCTTCCCTATTTAGAGTCTGGCAATGGACTGAAACTATGGAAAGCAACATCCATATATAAATACTTGGCCAGAACCACACAGAAGTCTTCAGATGCCAAACTGCCTGGCTATAGCAAACAGTTATAACAGTAGGAAAAGGGACCAAATGATACTTCACACTCCATGAAATAAGTGTAGGCCAGTACTTCAATGTACACCTCATTAAAGTACGGTCACTTGCTTGGTTTTCACTGTCTCATTTTTTCACTTCCTTTCCTGAATATCTGCCACTGTTTTAGAATCTGTGTTGGGAGAATGTGAGATGTCTGTAGTACTTGACTCTCACAATGTCCCCATGAAGTAAAGCCCAACCTTTGTCAGAACACTGCCCTCAAACAGGCGAGTTCCCCTTTTTCCCCCTTTTTAAGGCCTATACATATCCAAATATAGACACTGAGTTTTAGACTGTGACTGCAGGTTGTCCTAATGAAAACTGCTAATCATCAAAGCTGACCTTAACTTTGACAAGGACAGAACTCTAATGCAAATTAATTAGATCAATTTAAAGAGGAGCACATCACTAATTTTAAGTAGAAGTTCTTCAAACTGCACATCTAAGTCCATGTTTAGATACATAAATGCCTGGGTTTTCAGATTTGGGCAGACCCCAGGAACAAACCGTCACGCTGTACACTGAAAGGAGTGCTGCATCTAGCTCACACAGGGTTTGCTCATGCACAGAATAATTGAGAAAAAGAGTGGGTCACAATCAAAAGGCCTCAAAGGAAAAAAAAAAAAAAAAGTGAAAACTAAGACCTTCTCTGTATGTATTATGACAGTTCATGAGTTCATGGGAACTGGCCAAGACAGCTGCAGCCTTCAGCAAACACTAGGAGCTGTGCCAGAAGAACTGCACCAGCTGCAGGTCCCCTACCTCACTTCTTGATTACTGAAGTTCATCTTCTTCCCCTACCAAACTAGGAGCTCCCATGAAGTGAAGGTCCATATCATTTAAGATATTGCCAGTTCTTAGTGTGAAATCTCTCTGTCTCAATCAACATGGCTGTCTTTGTTTGACCATACAGGTACTGGAGAACTAGAATCAAGAAACAAAATTTTGAGCCTAAAGTTCTAGCCAAAGTATCTGATAAATTCAAGTTATTAAATTTGCAGCAGTAGCAGGATATGGTAAGAGAATTTTTGTTATTTATCTGTTCTGTCTTTATAATAGAATTTAGGCTTCCTTTGTCTGCTAAAAAAAAATGGTGAAAACCATAGCCGCCAGCTTTCCGCTCACAGAAGAGGATTATTAATTGTTCACTGAAGGAGAGAAAAACAACAATGGTGACAACCACAGAGATAGGGCACTGACTGCCTCCCCTCTCAGCTGGAGGGGTCATGTGAAGATAAAGACCAAACCTGGAGAAGAATTAAATGGAGGTGGGGAGAACAGGGAGGGCAGTGAAGCGCGTACTGGCTGTGGGGAAATGCTTCACTGCTAGAAGCAATTCAGCTTGATATTTCACTTAACATACTGTAACCTTTTTTCCATAACCTAGAAGGCACTAAAGGATGACTTCAGCTGCAGTTTCATGGCTCTCACAGCTTATGTTGATCCCTCTCTGCTTTTAAATGAGGGAACTTACATAAAGTACATAATACTTCTGAAGCCTCAGGAAAGTACAGCTCACTTCTCTGGCCACATTGCCACTTATGCGTGTCCTCCAAAACTGAATAAACAGGTTCTTCCAATTTACTAAAATACTGGACTGGTACTTATTTTTTCCTCTGTTTATATGATCATAGACATAAATAGGTTTTATTTAGATACCTATTTGGCTAAAGCAGCTATTCAACCTTTTGTCTAAAGGACACAGAAGTATTTTAAATGGATTCATACTAGGTCTTCCTTCCTTTTCACTGAGGGAGAAGTGGCTTTCATAGTTACAGATGCTTCAAGTTGTGTATGCTTATGGTTGCTTTGTGTGGGAAATAAGAATTTGTGGTTGCATATTGCCTGGGCATAAGGAGATAGTCAAATGATGAGTCGAAGAAATGAAGAAATGAAATCATTCTAAGAACAGTGAAGACTAGTGTAATTTTTATCTTGGGGGAATGTGTAAGGTTTACATCCCACATTTGGATGCTTTCCCTTACCCCCTGACAGCTTCATAGATCTCGTGGAATGCACCTGTAGGAGGATCTGCTCTCAGCAGAGGCCAAGCCTAAGCAGAGCGTGGACAGTGAGCTTCCAACATGAAGGCAGAGACCTTGAAATGATCTCTGTAACAAACAAGGAACCAGAACTGATGACAAAGCAGTGAGATGACATATCCATCAAGGCCTTTGTATCTGAGACAGACAGAAGCTCCATTTTATTCTTGTCTTCTGGTTTAGAGTATATAATCTCTAGTTAAGAGGGGCAGAATGTTAGGAAGTTAACCAAGTGCTAAAGAGATCCTGCAGTTTCTTGTCCAGCAAACTGACTGTATGATTACTGTGAACACCCATGGAGTAAGGTGGACTTTAGCTCTGTTGTTGCACATGCTTATATATTTCTGTGGCCCATGACACACTTTCCACATCTGCTTTATGCCATTTGGGATTAAAAGAATAAGAATTTGTGCATGTAAGTCTACTGAGGTCTCATAGAAGATGGATTCCTGGCAAAATGTAAAAAGAGCAGAGAAATGATGTCCATTTCACAAAGCAGGCTCATTCCTTGCATAGTGGTTCAACAAGGAATGCTAGTGTACCAGGACAGTGAGTTAGCTGTGGATAGACTTCTCCAGCCTGTAGGATTATTCCCCAAATATATTTTTCTATACATAAACTTCATAGTTACAGCCACTGTAGTCCAGAGCCTGAGTGGGATCAGACAGGCTTATATAGTAATTATACAGGGAAGACCCAAGGATAAATTTCACTGTCACTGTTCCAGAAGAAATCCTGCACTCTTTTCTTTCCACATTACTATGGATTTCTAGAAATAATTTTCCAAAGTACACGTAAAGTTCTCTCCAATCTCTTGCTTTTAACCCCCCAACCAGTTTCACAGCTCTGTTCTTCAACCATTCCATATTGGCAGCTTTTTTTACTCCTGAACTAGTAATTTTCTGCTGGGTAATGTGAGAGCACTGTGCTGTCTGTGCTGACAGGTAGTCTTACCCAGTGAACAAGAGATCAGCAAAGCAAAGTGGCTGGTGGGACACTGCAGTCCTTTGTTGTCAGCCAGAAGTCTCCCCACAATATTTTAAAACTGATTTTCAAGATATAGCACAACGAATATTAAACAGACCAGTGCTATCTATGTGCTAAAAGCAATTCTTCAAAAGGCTTTCATTTTAAGAAAAGACTAAATTGGCTCACTATACAGTAAAAAAGGGATTGGTTTCCCCAAAAATACCCCAGAACTGTACTGGGTGAAAATCATAACAAATTTCATTCAGAACAAATGATTCTCTTATTTCTACTAGCACAGATGTATTATAAGGGAAATAATTTACTACAAGAATACAGTACAAAATCAAGTTCCATACCTGTCCATCTGTGCCAATGGTGCCTCCACAATCTGTGAGGAGCTCAGACATGTCATAGTAGCTAATGAACTCCCACAAGCAGGCTTCCAGGTTCAGGTTGCGGTAGAAGCGCAAGGTATTGAAACCTCTAATTGCTGGGCTGTACTGATAGGGAATGGTCTCTCCAATCACATCTGGATTCTTTGTAGCGTCAGTTAAAAAACCATGGTGGGTCTTTACTTCTGTGTAATCCAACAGGTTGGAGCACTTATGGTTTCCAACTCTAGTTCCATCAGGGCTCAGTGTCAGCTCAAAGTTGGAGAGCTCTCTTGTAGAAATAACAGGCAGCATGCCTAAAAGCATTAATTTATAGCACTATCACTACATGTCAGTTGTCAGACCTCCTTAATTTAACCAGACTATGTCAAACACTAAGCATGTTATGCAGTGCTTTTGTATTTTGTACTTACACCAATTACTGTCCTTTAGGATTCAAAGGAAGTTGATATGGTAAGTATGTATGAGAATTTTACCCACGATAACTGTCTGTATACTATGAAAAGACAAATAAAATATTTCTAAACATACTAATATTTTAAAATATTCATATACAACATATGATTAAATAAAAAAATACTGTGAATAGTAATTAAACTGTGTATTTCTATGCACTTCAAGGGAGTTTTACAAAGCTGAGGTCTAGCCCAATTTATGTAAATTATGCAGCTAATCTTAAAATGCTATTCTTCACATTGGAGGCTATGTATCAATACAGTATCTTATGGATCTTGTTGCAAACTGCACTTATTAATTCATAATTCGTCATTTTTCTTTGGCCCTACTGTTAGAAGATTATGTTATTAACTTGTCTATTTAAAATAACCTGACCAATAAAATAGCTCAAATAACAGCATATTGTATAAGTTCTCCTAACTCCACAGCTGATTTTCTCATACCGTCAATATGTGGCATTGTGACTGTCAGTTTGATGAGGTTGGCATAGTCAGGATCTTCTGGGCCAGTGTAGCGTAGTTTGGCAGAGAATGGCTCTGCTCCAACTACTCCTGATATACGAGGCTGACAAAGACCTAATGGCAAAAAGAGAAAGCAACCTTACTTTTTGTCCATAGGAAACAATCTGTACTTTTCTTTCCACTATTTAAAATGTACTTTTCTTCCACGATACAGGTATCCAAAACAACAAAAATTTTTGTCAATGACAGGTAAATACTTTGAGAAGTGTTTTCCAGAGGTTTCAACAGGAATTTATGCAGAAGAGGATTCAAACAGAAATGATTACTTGATCAATTGGATCACATTTTCAGAACAAGGTGATAATATTGCATCGGTGTCTTTTCAGTCGCATGTTTCAACCTTACTTGCAAAGCCAGTGCCAAGTGCCATATTTTATTACAGAGGTCTTCAGAGGCACATGTTTTAATTCCTCCCACCATCCTAAGTTTTATGGAAGATACCTAACCAGTGTTCAGTTGGTTTTGGCATTGGATTGGAGTATGCAGTGATATGCCCTCACAGAAATTCATCAGTCTCCTGATCCACCAGTAACAAAAGTGTAGTTAGAAAGATTGTGTCACAGGATATGTAGAAATATTCTGCTTACAATAGAGCCAGCTCCAAAGCTGGATTGAGTTGCTTAAGGCCTTATTAATTTGAATTTTGGATTTCTCCAAGAAAGGAGAATGTGTAACTTATTTTGGTAATCCTTTCCAGTGAAAGTTCCATGTGTTCCAGTATTAGTCCAAGTTTGTAGGACCAGAAAATTAGGTTTGTAATCATATGATCTGAGATATATGCAACTCCTTGTTGCATAGTTCAATGCAGTAGTGTCTGCATTCTGGTCACTTTGTCATGAGAGGCCAAAGGATTACAAGGTACTCTAAGTAAGAAACAAGCAGATATGGAAAGTCAAAACAGTTCTCTTTGCCCATTTCTGTGGGATTTCAAGAAAAGAGGAGGCAGGGCCCTCCTCTTGGAGAGCTTATTGGCTCTGGAGGAGCCAATCTTGCTCAACATCTCCAAGTAGGAAACTTCTGTCAGGATGAAACAAAATTTCTTTTCTGTACATGACAGCTTATTGTTAGGTTGGTCTGGTTGGTGGTTTTATTTTTTTTTTCCTCAAATGCAAATAACATTGCTAAAGAGACTAAATACTTTTTAAATTTTTTTGCACAATCTGAATTCCTTTTGAGAGTTCAGTCTATGTATTGGAGGTCAGGCATCTTCGAAGTGGAAAATATTCAGGATTTTTGCAGGTTGCTTTGATCATTGCACTTCTTTCCTTCCACATCACAAGTTAGCTCAGGTACTGGAAGTAATTTATGCATGACAACTCAGTCCTGAGCCTCAGATAATTAGCTCTGCTAATTTGTCAAGTCTAATCCAAATAATGCATTATTATAACAACAAAGCCAGTCTGTTTCATATAACAAGAAGGATGAACAATTATGAATGCTTTGACCAGGGTAAAATTTTGTCCATGCCCTGTTATTGGGCCTAGTTGCTTTAGTTTTTAGTCAAGGAAGAAATCAATTTTCAGGTGTGCAGTGAAGCCTGCATGCCAAATGAGATTGTGCTTCTGGCTAGGCTTTCATATGCCACTCCCATGTGGATTCTCCAGTGTCTAATAGGAGCTGAGACTGTACTGCATCATTACTGTGGTTTAATTCAAAAGTCAACAGAAACCGGGTTTCACCAATTCCATTGCCTGTTATATATTGTTCTCATGAACATACAAATTTGCTATGTGGATTATTATTTAAAGACGTCGAGAATTAGGAGAGAAGAAAAACTTTTTCTTTATACAATGGTTTGCTGTGTCAAGACAGTTTTTGCACCACCTCTACAAAGAGCAGAAGAAAAACTGACGCGGAAATGTTAAAACATGTGATCATGTAACCGGCTTTTGTTAGGACTGCATTTGGGATCTGAAAGAGACCTGTGAATCTTGGAGTAGGTGATGATGTCTTACCTTCTGATGTGCTAATAGTGACAATAGGGCTCATAAGCTCAAGACCCTCATTCCCATCTGAATTCACAGCCCGAGCTGCACACTGGACACGAGAACCGGCTTGAAAGTAAATGGAGTCAAGTGTAATCATCTTAGAGGAAGTGAAGAAGGTGTCAAAGTCAACCTCCTTCATGGGGCTGGTCACACCATCGGGGCCAGTGGGGGCACTTACAAGCCACCGGTACCGTGTCAGAGTATTATTGATGTTCTCACTGGCACATATAGAACCAGTCTTGTCAAAGTCTTCGTACTTAGGATTACAAGCCTGCAGAACAAGGCAGATGTGTTAAGAATTTATTTGCTTCACAGCAAAGGAATTTTAAGTCATCAAGAGTCACAAAACTTAACAACATGGAACTGACAATCCCACTAAATCTCATAAGAAATCACCTTATTTTAACAGTGATGTATTTAGCACTGCTAGGGTAGATTAAAGTGTGTATCTAAGTATACTTACTGAAATAAAATATATTATTTAAAATTGATTTATAGGTGAAAATGTGGCATAGTTATGAAGGCACAAACTACACTCCCATCTACTACTTTAATTTTAACTTCTCCCTTTGATCAAATTCTGCAAATACACTTTGCATTTAAAGATTTATTTTCTTTGATTCTTTTTTTATTGAGAAGAACCATTCAACTTGTGACATTCCTGTGCAAAAGGAATGTGTGAAAAAGAAATTGAAGATGGACAAAACATTCTTCAAGGTATATGAATATTTATGTAAACTTGCAAAACTACTAGTGAGAAAAATTAAAGAAGCCTGTACTCCTTCAGCACTCGTTTCACAGTCCATGACACTCATTGAAAATAATGGCTCATCTATTATCTCCAGTGATATTAACTCTACAAATAAAGGCAGGATAATGCAGGAAATACTAAGGTCATGCAATCACAGACACAGTGTGAGTATCAATATTGAACTATTCTTAGTGAGGAACAAATGAAACATCTTTCTTTCTGTGCTTTTACTCTGCCTGAAAACAAATTTATTATCCAGACAAATTGAATTAGCTCTAAGGATAATTCTTGCTTGAACTAATATGTGTGACTCATCAACATATGGATTGAAACCGGGTGTGTAAAATCCGCTGAACAAAATCCATATACTGATTTTGTTCTGTTTTTCCACAGAGATACTCACTGTGATACAGATGACAGGATAGCCAGCAATGGGACTGGCTCTGTCTTTGGCTTTAGAAGTATCATCATATATCAACAGAGATGCAACTTGAGGGACAGAGGGAAAGGTGACATCTGCCATGCTGTTCATTTCTTCAATGTAAACAATGGCCTTGGCTGTCTGACAATGAAAAAGATAAAAACAATTCTCTGTGAAAATTTAAATAAACAAGGTGGACATCAATCAGAGCATGTCTAGCCTTCGAAACATTGCTCCAAAAGAAGTTCTAAAACCTCAACTGGATGAGCTATTGAGAAAGGGTTGAGGCACTGAAAGTACACTGCAGAGTGCAAAAGGAAGAGCTAAAATGAAAGTTTTCTTTTCAGAACAGTGAAGATCCCAGACCTTTAACTTTGTCTCCCAGCTTTTTTTGTTATCACTTCAGTATTCTGGTAGAACCCCCTATGTGCAATGTATGCTTTAATGCCTGGTGGAAATGGGGTGTTTGTCATCAGCAAAGTCTCTTCTGTCTGGCTGTCTGGAGTCAGACTATATATTGTGTGACACTGATGAAGCAGACAGGGATTTTATGCCATTTTATGCCAAATCAGAGGACTATACTGTTTGAATTAAAAGTATGCAAGATACAATGCTAAATAACAAGAATGTGTGGCTATTTCATCTTACACAATAAGAATAATATTAACATGGTTTTGACAGCAGAAGTAATATTTCACCTGAAATTATTATTTTTACAATATAGAGGTATTTCCAGAGAGTGTTTCTGAGAGGACATCAGTTTCTAAGACTGATTATATGAGAAGAATATGTCTGGAACGATACCCTGAACACTTCAGTCTTTCATTGACCCTGTGGCCCCATCAACATCATTGTCTTGATAATAAACTGTTTTGTTTAGGTGTTACTGTGACAGCTGGGGTGGCCTTTTTGTCTTTTAATATACAAGCCAAGATGGTGTGAATAAATCTTAAAAGAAGAGTAAAACTATGAGCCAGAAAGTAAGTAAGAGGTCTGTTTAGCAGCTTTTGTTGTTCAGGACTTTGCATGAACTTATTACCTGTATTTCTGCAACCATGTTCTCATCAGGCTTCAGGTGGACAGTGAAGGCTTCTCTCATCTCCCTTACTCCATCAAAGAGAACTTCAATCTCCACAAAGTGCTGTGTTTCACCCTCCTTGAACTCAATTTCTGAAAACATGAGACACTGAAAAATAAATCTGTTGTTCATAACAACCTGTGATTCTAGGCTGAGACATGAGACGGCAGTTAATACTCACTTTTCAAATTACAGATGTTTGTAAATTTAGTTTAACCCATTTGATGCTACAAATAATAATAATGAATAGCAGTGGACACACGTAGAAATCACTGAAAATAAGACATAAATCAAGAGATTTGCAAAGCTCAAACTTTAGTCTAATGGAACTTATCGTTTTGAAAATTATCTGTGACTAATTACATAAATGTTGGTAACATATATGAATGACCAAAACACTGAAAAATTCTAAATAAATAGTATCTAACAAAATGTAATAAATACAGTGATAAATACCAAAAATAAGGAACAAAGCTGTAGCTACACAAAAGTATTGTATTTTGAAAATCATTGTCTCTGAAAAAACTTTTTAAGTCATGATAAAAAGTTCAATCTTAGGTGATTGTATTTGGTTTGCATGGCAAGGCTTTGGTAGTGGGGAGCTATAGGGATGGATTCTGTAAGCATCTGCCAGAAGCATCCTCCATATCTGACAATTCCAGCTGGCTCCAAGATGGACCCACTGCTGTTCAAGGCTGAGCCCAGCAGTGTCAGTGGTACTGTCTCTGGGATAACAGATTAAAGAAGGGAAAAACTGCTGAACTGCAGCAGCTGGGGAAGAGGAGTGAGAATATGTGAGAAATCACTCTGCAGGCACCAAGCTCAGTGGAGAAGGCAGGGCAGGAGGTGCTCCAGAAGCCAGAGCAGAGATTCTCCTGCAGGCTCTGGTGCAGACCCTGGTGATGCAGGATGTGCCCCTGTAGCCCATGGAGGCCCATGGTGGAGTAGAGATCCACTTGCAGCCTGTGGAGGACCCGTGATGAAGCAGATGGATGCCCAAAGGATCCATCTTTGGGCTGTGACCCAAAAGGAGGCTGTGACCCCAGGGGAAGCCTGCAGTGGAGCAGGCTTCTGGCAGGACCTGTGGCCCCATGGAAAGAGGAGCCCACAGTGGAGCAGGTCTGCTGGCAGGACTTGTGACTTCATGAGGACCCACACTGGAGCAGTTAATGAAGAAATGCAGACCATGGGAAGGACCCATAGTATAGTTTTAGAACTGTTTCCTGTGGGTGGGACCTCATGCTGGAGTAGGGAAGAGTGTGAAGAGGAAGAAGCATCAGAAATAACATGTGATGAAGAGATTGCAACTCCCATTCCCTCGAGCCAGTCAGAGCTAAGGAATGTGGGAGTGAAGCTACCCCAAGAAGAAGGGAGGGGTGGAAGGAATGTCTTATTTCTCATCATTGTGCTCTGGTTTGATTGGTAAAAAAATATAAAACTATTTTTCCCAAGCCGAGTCTGTTTTCCCCGTGCTGATAATTGGTGAGTGATGTCTCCCTCTTCTTATCTCGACCCATGAGCCTTCTGTCATATTTTCTCCTTTGCAGCTGAGGAGGGGGAGTCATAGAGCAGCTTTGGTGGGCACTTACTGTCCAGCCAAGATCCACCCACCACACTGACCAAGTTAGGGAGTACTACGATTCTTGACTGTATTAACTACTAAAGAAATAAAAAGTACAGAAATTATTTAACATTTGTGCCTGGAAAGCACAAATAATAACTGCATTTCTAATATTTTTTTTTTTAAAAGAATGTTAAATTCACTTTGAAGATGTACAGAAATAAACAACAGAAGCTTAGGACCAGAAGAACTTGCAGAGAGTGATGTTCTCACTGATATATGGAAACATCACCATAATCAAAATATACCAGGTGATAAAGACCTCTGCACTCTAAGGGACAGGCACAAAAAGCAGTAGTGCATTAAAGCTGAATTGTATATGGGAAATAAGACACAGTTAGGTGATAGAGACTGATCAGTGAAGTAAAATGCTATGAAACACTCTTCTTCTCCAAAGCCTTCAAACCAAGAGCAAATGCCCTTTCTAAAGGACATATTTTCTCCAACCAAAGTTAATTGGATCAATACAGAAATAATTTGGGAAAACTGGGAGAATCTTGGAATCCACAGTGAGTCTGATTAAGTGATCAAATGATCCTTCCAATCCCAAGGGTTACTAAGCCAGGGAAATACTCTTTGTGGTACTAAACCTATGAACTCTCAGCTGAGTAACAGCTAAGAATTTTACTGATTTTCAGTTTGTCACACTTCGTCCAAAAAAACTCAGTTAAGGATGTAGGTTTTGTACCTATGGCTGAATATGCAGGTTCCCTAAGCCCACAGATATTCTGAAATCTGTGGAGAAATTCTGCACATCACAGACCTTTCTCAAAGGTTTGGGGACAGAGGCCGAGAGACTCTTGTTCTGCAGTAGCAAATCTCCCCTGAAAACTTTGCTGCCATGTGCTGTTGGTGCACAGCAGGGAGAATATAAGCAAGACAATGCCTACAGATAATGTGCACAGGATAAGTATCAGCTGACACTAAAAGTTCCTGTGGTTTTCAGGGGGAAAGAGCAAAACTCTGAAATGCAGGAGCAAAGTGACTGGAATTAGCAAGCTCTGGGTTGATGATTTTCTTGTGGCTAACAAATTGCCTCTTCAGATATCACTAGTGGCAAATGCCACTCCTATGGAATTTGAAGATATAGTGCAATGTTGTTGCTGGATGTTCAAAGGTAAGTCATATATTCCAACTGAACTGGATGCCAGAATAGTTTATCCAAAACTATGAAAACACTCCAGCAATGAATGATTAATCTTAAAACACAGAGTACTATCATGTATTATCATAAACTTTAAAAGAAAAAAAAAATCATAATGCCACAAACTCCATTAGTCATTGCCTAAAGCACGTAGGTGGGCTATTAATGGAAAGAAGTTTATCAGCTAAGAAATTTCTCATTCTGTTGCACAACTTCTCTCGTCATTTATTGGTAGTGTGGAGCAGCAGGCAGTGAATTCAGAAATACAGAAGGAAAGCATTATTATTATGAACATAGCAAAATAAAAAGAAATATACATTAATTCCTACATACAGCAAATCCCATTACCTTAATGAGTTGCTCAAGAAACAATCACACAACCATATCCTATAAGTAGATGTTTCTTCAGAGTAATATTATTATACTCTGCAAATATAACTAACGTTTAAGTCACACATCTTCCACAATTTCTTGAGCTACAGATGTTTTCAAAGGAGTCACAGTCCTTTTGTAAATATCTTCACTAATAATTAGTATACCAACAGCAATTGGCTGTTGTATACCACAGGGGATTTGTCCACACTGAATTTGAATAGGAAAGTGCATTTTGGGATGTGGTTGCAAAGTATTCTAATCACAAAGTTATTTCATTTTTCAGAAATTATGTTACAGTCATGAATGAAAACAAATAGTTGGATGTGATAAGTATGATCCTACCTTCTGATATGGGGTGATAGTCTTCTCCAGAAGTAGCAGATCCATCCTTTGTATGAACTCTCACAACAGAAACTTTGGAAGTGTCTCCCAGACGAAGCACTGGTATTTTCACAATTGCTACTTGCCTTGTGTCCTTTGGTTCACTCACACTAAATTTGGTCTCACCAAACTTAATGATAGCCTCTGTCATTAGAGGAAAAAAAAAATGGTTTTAGAGCATGCAAATGGGCTTCCAAAAGCCAGTAACAATAAGCTATTCTCTTACTGTCTGCGTCATCCCGAATCTTTATCAGCGTCTCGTTTTGCTCGCCAACAGAAGCACCAAAGGAAAAATCACTTCTTGGAGTGCCAAGAACCAGGCGTAGCTCCTCCTCCTCCTCGTGGAAAGTATCATCCGTAAGCACCAGCGTGCAAGGCTTCTCAGTTTCACCTGCAATCATTCCTAAGGTAGTTATCAGGAAGAACTTAGGTGTTCTTTGCTCTAATACAGCACTTCTTTCCAAGCCCAAGGCATCTGACTCCTGCTGGCCAAGGCATCCACCTTGACACCATACAAGTTAATAAGCAATGACAGCAGTGAAAGCAGAATTAGCAATCATTACCTTTCTATGGAAACTCATTAAAGTGGAATCCCTCATTTTGGGACTTCTGTAAGACAAGTATCTATTTGGTATGTCCACTTTACATGTATTAGTCCCTTTTACCTAAGAAGAAAATGCTCCTTCTCAGTGACCTCTTCTACAGAGTGTGCTTAAAAAAAGTAAATACTTGCACAATGAAACAGAATAATAAAACCTTTCTAATGGTAATACTAATTACTAATTACCATTACTAATACTAATTGCAATTTTGTCCTGAAGTTCTATATTTCAAGTCTCTTTTGATTGGACACCCTCCAACTGGGTGGACCTTCACTTATATTATTCTGTTTTACTTTAGTCTTTTGAACCCCCACTGATTTCAAGTGACAGTGAATATTGCCATAAAAATGCTTTGAAGTATCAAACTGCTCAATTTTGCACTCACAAATTATTGTGCCCTGACTTACTTCATGTTCAGAAACTTGAACATCTTTTCTTATGTCTTTTACACAAGCAGCAAGACCTATGAATGTTGTTCAGTGTCTGGCACCCAGCATGACTAGGTGGGCTCTTCCTCATGGGACTGACTCCTATACCCCAGACAAAAGGAACAACACAGCAGGAGAGAGATGAGGTCAATTTACTGTATTTTTTCATCATTACATATGTAGATAGATAGATAGAGAAAAAATGCAAAATACTTGTCCTGCTTATTGTTACATGGAAAATGTGAAAACTGGAATAAAACTGCTGCATATTAAACATGCTTAAGAAGCTTATGGAATGAAAATATAATTCTAGTAGACCTTTTTGTTATTTGTCTTTGCAGAGAAATGGTAGGGCAACACTCAAAAAAGGAGAAAAGTCACTACCTAAGTGGCCCAGATCCATTAATTCTTACTAGCTGGACTCTTTCCTGGTTGCACAGAAGCAATAGCAAAGGTGTAGAGTACAGGACAGCACTAAAAGCTGAGGCTAGCCCTAAGTAAGAAAGACTGAACAACTCACTTTTTCAAGAGAACTATGATACATGTCTACAGAAATACAAAGGTTGTAATTTCTGTGATAAGTATATACCAAGGATTTCATGCTGATCACAGAACTTGTTTAAGACTTGTAAAAAGTTTCACATCTGTGTAAACTTCAAAGGCTAGAAGACCAAACTGCCCTCTGCACATGTAGAAAGAATTAGGCAATTATTCTTTCAGCATGGTAACATTTGATTTATTTGCATTTCATCTCTGATGTGGGATATTAAGTACCTGATATTCGTGGGTGGTCTTAGGAAAGCCTTGGTGGGAGAAAAAAATTCAAACAGGAATTAGGAAGCTATATACCTGTTGAAAGATCTTTACTTATTTCAGTGCATGTCAATTGTATTTACCAGAAATCTGCTCAACAAAGAGCAGAACTTCTGAAGTTTCCTTTCTGACAGCAGATCTGTGCTTCTACTGTGTTATGCCAAACTTACTTTTGCTATCAAAAAGATCCTGGCACTGATGCTGACCCTAAATGAAGATATACTCTTTTAGTTCTTATTGATTATCCTTCTAAGTTAGAAGTGAAGAAAATAGAGGAAACATCATCCCATTGTGTATGAAAGAAAAACCAAACCTTTGTTTTCCAGAATGCTCCTTTTGGCACTACTCTATGAGAAGAAAAAATTAAAACACAACAAAACAAAACAAACAAAGCAAAGGAAAGTACAGGAAAGCAAAACAAAAGAAAACATAGTAGAAAAGAAAAACAAAACAAAATAAAACATAAAGGCTTCTAAAATAATATCAAGAACTTACCAGGAAGGAATGTGATGATGGAACTGTCAGTATTAGGACGTTCTTCGAAGTCCATCATAACCTGAGCTGAACCTTGCCTTGTATAGCATCTCACAGTGGATGTGTATCGGATATCCCCACTCCTGTATATCATGGCAGAAACCTGCCCATCATTTTCATTGGCTACATACACAGATTCTTTAAACTGCATCTTTGGCACTGGGCAGAAAAACAGAAAGCACATGTAAAGTATAACTGCAGAAATTATCATATCTTCCTTCCACCATTTCACATTTACTTATGCCACATTGCACCAGGTATAGAAAGCAAGCAGCCAGTCAGCAAACGAACTAATCTCTAAATTATGAAAAATAATAATAAAAAAATTACTCACAATCAGACACTGAGTCATTAATGAAGATGGTGGTCTTGCTGGGTTCTCCAAGGGCAGCATTCATGGGCATCCTTAGCACAAGCTCAAACTTCTCTGTTCCTTCTAACACTGGCTGTCCAAGATCATCCAGAATTATCACACGAAAAGTCTGCATATTGACTCCAGGTGAAAAATCCAAATTACGACTGATGCCTACATAATCTACTCCAGCTACCAATGGAAAAGAGATAAAAATAGCATTACATATAATTAAAAATAAAAATATCTATCATAAGGCAGTTAATTGTAGGTAAATATTTTTCCTTTATAATTTCAGTATTTGCCAAATTCTGGCATTCATGTAAAGCAAAACTATATTTTAGTATTTAAGTTGGACTACGCAATAAAATAAGTAAAAATTAATTTTTTGTTTAATGATGATTTGAGTCACAAAATGAGACTGATTCTGTTCTGTTCTAAGCCAACAGTTATTCCAGAAAAACGTATGAAATTTGCTTGAAGTGAGAAATGAAAGTAAGCAAAGAGCTTTGAGAGAGACTCTGGAGATGAAGCAAAGTCTTTTGGAAAGAAATTTTGTATTATTTTGTAACAAAGATGAAAGTTTTAAGATTAATGTAAAAAGGAAAGGAGACAAGGCCAGTGAGCTGACTGGGGGAAGAACTGTTGTTCAGACAAGTTGTGTAAAACAGAATTAATGGAAAACAAATAAATCAAATTCTGCTCAGGGCATATTGGGTGAGGTCTGCCACCTTACTCTCAAAGGAAGATTGATCTGGGTTTGTTTTCTTTTAAGCAAATCAAACCAATCCATAACATGTCAATAAGAAGGCAGCAACCAAAACAAGATACTGACTAAAAAATGACACTGACTTGGAACCAAATGTATCCAGGACTTTAGGGAAGGACTCAATTTTAACATTAGTTTTTGGGGAGAATAAACAGCAGAGCTCTTGAAACAAAGTTTTGGGGAATTGAAATGGGAATCAGGTTTGGAATTCTTTGAATTTGACAAAATTTAGCCAGATTGAAGGCCATCACCACATGGGCACTTGCCTAAAAGCTCTACTGCTGTACTTCCCTAGATCTAAACCTCTAAGGCAGGACTTCAGGACTGACAGCTCAGAGCAGCAGATCCAGTGCTGCACTGTGTAAGGCAAAGAGCCAGGTTCATGGTTTTACAGGCAGCCAGCCATGTCAGAGCTTTCATGCTGTGACCAACAGACTAGAGAGCTCAAGAGCTGAGCCATTCCCAGCTTTTAATGCTAGAGGTCCTGGCACAATGAATGAAGATCCTTACTGTAAGGAAAGTTTTTTTTTTTTTAAACCAGAAATAAAATAACAAATATTCAAGATTTGGTAAAGACATCAGATCATAAAAGCAAGTTCAGAACTGAAACAATCACATATTTTTTCAGGTTTAATAATTTTCTTTTTCATAAGAAAGATACATCTATGTTAAGTATATTGTGTTATGCATACACCATACATATATATTATGTTTATATATTCCTGAAATATCAGTAAAGTTACACTCAGGATAAGCATCTAAGGCAGATCATTTTTATGCTGCCTCTATATGAATATCCTATTTTAAACATTATGATAGGTTTTGTGAAAAAAAATAGAGTGTGCTAACACTTGATTCTGCAGACAAAGGTTCTGTCAAAGTATCCAAGAACCACACAGCTGAAGCAATCGTGTTCCTGAATAGGATACTAGGTAATAGTTTCTCATTGCCTACGGCAAAAATGAGAGAAGCAAACTCAGCACGCTGCCAGTGATCATAACCGTGCCCAGAGTATGCTCTTGAGGCAGCAATCAGCTGCCTTTGTAGCAGTCTTTATATGAGGATTTAAAGGCATTTCTCTTTGTGCTATACTTCATAGCAGCTCTTACTGCTGTTTCTCTGAAATTCTGTAACCACTTAATTTGTTCTAAGAAGAAGAGATCTGCTAAGAGCAAGACTCATAGAATTTTCATTTTATGTGGTTGAAACTGTACCAAGACCCACTGAACCAGCACTTGTGAAATGTGGCAGCAGGTGCCAGCAGTGTGTAGCAGCATGTGCAGTGCAGCAGCAGTGTGAAGCCAGAGCAAAGCAATAACTCACCCTCTGCAGTTACTGGCTCAGACTTGCGAGACCTCACCGTAACAGAGGCGGCTTTGGACAGATCGGTTCCAGTCCTCCAGACACGGACCTCAATGTAGCCAGCACTCTCATCAACGTAGTATTCATCATTTCCAAAGTAGAATGCTGGTTCTGGTGAAAGAGGAATAATGTCCATAAATGCTTCTTTACCTTACACTGAAGCTAACAAGAGGCCATAAAATCCACATTAAACAGTGCAGAGCACTTTACTCATCTCAGTAAGTGAAGTAAAGCTTCTTTTTTTAAGGTTTAGAATTCTTCTAGCTATTTTTGGCTTCTTTTCAAGTATTGGTTTGTATGGTTTTAGATAGCAATTGTTATATCAGCACTGTGCTCTTTTTCTTGCCTCCTACATTTTCAACTTTTTATGTCAGCATATATGAATCTGTGCACAAAACCAAATGTGGTATCTCACTAAACTGGTTTTAGTTGAGTCCTGTGCACAAGCCAGAAAATTCCTTGCATTTTTCACTTTGGTGAAAACATATGAAGGTGAATACAGATAATGAAACTTTAACTTGAATGTTCTCACAGATTCCTGTTGCTAAAACCAGACTGGAACATGACATGTAACATGCTACTCTTGGTAACATTTTCTAGCTAACTAAAGACTCAAATACTTAATTTTAGTTCTCCCACATCTAGCATTTAAAACAAAATCAATCTTATTTCATGTAAACTGAAATGTGAAGACTTTATCTTAACCCTAAAGTTCCACAGTTCATAAGAAAGAAGAGCAAAAAGCAAAGGAGATTAAGAACTATTTCACTTAACAGACACATTGTTTAGCTTCATTTTCCCCTCCCTTTTCCAGTTTTCCTACCCACAGTAATTTCACAAAGTAAAGAGCCTTAAAAACATATCCCAGCTTCATCCTGCATGTATATCGTCTCCCCTTTTCTATCCTTTCCATTCCTGTTTCAAACATGCAAGATTAATCATGCACAGCCAGTGCCTCAGCTTTCCCACTGCACAGCAGAAATCACAGCTACCTCCCCGAAGTGCAGAAAGACCTACCCAAGTTCTCCTTGCACTTCATCACAAGTTTCTTATGCTGTCTTGCGAGAATTTATTAGCATCATGAGGCTACAGTATCACAAATGCATTTGAAATACCATGCAGAATACAGCCAACTTAAATTCAGTCGGCAAAGATCACAGCAATTGCTCAGTGCTCTATGAGCAGCAAAAAAAGAACTCCTTTAATATTCCTCATCAATGAAAAACTGGAGCTGCCTCCCTACTTATCTGCTAAAACTGAAATCATGCAACAAATTAATGGAACTGAATGTATTTACTGAAAAATAGTGCAGATTCATAGACCTGTTTGAGCATTATCAAAGTCATCAACCTTTGCAGGATGAAAGACAAACTTGGAAGAAGTTTAACTTTAGAAGATGAAAATGTCATCGGTTCTAATTTTTTTTTTTTTAATTCAAGTGTATGTGTATTTAAAGGTATGTGTATTTGTGTGAACAGACAGACACACGTTGATTTTACTTTATTTGCCCATAGAGGCTGGCTTGGCAGTAGGTGTTTTTACACTTGGAACTGCAAAACTCTTATCTGAAACATTTTTAATGGGTGAACAGGATACACCCTCTGTACCTTTTGTGTAGCTACTATTAACTTTGATGAGAGTTCTTCTTACAGGGATATTGAAGCATTGGATATTAGATCTTCAAAGCAATGTGTCATTTCAGACATAGAATGTTCTTCTAGATTCTTAACATGGGCTAGACAATAAAAATATAAAATGCCTACTAAGACCAAATGGTTATTAACATGCCAATAGTTAGATAAAGGCAGTTAAAAAATTACCAATTCTAATACAAGTCATTTCTTAAACAGGTATGCTTAGAGTTCAGCACACTTTACCAAGCCTAATCTTGTTCTTATGTCCCAATGGCTCCGGAACTTGATCTGGACTTGGCTGCACCTCATTTTAAGCACTTTAGTAAGAGGTACTCACATGGAGCCTGCTTGCTCTCAGTTTGCAAGGACAAAGATAGGCAATTGCAGGTTTCCCAGCACAATGAGCATACAGGAGGACAGATGGAATGGCTCACTCACTGCAATCCGAAAAATCTGAGGAGGTGTAGAAGCATTCCCTTCTGCTTACTGGCTACACAGGGAACTTAGATGATCTGCCTTAAACTAGATGGAAGGCATAAAATAAAATATTGTTCGTTTCTTACAGCATTATCCTAACACTTGCTTTACTGCTGCTGAAGAATCCTCACATACTATTCATTCCTGTAGTCACAGCCAAACAAGAAAAAAACTCAACTTTCAGCTAGCTTGCCTTGTATTTCAGAGTGAGTTTTTCACACTTTTTGAGGTATGTATGTTCAATGAAAGACACATTCTGCATGGTTACCCATCCTAGGAAACAAATCCTTACAAATGTTTTCTAAATTCATTTCCTGTAAGCTGTGTTAGTAGCTCCCCAGGGGAAGGAGCAAAGCCAAGCTCCTAACAGGGAAAGCATTGTCTATCTCAGGTCATGTCTGGAAAACACTCTGCTCAATGACTGCAGGCTCACTTACAGCAGACCTTTAATCTAGTAATCACTCTGAAGAGAGACTACTGCAAATTTAATGGTTCCTCTTAGAGCAGTAAGAGGAAGTTTTCTAAGGGTTTTTTTGTTCAGACCCACAGATTTTGCTGGCATGAAGTTACAATAATCAGAGGAGAAAGGTTAGGAGCTTTAGTCCCAGGTTTCTTGGCACAGAAATAAAAACTTTGTCCTTGTACTTAAAGAGTCAGAGGCGTATCTCAACTACAGCTCTAGTCAGTCATCAAGCAGGAAAACAAACACACTTCTCATGTTGTTAGGAACACGTCTAACTTTGAAGGTACATTGTCAAATCAGTGCACAAAAATAGCATTGATAGCACAAAAATGTTTATTTCCAAAGAGGCTTTACCTTTTAAAATTACATCCTTATAAACTGTTTTAGGGAGATATTGCAAAAGAGTAAGTTGTTTATAAAAAATCCCGTTGGCAGGATACTGAGAACAAACACAGAAGAACAGACTCTTTTGTGCTGACACCTTGATAAGGCTTAAAACTAAAGTGCATTTCAGTGATATATGCTGCCAGTGATGCACACACACACACACACACACACACACACACATATATGTATATATATATATATTCTCAGGAGGAAAGAAACAATAGAAGAAAACAGACATGGCATTCCGACATATTCAGATAATGGAACCAGGAGAAGCAGTATTTACAAATGAACTTATGGCTCATCTTTTCTAGGGTTAAGACTATTTATTCCTAAAAGCTTTTGCCTTCCTTCTTTCCATGAACATTACAAACAAGGCTATGATGTGAACATTATGAGTTGCCGAGCTAGCAGAAGTCTGTTGTGGTAATGCAGAAGGTGCAAACCAGGCTTTGCAAGCCTACAAGCCTGTTCTGGTACAGTCTGGACATGCTAGGGCCATGCTGAATCCGAAGTAAGGAGCCCTGATGGCTGGCACAGCTAATTGGACACAAAACCAGACAAACATGGCTAGATTTGGCTGGACCTGATCTGGCTCATACTCAGGCAACACATACATCCCTAAACAATGGCTACTTGCATTTCAGGATCAAAGCTGGCATTAAAGGACTGATGTGATGAGTCTGTAACATAACAGATTCCAGTGTTACAAACATGAAGTGTGTGAGTTGTAGGTAGACCAGTTAAGAATGAGAGCTCATTAAATGTAAGAAGGCATGAGCATTCACTGTTTAATAGCAGTAAAAGTCACCTTCTGAAACCTCTCTCATATATGCATCTTAATAGCAGTTAAATAAAAGCCCAGAGAAACCATCCATTACAAAAACTTTATATTAAGACAATATCAAAGAGGACTTTAAAATCTGAAACTAGGTAGCACCATTCTGCAGCTATTCACACACACTTGAAACTATGCAAGCAACTGAGCTTGTATTCAGCACAATGAATTTAATTTGCCAAGTCATTCATTTTCACTGAATGCTATAGAAGCAGGGGTCAAGCTTACAGTCAAAGCTCAGTTCTGTAGCAGGTACCTATTGTGCAAATGCCAATAATTTTTTATTTGATGTGGTCAAAACAGATTACTTTTCAAATTCATATGTTGCAATCTTAACAGCTTTTCTCTTTAGCGGTGTTGTCATAACTTTTGCAACCAAAAAGTAAATTCCCCTCAGAATCAAAATTGCTAGTTTCAGCCAAATTGCCACAGACATCATCTTAAGCAAATAATGTCTGCTTTTCCATTTGTCTCAACACACCATTTCTGCCTATTAACTTAAAAAAAGGTTTTTAACACAATCCTGCAAACCCTGTAGCAGGTAATAGGACAGATTCAAATTAATGCATTCTTTACTAAATACACTTCAATTTTCTAAGAAAATTGCTGCTTCTTTTTTAATCCACAATGTCAGTGCCATACATTGATTACACTGGCTCATCCCTTAATTACTCTCATTTTATGCAACTTAACTTAGTAATTTCAGTAGAGTAACATGGTGTGAAGTAGCTGCACCAGCTGCAACCTCTACTGTAAAAGAGCCATCTGGAATAGAGGTGGCAAAGTATTGCCTGGACATCATGTGCTGCTGCTATGAACAACATTATATATGATTCACATTTAATTAATTTATGATAGACACTAATTTAACATAACACTTTACATTTTAACTCACCCTTTATGTTAAAGTGCATCCATGTTTCAGTTTCTCTAGACACAGCACCATCACAAGCAGCACCTGCCTGGCAGGCTTGGAGTCTATATCTAAACTCTCTACATCAATAAGCAAAACTCAAATGTGAGTGAAGTAGCATGCTAAAGGAAGCAGACTACAGCTCTAGCTGCAAGAGTGAGGATGGCAGCGAGATGGCAACAGTGACACCCCATCTCTGGTCACCTGCACCTTCCTTCTTGACAGCCTGCAGTGTTTTTTGTAGCCTGGAGAAAAGAGCTAATTCTGATTTTGCTTAATGTCAGGCTGACGATCATAAACGGTGTACAAGCAACAGCTCAATGAGCTACAGAGTATTCCTGAATGATGGAGAATAAAGACATTTGAGTGCATGAGGACAAGCTGTAGCTCAACTTGTTGAGGATGTGTGCCTCTAAAGTAAAAATGAATTTTTCAACAATTAGTTAATTATTGTGTACAAGAGAATAATGAGCAGTCTTAAATTGTTTCCCAGCTACAAATGGCATGTTAGTAGAAAGGCTAATGTGTGCGGTTCACTTTAATAAGTGACCTTCCCTTGAAGCAATTAATTTACCTTTGTTAGTTTGCTAAGAAACATTGCTACCTTTTTGAAACACCAAACTAAAATATTGGTGAACGAACATAAACCTGAAAATCTTTACTAGAAGAGTAGTATTGTTATGATTCTTCCACACCCTTCAGGGTAGAACCTATTAACCTTGATATCACTGGAACTACTACACATGTTGGAGGAGTTTTTTCTATGTTCAGTCTGAGGACAGGGCCCAAAGATTTTTCCTGCTGTAAGTACATCAAGCTCCAATCACTTACCTTAACCATTCCATAATGCAGATAATTGCTTCATTTACCAATGGAAATAAAAATATAAAGAGTAACAGATGAAGAAACAGATACTGGAATCTGGGGGCACACCCAACCATGATTACATTGCCTGCAGCAACCATCTGAATTTCACATACCTTTTTTCTACTGGTTATACCTCCCACAGAGCATGAAACCAACTCAGAATCTTCTACATGCTTTATTTTTAAAATGAATTAGATTACTTTTATATAAAAAGCCTGGGAAATGGGATTGGTAACAAATTCCCAACAAACCGATGGAACAGAAGCAGACAGATAAATGGGAAGGCTTGGCAGTAGCATTTAAATATACCACACACAAGGTTTTCCACAAAGAGGCCAAGCTTAAAGGTGCTTACAGTCAGTGATACATCGGGTAAAAAATGAGGGCTACAAACAGAAATGACATGAGAAGATCAGTAGCATTTTAGAAATCAGGCTAAATAAAAATATAGTATGCAGCCATTTCTGGCTGATTCAACTTTAAATTTTGCACTTTTACTATTCAGTCACAATGCTGGTTACGTTGAGTCTGCTTAACCAGTGGAAACAATTTTATAGGCTTTTCTGCTCACATACAATCAGAACATATTTACCTCATCAAGGCTGTAGAAGAAAAGTATGTAAAATAGCCGTTTACCAGAGCTACTGATGAGGATGGGACTTGGAAGAGAAGACAGAGAAGAAGTGAAAATAGAGCAACAGCCAGACTTATCAGGCCACAAAAACAGAGCTGTAACAAAAGAAAATATGCTCTGCTCTATGTTAAAACTTCTTGTGTTCTGTCTCTTGGACTTTTGATCCCATCTGTGTGAGAGAGATAAGAGTGTCCTGACAGTGAAGAGAGATAGTAACTGAGTTAATTTTTTGAAGACTTGCA
This sequence comes from Vidua macroura, assembly GCF_024509145.1. Taxonomy (NCBI): domain Eukaryota; kingdom Metazoa; phylum Chordata; class Aves; order Passeriformes; family Viduidae; genus Vidua; species Vidua macroura. The sequence goes on along the minus strand of NC_071572.1, from coordinate 97,239,514 downwards.
CGTTCAAAAGGAGAATCGATGGCATTGAAGCACAATGGGCTACCATGGCTAGAGTGTTCAGTATCTTTTGGGTCTTCAAAGACTATGAGCAAAGTCTCAGTATAAGGAGATTCAGAGTAAGGAAGATGATTGAAGAAGCCTTAGGAAAACTGAATGCAACAAGACATCTTACTCAACTTCATTTATCCAAATCTTAAACATGCAAAGCACTAAAGTCACTAAATTCACTCCCTACAACCATATCCAACCATGAACAGATGATTAATTTAGAATGGTTTGCTAGGCATTCATTCATTTCTAAACAGTGTATAATAAATGCAAGATCTACAGTACAAAGACCAATGCCATCAAAAATAGAATATACTACAATAAGACACAAGAGAGAAAGCAGTTCAGTGTACTCTTGACTGAACTGTCATAAACCAATAATGCATTAGGCTCTGGGATGCAATACCAGTTCACATAAGAAGACCACTTCATTAAACACATTCTAAATTTAACAGAAGGCATAATTTTTTCTACAGTTCATGAAAACTTGTGCCTTCTACTTATTGGCTATTTTATGTGCTTTGAGTACAAAACTAAAAGTTTTCTGCATTTCAACACTCTCCTCAAAATATTACTGCAATTTACATAAGGTAATACTTGATGTGTAAGCAACCCATTTAAAAACATACAGCAGTGAAGGTTGAAGAGCTTTGTGCTCCACCATCTACAACCCCTACCGTAAAAGAGCCATCTGAAATAGATGTGACAAAGTACTGCCTGGACATCATGTGCAGTCCTCCTCACCTATCAAAGAAGCCCAGATCACAAGGTTGGACTATATTTGTAGTTATTAAGCAGATGAATAAAAATGAGATTAATCTGACAGTAGTTCACACACACACATATATGTACACACACACACACACACTCTTATAAAATGTGACACACCTATATAATAAGCTGTAAGCAACAAATAATGCTAAGAAAGCAAATCATAAGTGTGCCTGGTTACTCTATGGAATGTCCTACTGCAAGGTATGACATTAATTTATTTCTGTGATAGGTAGCAAACAGGCAGTTTCTGAAATCTTTAAGGCTATCATCATGGATTGAACATTTTTCACTCTGTTGAACTGGTGATAATAAGAAGCTATTAGTAAAGAAAACTGGGAGTATAACTTGTCATAAGCTGGCTGTCATCCACTTTTTCTCTTGATTAGTTGCCAACCTGGCCACCTGCCACAGGCTGGGGAAAGGGAAGGGGTCATATAGAGATTTTACTTAATGGGAGGACAAAAGAAGTTAAAAGCTGCACAGAAGTGCCAGAGGCATCAGACTCACAAGCATTGTAAAAACATAAAAGGGAGAAAGTAATCAGAGATGGATGTGCACAGGAAAAAATAACTAGTTCACCATTTTAGGCATCTACAGAGAGTGGTGATGGATAGTTGACGAAATCATGACTCTAGTCTGTAACATAACAGTGGGCATGCTCTGCCTGTAGTGTTCAGATTGTAATTAAAATTGGACAAATGCACTTGCAGATGCTAACTAGCAAGATTAATCAACCACCTGTTCAGTTTAAGATCTGACAGACCCACTGGCAAAGAGAAAAAGGCACATTTGACTTGCCTGCCTTGGAGACCAATGGGAATAAGGAGATTCCAACTTGCCTCATGAGATAAGGATGTTCTTCTGATAAACAATGTTACTAATAAGACACTTATTTATCATAAGCTTTAAATTTGGCTCAGTACACACATGGAGAGTTAGTTCATAGTGCCTGCTTGCTAGAAGCCAATGCAAAGCATTGTGTATATAGTGTATATTGTGTATATAGTGTAACATTGCAGAGCTGACTTTCCAGGCTATTGATAGTAAATATTAATATGCACTTTACTACTCCAAGAAAGCTGGAAAAGTGTTAGTGGGTTCCAATTTCCAGAATGTGGTCTAAGGATTTTCAAAATTTAATTAAGTGTAAGTGACAGCATGTGTTTTAAAGAAATCTCTAGAAAACTAAATCATTAATCTGTTCTGTTTGACCTCTAACATTCCCTTTCTACATTAGGATACCATCATCCAGTTTACTCATCTGTAAAATATTCCCAGACAGTGCTATCCTTTATCATGTGGATGGTATGAGTGATTGATTCTGTTGATATGGTGTAAAGATAATGGTCAGCAAATCTCCGACATAAACCTGAGTCCTTTGCTTTCCCAGCCTTGGTGTAGAAGTGTCAAGAAGAAGTTTGAGCAGCTTCTTACCCATCTAATGTGAATGAAGTGGAAGAAATGCATTTAATGTACTTCCTGCTGAGAACAGCATGAGTCTTCAACAATTCCACTACGGCAGGAGGACTGTTTGTCAGCCTGGCTGTAAGGCTGTGTGCTCTCACGGCAACACTAAATACAGTAGCATGGAATTAAAATCACATGGGGAGACAGCCACTTACAAAAAATGTGCAGCACACAAAATAACTGCAAGTATTTCCCCCTTAGATGCAAACTTCCAGCTCTGCATTCAACACACCTCTTCTCTTCAGGTTTCCAAATGTGATTACCAACTGAGTTTTAAATTTGCCCACAATAAAAAACCAAGTAAGTAAAAGAGAGTTTAAATTAGCAGAGCAGTCAAAATATTGGGACTATGAAGAAGCATAGCTTTGACTCAAACCTTGTTAAAGCATTTTGTATCAGACTTGTGGCATACAAGACAGTAACATTAGTTACTGCTAGAACCAAATTACAGGCTCTTCATTCCCAGATGAATACTAACAAAAGACTTAGATCTCATTTTTTCTCTCTCTCTATGAAATTATTTCAGAGTCACCACTTCAGCTGGAAAAACACAGAGCGCTTCCAGGCTGATCTAGCTTAGTTGCTAAGTGCCTGAGGATTAAGGCATTTCCATGGAAGAGTAGGGTCTGAGTATTTTCATGAGCCTTAGACTAAATTCCAAGATTCCTCTGTCCAAGGGGAATGAAAAGTGCACATTAGCCGCATCTTCCTTTCCTCGATGCAAAATATTTACCTATCATGTAAACTGCCTCCTTCAAATGAGCTTTATGCTGAACTCTGTGCTCTCTGTGCAGTATAGGTATGTCCTTCATACCCAGTAGTGCTTACAACATTGTATTTGCAAATTAAATTATTAAGGTAGGGTTTACACCTACTGTCATAAATCAATGTATTCAGATGCACCAGGTATCCTTGATGATTGAGCTCAACAATTTAGATACTTGTCCTAGGATGGGATGTTTCCTGGGAGTACATCTCTCTTTTCAATAACAACAGAAGAATCCTGTAATAGCCTATTTGAATCAGATGTCTAAAGTTATAGAGGCTGATACCAAGTGAGATTAGTGCCACTCCAGAAGTGGATGATTTACATAAGTCTTTTCCCTATGCATGCTTTTCTTCCATGGTTCACAGTTAATAACTATCACATCACATCACATCACATCTGACTCCAACAAACTATGTTTTTACTTTTTAGTGCCTTAACAGTAGTGGCATGTGTAACTTTGAATCCACTGTTTCCATATGAAGTTTTTTCTGCTGCTTAGTTCACTAACTTTTTCTTTTTTCTATCTAACTTTAGTACCTATGAGGAAAAGTCCCTTCCAAATTAGGAGATGTCCCAATAGCAGCACCAATCTGAAAATCACCATTCACAATATATAAATATACCAGTGCATGTTCTACATACTACAATTTTTTTTCCCCCCAGATTTTGCTTTGGCAGCACAGCACAACTGTATAATCCCCAATTAAACTTTTCAGTTGCCTGGAATTTAGTGAATACACTGTAGTTCACTAGAGCATGCCTCTTATTTTTTTTTATTGTCAGGATTATATAGCAACTATGGCATTTTACTTAGACCCTAAGGACATTCTCTAAAAATAAAAGACTTGGATGGTAGGTGCTGAAGGTGAGTGTTTCTAGAAATAAAGAAGACTCAGATGAAATAAACTAAATAAACTAAAAAGAATGTGGTAGGAAATTTTACTGGCAAGTGAATTGTTTTTGCATGTGCTGGAATTCTTTGTGGGAATTCTTTCACTGTAAAAAGGAGTTCTGCCACATAATTTCAAATACCACATATGCAACATTTTGTGTGCAAAAAGAAAAGTGAATGTTTGCAAAAAAGTGTTCCAAATCTATCCTTTCAAAGACCCCTTATCTTTCAATACCCCAAATATTCCTTACTCCTACCAACAAACATAGATATTTCAGTTGCTACATGATGAAAATATTCTATTTTAATTTCTCTAACACTTCCCCAGCTTTTTTAATAAATCCCATAAGATTAAATTAATTTGTGTAGAAAAGTCTGTAGCTCTGAGGCAGCTTGTGCTCATAAATGCAGAAACTTAAAACTGAAGAGTGTACACACACTAAATTACTTCTGCTTTCTAATGGCAGTGTTAAAGGAGATTTCTCATTAACTTCCCTAATATTTTGTGTGAGCTTCATAAAATATTAAGTTTTGTACTCTGTTGTGACTGGGAGTCACTGAGATTCTCACTGAAGTTAGATGGTCTAATTTCAGCTCGTCTCTGATATTAACTAATGTATTGGAGAATCATTATCTCCATCCCAAACTCTCCATATGTATATTTAAGCAGTCAGAACACTTTCAATTTTTGGGTAATCAGCTTCTCCATGAATACATATTTTTAATAGCTACTCTCTAAAAATTATTCATACAAATCAAATTGTTGTAGAAGCTCCTAAATGAATAAATTTGTGTTTGCTATAAGAGCAGAGTCAGATAAAGATTTCTGTTTTGGCTTGCATTCAATATATTATCTACTTTACAAGACTTGTTTTTTCAACCTGTTGTAGTCATTAATGCTATATGATTATCCAAATGCTCCACAGAGAAAACAAAGTCACCTCTGTCATAGGATTACAGGTGAGAAATTTCAGGCAGGCTGAGTATTTATGAGGCAATTAGATGGGTGCAGACTTCCTGCCTTGAAGAGCTGCCTTTCTCTCTTACCTAGAGAGAAATCACTGTGCTGATAATAATGGTCTGTTTTGGCATCAGACTTTCAAAGAGTACTGTACTATGTAATTGCTCCCTTTAGTCTTTAGGAAATATGATGGTGTCACAATAGATGGTTTATGGCCTTACAGAGAGGACCCAAACAGCTTATCAGTAGTCTTATCTCAGAATTTACATTTGAGATGTCAGTCTCCAAACTCCACACATTAATGGGGTAATTGTACCAGGAAGCTTTCATGCTATTACTCCTAGAAAAAGAGCTGTCACACCAATGCTGAAGCATTAAAGGAGAGGCTTGAGGCAGCAATAATACACATATTTTTGAAAGCAGTTGGTGATACAGTGTGCTGATTCTACTCTTAGTCACACCCTTTGTTCTAATCACCACCAGAAGTGTCTCTTTCAAAGCAATATCTTAAAGCTATTAACCAGTTGAACAAATGACATAATTCTGTCAGCATTTCCCTACTGAGGCATTTCCTTAAGCAACATTACTCTTATTTGAATATTTGCTTTATTAAAAAGACAGAGAGCACAACTGGACACTTTTACACAGAAATTCAAATGCAGCATCAAATCAGAAGAAATATAGCTTTCTTCTTGGGAGCTGCTAGATGGCTTCTGCCCCATCAGGGCCTCCAATAGGGCCCTTGCAGCATAACTGAATGAGCCCAAAGGCTTTGCAGACACAGCCTCAGAATCACAGAAACAAGGCTGCCCATGCAAGATGACATCTTGGATTATGTCTGTTAATGTGACAGAATAGAAAGGTGCAGCTCCTTGCTCTGAATCACTGCTCATGTGATTTTGTCAAACAATAAAACAGCAATACTAAATACTTTCAAAAACCTGCATAGCTTTCCAATAATATTTTCTAATTTCAAGATGGAAGTAGCACGTGTTTTAACCAGCAGGAAGAAAAACAAAACCCACATGCTGATTTGAATATTATGTTCTTTGTAGTTTCTGTCCTGCATTGGGGGTATCACTTCAATTATATGGTATCTTACCATCATCCTTATCAGGTACAATGGTAATGCGAGTGCTTGGGAATTCTGCACCAATTCTTCCACCCATGGGCATGCTCAGCAAAACATCAAAGGTCTCAGCCTCTTCATACAAGGAATCATCTATGATGACGATCCGACACGTTTTTTCTCGTTCGTCTTTGTCAAAACGTAGAATGCTGTTGTGATCCTCCGGCCTGGATATGTAGTCAGAGTATGAAAGTACAGAGGTTGGGGCAGTGCCAGATGCTGTTCCTGTGGCATAAAAGGAAAACAGTCACTATACATACTATGCTTACAGTGATCTCCTCGCAGAGGTGGAATTTTATTTTCATTATCTTTGAATTTCTGTTTACTTTTTGGTGATAAGATGGGCTGTAAACAAGGTCAGAGGTCCACAGACCCATTTCTGAGGTCTCTACTACTTCTGTATATGACACAATGGAAGAGTGTGGTTCTTCAAATCATTTGCACCTTTCCAGTCAGAAGGAATATTGCCTATCACAAGAGACAGACTGACAAAATAGCCCCTGTGAGGATCACCAGTTAACTACCTTAGTATATTTTACCCATATTGAAGATACCAGTGGACTTGAACAGACAAAATGTCATGAAAACAATTTATTTGGATTCCAGATCACTTTACACAAAATATTGCTTCAGCTCTCCAGATAAAAAATAATGAAACCACAGATGTAGAAACCCCATGCCCTGCACATGTACTATTAGTAAGAGACTAAAAATCAGAGGAAGGACAAGTATGACAATTAAACAATATTATTTTGTATAATTTTTTTCAAGATACAAACAAGCAAAGGATAGCCAGGGCAATTACTGCAGCGCTTTCAGTTCTCATCACTTTCAGATATAAGGGACTACATATAAAAATCTTGCAGAAATATAAAGGACACAGATCCTCTTCAATTCTCCATGATGATTTTTAAATCATCATTTTTACTGCATTAAGTAATACTCTTAGACAGATTGCAGAGATTAATACTTTTCCAGATGAGACTGAAGATATTTAGATGAAAAAGTAATTAACAGAGTTATAAACAATTTTATTATAAAATAGATGGAATAAATATTTTTAAATTTCTGTCTCTTTTCCACTCTTGCAATTTTTTTTTTTTATTCCATATTAGATTCTAATACCTTGTTGTGTGTAGCAGATGACCATCAGCTCCTGACTCACATCTCCACTTCTTCTGACTGGAATAAATAACTCACCAACATCTTCTTCAATAGTATAGGTGGACTGAGGAATAAAGACCGTTGATTCTGCAAAGGAAAGAACCTCATAAAGTCACCTGTACATTAGCTGTACATTTTTGAATATTCTAAAGTGCAACATATAACTTGCATTTATTGGCAATGCCACTAAATTGTCACTAAAACTTGAAGGGTGAGAGAAGTAGAGTTCCTTAGTGCTTCAGAAATGGAAAAGAAAATCAGATCATTAGGTCTGAATTCCCAAGTCCTTATTAAGTCGTCTCTAATGTGACTGATTTGTTTATATAGGGTTAATGGTGTAAGACACTGTTTGGAGAATTTATCCACAAAGTCTATACTTTTATTATTTCCATGGTATTTAATTATTAACCGTTAACTACAGAAGTATCATGGCATAGCTCACACACAGGCTGTGGTTTGCCAAGGCCATTCTTTAACCTACTGCATCAAGATAACCAGCAAAATCATTTGGCATTGAGGAGCAAGGTTGAGCTCTTGACATCTTAACTCTGACTTGGACATTTGATTTGAGTTGGTTACATGTTTACACTACTTTTTTACTAGAAGAAGACCCAGCCAATACAGTCAGTGAAGTCTGAGGAGCAATCTCACTCTAAAATGTGTCATACAAAAGGATATCAGATCTTTATCCAGGGGAAAAACCCACTAAGATGCATTCTGAACTCCTTCATTATTTTATGCTCACATAATCAGATTGCTGGGTTTTATGCTGTTACTGGGATTCAGAACCAATTCAGACGATTTTGTTCTTGTTCTCTCAAAAACTCAAGAACAAAAGGTGGCTACACACATAATTACAAAACACCTTTACAGTTTCATTAGTGTGACTATAACCCAAACAGAATATAATTCTGTATAATATCAAATTAAATTATATCAGCTGACTGCACAAAGCAAAGTTTTCATCATTTCAGAGTACTTTGGCAAACGGTGTTCTGAAAATTGTCAGGTGACTTCTTTGAAAGCATGTTCCAAGTTTTATTTCTCCAACTACTACAAGCATGACCTGAGGTCAAAAGCCTGCCTTAAAAATGCTGTAATTCAGGTTTGATAAGACTGAGACTACTCACTATTCTGGCAAGACAAAAATTCAACATGAAAAATATCAAATCCCTACTTTTTTGTTTTAAACTAAAGCAAAAGGCAGCACTAAAAAAAAAACCAACCCAGTTCACTCCTTCTATTTCTCCCTTTAGAATTTAGTTGGCAAAATAAAAAACTCTAACCTTCCAAAACATGCAGGAAGCTGATTTATTTGATTTCCTCTCTCTCTCTCATAATTACTCAACTAGGACTAAAATGGCACTATAAAGGTTTAACAGACCTTATGAACAACATAAAAGCTTGGAGGAGAATGAGCTACATCACAGTTAGTATAAAAAACCATATTCCTATGCAATCTGAATTTCTAATGAAACATTAACTAATGTCCCATACCCCAAGAGGCTGGTACAGCTTTCCAAAAAAACTCAGTCTTGATCCTAAAGCTACACAATTCAAATAAATGATTTTTTCACTGGAAGCAAAATAAAATTTTGATGGTTCTTATTCAGTGAGCTTGGTAAACCCTGAGCTTCAAAATGCTGTTAGGAAATACAGTCCTTCCCTCAAAGTTCTCTCTCTAGTTTTCTTCTAGGTATTTGATTTGCAGCTATGCATTTGATTTTGCCCTCTGCAACTTCTCTTTATGTATAATTAATACAAATTCCCTAAGACTGTAAAAATTTCATCTTAATGTAAGAAATATAAAATATTGTTGTTGGCATAAAGAAGGCTCAGCCAATTACCTTTAACTGTGCTATCTTACTGATCATAGAAAAGATAAAGAGGTTTAACACATTTTCAAGCTATTTCTGTGTCCCATACATGCTGCTTTTAAAGTTAAACACTATTTTTCTTAGTGATTAAAAATGGATGTGAGATAAGCCCTGGTTTAACTTGCATTTGTAACTAGGAACTAAGACACTTTTGATAATTTCCACACCCAACACTCTTCAAATGTTAATTAGGGATGATCATATAATTCAAGTTGCTATGGTTGTCCAGTATTTAAAATATTTCTTAAGGACAGTTCTGTGTGACTACAGCCCATGGGTTCAAGCTACTGGATGCAGCTGAAAAGATGCAAAGCAACCAGAGCATGCTCTACTTCTTTTACATTTTTTTTAAAAATCAGCTTAGTTCTTAATTTATATTTAACCATAATTTTATTTGTTCTTGACACAGCGTGTGCTACACTTGATCTAATGAACTCTACAATTACTGAGCTTTTCAGGTTTATATCAAGGCCTAACTGATGCAAGCAGTTTGCTCCAAGACCAAGCTTTTTGTGATTAACCAGCCTAGACTTTCTTGTACCATCCTCTCCAACATGAATTACTGTGGCAGAGTAAATCAAGTCAGCCTCCAGCCAACTCTTCAGACACATTCAGTCTGCAAACACATTTAATGGAAAGCCTGTTATACCTAAAATGAAAACAAAGCCCCTAGAAATAACATATAAAAAATGTAGGTATTTCATAAAAAACATGCTACCTGAGTAAACCCTTCATCAAGCACTTAAAGTAATAGAGGACAAATGGCTACTTGATGCTCAAGTCTGTCTTCAGAAATATTTTGAGGACAGTAAACCTTTAGTATCCACTGTTACTCACAGCATTTGCCCTCCAGTTTATCTTTTGGTATATGCACATATTAGCAGTACAGCTCTGGAAAGGTTCTCACCATCTCCTGGGTCAATAATTTCCACTGTGGATGCAGAAGGAAATTCCAGAATTGCCATGACGGGCTCAGAAAGAACAATTTGAAAGGACTCAGAATGTTCATGTTCACCATCACTCAAAATCCGTACTCGCCATGTAGCTAAGGTTTGACCAGGATTAAACTGCACTTGCTTCTGGGCTTTTCCTCTGAAGTCTTTATCTTTCTTGGCAGTACCATCTTTGGTACTAATACCTGTTAAAATCAGAAATTCAGGTCATTGTAAACATCACTGGTAATTTTTCTCCCATTGTGTCACATTTAAAAGACACGTAGAAAAATATACTTTCCACAACCTGAGAACATTCAAACTAAATCCATTACTCTTGACCAATTTTATACTGGGTGTCACATATAGAGGTCGAAAAACTCTACATTCTATGAAGTTATATCAAATTTCCATTTCCCCATAATTCAATTATGGATGCCCAAAAAGGACAACAGACTTTTCTCTCTCCTTTTAGCCCTCTAGGTTCTCTTCTTCTCCAGAATATCTAAACAGAATCCTGCCTGAAACCCCAGAAAATATTTATTTTTCTTAGAAAAAATAAAAACATCCCCATCCCTGGAAAGTTCAGACTTTAAAGGGAAAGCTAAGGAAAGCACAAAGACACAAAGGAAAATATACTGAATAAAAATGAAAGAAGATGCAAAACCTGAACCATTGCCTGCATTGTCATTGCAAGAAGAATTTTTAAAAATTATGATCCTCTTATTTCCATGTTTGCATAATGACAATCATTAGGTTAAAGTGAAGATGAAGTGCAAGTCCATGGGAAAAAATTCAAACAAGTCAATCCAGAGAGATGGCATAGGCCTTCCAGCCTCAGATTCAGAATGCTCTGAAACAGGTTTTCACAGCCATTTACCTCCCACTTTAAGGCTGTCTGAAAGATCCTCATGGAAATTAGACAGTATTTCAGAACTGTCTCCAACTCATGTGTTTGGCCTTGTTTAAATCTCACAGTTAACTGAAATCTTAAAGGCTTTTCTCAGGTTTTCAGAAAAAAATCCTTAAAACTTCTTCCTTCTCTGATTGTTTCTTCTAGCTGCATTATTTAATGCATTGAAACATATGATCTTTCCCTACAAACCTTGCCTTTCTTTCTTCAGGCTTGTGACTCATCCTAAGTCATATATATAACCTATATATATATATATATATATATATATATATAACCTATATATATAGGTTATATAACCTATAAACCTCCACTCTGGCACTGCATACGGACCAGAAAGGCCAGTAAGCATCTTGACCAGTATGTTTTATGCTCTTTCCAACTCAGTAATTTGCTGATTAAGGTAGTTGGAGGCAAGTTACTCAAACTGGTTTTGCGTATTTTTCTGTCAGCTCAATACTGAAACTGACCTTATATCCACAGGTAGAAAATTTTGTAAACACTCTATCTGAAGGATCAGAAGTCATATCAGCATCTACTATTCAGAACCAGTAATTAATTTAAACCACAAATCCTTAACTATGTATTTATCTCTTCCACTCTTTTTCTTTCTTTAAAATAAATAGATTATCAAAGTTGGTTCACTGTTCAAAACTGAGTCTTTTAGTAAGATCCTGTTGGTTAAGGGCTATATCCCCTAAATCTCATGCCAAAAGAGGTGTCCCTACTGCACCTCATTACCTGAAACTCGGATTTTTAATCAGAAAAATTACCATTTACCTGGAAACTTGCCAGGTAAATGCTTACATATCTCTGCAAAAACAGCTTTAAATTGAGTGTTTTCTCTAAGCAGTATAAGCTCATCAAAGGTTTCACTGTGAAGTTGTACAAGGATAATGTTCCCTGGTGCAAATGCATCAGAGGAGGAAACAGATCCAGAAGCTAGAAACAGGTGTGAGGTTGCAGGATGTGATAACACAACCTTTTTTTCACCTTTTCACTCCCCAGACACTGCAAACAATTTTCAACACCTCCTGTATCAGCCTCAGTTGACTGCCAACATTGAGTGAAGAAAATGAGCCTAATGCTTGTAGCTGCTGGTCAGACTAGCTCACAACAGCCTTCCTGGAAAATGATATATGTTTATTGTTGTCTTTTCAATTGCTACAACTCTATTTTTTCATTATAGGGAAAAGAAGATCTGGACAGGAACTGCATTCTGTGAAACAAAGAAACAGCGGTACCAATCAAATCAAAGAAAGAAGGACCACGTCTTTGGTTGTTTATTCAGAAATTAATTGCAGAAGACAAAAAAAAAACACAAAAGGGAAAATTTCATTTTTTAACTAAAGAAATTATATAGATAGCATATAAAAGATACACTCTTTAATAAATAAACATATTCCTTCAAATATAGTTTGCTTATCATGAAACAGCAGCAATAGGATATAGTTGCATTGATACAGAATATCAACTGCCTAGGCAGTGATTTATAGAAGCAACTGATAAGATTAGAATTGAACTTACTTATAAAAGAGGTTTCTCCCAGGTAACCTCTCCGTTTAAGAACAACATCAAGATACTTGGTGTCTTCATTTACTAAGTAATACTCCTTTTCTAAGGAGATCCATGCCCAGTTTAGGCGAAAATGTTGATTCTTCAGCTTATTGCCTCCTGCAAAACAAAATTAAAAATAAAAATATAGAATTATAACATTTCATTTTTGTTAAAGATTACTTTGTCTTTGGAGGTTCATGCAACCTTGTATCCTGGGTAAGATATGTATCTATCTGGACATCACAATCCAAAGGTTTTAAAGATTTAAAACTAAGAAATTACAAGTAAGGAACTTAACCATAACACATTTGCTACACATAGGAGTAAATTTTTTTTTAAATGTATACAAATATAGTACACTAATTTTCTTATTTCTCAAGAGAAAAGCATCAAGCATTAATTAAAATGTATTTGGAGTGCCTTCTGTATATCATCCTAATGGATGTGCTTTTTATTACTCTAGACTTCTGTAAGTTCTACCATAATAAAATAAGCTGCTCAGCTCACTGATGGCAGATGCTCACTCAGCAACTGCCTTCTGGGAATGCCGGCCTGTGTGGGAGACTGTAGTCTGATTTCATTCCCACAAGGTGCTGCTACAGAACAAGGTTTGCTCAGGTACCAACTGTCTTGAATGTGAAATTTCCTTTAGAAATTAACACTTCTGTACCCAAGCTGGTGAAAAAAAGTGAACAGCAGAGAGACGTATCTAAAGATTTAAATTAATTCATGGCTTAATTACTGGAGGAAGAGACAAATGAGGGTTGGTTTACCCCTTCCAGTTTCTTCCATGAGGCAGCCACTCCACATGCTTTCATTCTGCTTCAAAGATAAGACTCTACGTTTCTTTACTGATCTGCCTACTAGAAAAACCAGGAACTAAAGTTGTGCAATCTCACATAGAGGCAAAGGTACTGTGTAAATGAAAGGGAGGAAATTATTACTGGAGTATCTCCCTGCACTCCTCACCCTGCTCCTTTCTGCTCTTTTGATTTCTATTGTTTCTGACAAAGGGGAAGGCTACAAACCCACATATCAGAAACTAATGAGCACCAGAGAGAACCAGCAGCTATAGTGTTACAGCAGTAACTACAACAGCACTTACATTAGCTTAGCTGTATGTTATGTCTTCCCATTAGTTTATGGGGACAAATGTAACAGAATACTTGTTCTCTAATCCAGCGAGAAAAGCCATTTCTGTGCCACCCTTGAACACATTGCCCAATTTGACCATAATTTAACAGAAGGATAAAAGTTTCTGACAAATAAAAAGGATGGAAATTTACTGTCTTTTAGAGGAGAGAGAACCTATTTGCACCACTAGTGAGAAGAAATACTGCTGCATGAGCTTACTACAAATGAGAATGTCAGATTTTTGAAACTGCCAAGGTAAAGGAAATTTTTCTAGCAGAGTTTGCATCCTTTTAAACAAAAGATACTCTAACCAAAGGATAGAAAGCAAAAGAAAATCTGGCATAAATTGTTCTCTTATCCAAAGAACTCAAGGTTAAATGTGCTGTGGACAAAGGCACACAATCTACATCTTACATACAGGTCCCTTATGAATGAAATTTAGGAAGAAAAAAAGCGCAAGAGAGGCAATAAAAAATATTTATTATTGTCTTCATTCCGCTTATTTCTTGCTTCCAGCTGTTTTTTTGTAATTTTTTTCATAGAATAAAAAAACCCCAACAACCAAACAAAAAGTGTATTTCTTAAGGGGGTTATAGCAAGCCTCCATTTTTACAGACCTACTTCTTTCGCTGAAATATATAATGTTCACCTTTTAGAATGTGCAATACCAAACCCATCAGCTTTAAGAAAAGAATATAGGTATTTTAAACCTTTGTGTTTTCACTTTGTGGGTTTTTTTTTCATGTTCAGAAGACATGTTTTCTGATTTATACAAGCCATTTCACAGTCCACTGTCCCATAGAATAAAACTGTTGTTCTTATTATTAGCTACTACTACTACTTCTATTATTATTATTATTATTATTATTATTATTATTACTACAGACCTCTAACAAAACAGAGCAGGAAGCACATGATATACCTTACCTAATTTCAGGTATTTATTTTGGGGCTAGAAATCCTAAACTGTCTTTATAGCCAAACCCAGGAAAGAGGCATTTTGTAAAGCTATGACTTAATTTACGCATTTATTTTTGAATAAGATTAGCTTTGCCTTGAAATATGCAAAAATATGTGCATTTTTCCTCAGCAGTGTTTAAAAACTCCTGTTGTGACCCTTTACATTGTAGACACTTTTATTACAGCCATCTAATGCTGGGTAAGATGAATTCCCCCCTGCCTAACCTGGATGAAACTGCTACAACATAATAGAGCCAAGCACCACACAAACAAAACACTTGTGAGGAATATCAAGAGTACAGCTTTTAGAAGTCGGAAATAAAATGTCAGAAATAAAACAGCACATGACACTTTCATTTGGTTCACTATTCAAATAAGTACCTGCCCTACAATAATATTTCTACCAGCAGATGGATTGTGCACTGCTCGCAAGCACTGCCCTTGGGCACAGTCAGACATTTAGCTGCTGGGCAAATCATCAAGCTACTATGCCCCAGTGACAGTTTTGCTTTTATTCCTCTTCCAGACAAGTGCTGGCAGTACAAATACATCAGAAGTCTGGAGAGGGAAGCCATTACTTTTAAGACTACAGAAAAGGAAGGAGGGCAGTGTTAGAACAAGGTAAATCCAAAGGAGCCTTGCATCAATGAAACGTGGTTGGCAAGATGCTGCTAAAATGAGGCATGAAAACTTGTTTCCAGAATTTTGCCAGAGAACAGAGTGCAGCGGGGGGAAATCAGAAGATGCTATATGGGAGGTGATGCAGTGAGATATTCATGAGAAATAAGATGGCAAGAGTTGTGAGACGCATTTAGAAACTTTGTAAGGAACTGAAGGTAAGGATCTAAAGTGAGTCACAAAGTGACTTCATGACTGAGGCCTTAAGGACAAAACCATCTGAAAAGATTTGCCTGTATATGACAAGTCAAAGACAGATATAAGTTGGAATTGGTCTTTATAGAAATTCTGTCAGCAAATTGTTTGCCTGTCAGAAAACAGTGACGTATTATTTTTGCACAGATCATCAAACAAGAAATTCCTAAAAAGATCAAGTCATCTGGAAAAAACAGATTCAGTTACACAACATGAATAAAAGAGGAGGGGGAGGAGAACATGGTCAGTCAACTGTTTGAAAGGAAAAATATTTAAATTAATACTCCCATTCAAGCATTCATCTTCCCAGCCACGCTGCTCAGATATCTTAAAATTATAATCCTCCATGAAAAAATACAGATTAGATTGTCAGAATTTTCTATCTGGCTCAGAGAAGGAAAGAATCCGTTCCAGTTTTCTCGACAGATCACAGAGCTATGTAAAGACAGTATAAAAAATAATTCTAACATTAAATTGTGTACCTTGAGTACTGTTGACCTGTGGGGTCAATACAATGGCCATTCTGTAAGGAAAGCCTGATTGTAATTTTGCTGTCCCTAGGAGCTACTCCAGACCCTAATACATAAATAAAAGCATATAAGTGCACTTCAGTATTCACTTATTGACACAACAGAAATTGATGCATCTTGATGCACATACTGACTTCCCTGCTGAGTGGCATAAATAAGAGATGAATCAGCAAAGGATTGCCTACCCTGCATAAGCACAGCCACACACGCTCACTGTGTGCACAAGATATGTCTGTACAAACACAGCTATCTGGGACCTGTAGAGCTCCAAGGTACAATGTATCTGCTCACTTTAGTCATTAGCTAAGGTTGCTTAACGGGGAAAAAAACCCCAACCTATAAATTCCTCCATGACAAAGAACATATATCAAAAACAAGAAAGAGTGGGACAAAAAAAACGACCAGTAAATAGAGCGCTAAGAAAAAATAATTTCTTCAAAATTTTTTCTACTGGTCTTTTCTCCTTCCTCTTCTTATTTTGCTTTCTAAACAGACTGCAAAAGGATGTTACTAAGGAGAATCAAAACAACTGTGATGTATTAACAGTGCCTACAGTTCAGGAATCACTGTACAGCAGTGCAATACTTGTTGACTTGTTTACATGTCTACATGTCTGCTGCACACAGAGGGAAGAACAGGAAATTGTCCATTTTGAGACAACTATTCCATTTTTTAATCTTTGATTGCCTCTTTTGTGTCAAGGCAAGTCAGTTAATATACACCAGGATAAAGTTCCATCAACAGGTTTATCAGAAGCAAAATCTGGTCTGAAATGCAGAAATTTTAGTCCCCAGCATCATGATTCCCCATTTAGCCATTAAGCTTCTGTGAACCTCAGCACTCTCCACTTCCCCACACTATTTTCCTAGTCATTCATGGAAAGTATAAACCTATTTTTACCAGAATACAGGAGAAACATATAAATCCTAGGTGATTCTGCTAGTCAGAATAAATACATAGACATTATATTGCCCAGTTCAATGCACATAGTTTCAACAACTCTGATTTGCCATACTGTGTAATGGTCCCAGTACATTTTCAGGTTAAAAAGGCAAAGGTCTTAAGCAACTATTTTTTTCTGCCAAACTATTACCCCCCTGTCACCCCCACCGCTGCCCCCAGCAATAAAGTAGACAATAAATGTTCTGCTCTCAATGCTTTGGGGCGGCACATCATTGGACTAGATGACCTGAAAATGTTCCTTCCAACCCAAACTAATCTGATTCTATGAACAAATGCTATCCCCTCTTCTATGACCATCAGAAAGGGTATAACCTGTAAAACTGCCTTAATTTCATATGGAAATTGCAGAAGTGAAACGCCTAAGTTAACCCAGCACAACACACGTGACACTAGAAAGTTTTGAATTGAGTTTAACAATGCATAAGATAGCCTAATGATATTACCTGATTAGAAAAGCTTTAAAATGCTTCACGTTTTTAAGTGTCTTTCAAGTGTAATGAAATAGATCCCAATTATTAAAACAACGTGCTGGACTCTGCCCTCTCCTACACTTTATCTGCCACTGTAACTCAATATATTTGCAGAACAGCCAAAACGAACCCCCTAAACCAGTCCCGAGTGATTAGGGACTAAAACAATGCTTTCTCTCAACTTCTCATGAGAAAACACACACTTCCCAGCATTATGGACTTAGCTTGCCTGGAGTATAATTGCTGGTATCCAATGAACTGCAGACAGTTTTCCATCTTTCAGTACTTTCTGTAACTCTTTTTCGTTTTATGTCTACCCCCAAGAAACAAGTTGGAAGGGCCACATTTGACAGGGCTCAGAATAATCAAATGCCTAAAGCCACATAGCAGAAGAAATATCTGAAGAATACCATGTAGCTGCTTTCTTACAAAAGGGACGGGGAAGTGAGAGACAAAATATGAATGTCAAGGTTACCTAATGCGTATTAAATTTGGATCCGCTTAAAATTCACCTAAGTGTCACTAAGGATGTCTCCAAGGGCAGTCTGGAGATTCATGCTGGGTTAATTCAAGGAATTCCCAATTCAAGTCTATGTCTCATTCTGCAGGAGATTAACTGGGTTCTGATTAAGAGGTTAACTTGATTTTCATTGACAAAAACTGTGTATGCAAATATGCACTGGCTCTCAGCCAATTAGTCTCATAGCTTTAAATTAATTTCATTATAAATCAGCTCTGTAGAAATTCACCGAGAGCCAGGATACTGTCACTCTATTGGCTGCACCAAGAGACTATGAGTTTTCAAAGGAAAGAGCAAAGTGGATAAACAGCAACCCAATCTGAATCACCAAAAAAGATGCTGGAGCACTGTGTGTCTTTGAAAGCCTTTATGCATATTAAGTTCTTAGTCCGTAACTGATTTCTAGGGAACCCAAAAGATACACTTGCTGGTTTTGGATTCTGTGCCATAAGCAAGGGACTAGCTCTGCAGGATGACCACTGCTTCTGAGAAGAAAAGAACTGAGCAAAAAAATTCAGCATCTCCAGTGAATAACCACTCCTGGCAAAACACAGTATGTCTTTGCTCAGGTTCCAGAGCACAGGAACATAATCAACTGGCTCCTGTTCCACAAAAGGTGAAGACAAGAGATCTGCCTTAGAGATCCTTATAAGAGATCTTTCTTAGACATAGGATTCATATCATCTAATGTTATCCTATAAAAGATGTATGTTTAATTAAACCTAGCTGTCTAGGCACAAGGAATGGAAAGAACTAGGCACATCTTATATGAACAGCTGGATCACCTTCTAGAAAGATTTGACCCACTCCACTGAATGTAATGGGAACATGTTCAGTCTATATGGCTAACTAAAACCCAGTTAAGTTGTCTTCTTGACAAAGGAGGGTCCTGAGAAAACTCAAAGACACAACTGGTCCTGAACTGTTATATGGTGAACTTGTAAATTTAAACATTTTAGAAGTAATCTTTGGAACAGCTAAACATGGCAACAAAAAAAAATATTTGGTTTAGAAGAACTAAAAGTTATTTCCATGCTGTCATTAAACTAATTAGTATTTTGTGTAGTCACTAACTTTGCATGAGAAAATTAATTTAAATTGCTTTGTGAGTATGAACAGAGAAAACCTAAACATACCACTCAAGCTGTCATGTCTATCATTAAACAATGCCCACATTACCTAAAGCACAATACCTTTTTCTTAAAGATCCACACCCTGCACCTCCCTCTGAAGGAAAAAAAACACCACCTGGATTAGTTAAGGCTTCATACATGCATGGCCTGCAGCAACAAGTAAATTTATTACATCTCTGACAACACATTCTTAAAATAAACTTAATAGTTTTCAGTCTCTGCTTACTAATTTGTTTTGTGGCGCCAGACAACTTCTCCCAAGAGGCTCTGGCTGAATTGAAGCAAGGTTCATTTCCTTGGCTCACAGAATAACGGGTTTAGCTCAACTATCTTAGTTATTATCACACAGGGGACCTGATAATACCTTTAAAGTATTATCCCATAGGAAAACTACTCTCATTTAAAGCTTACTCAGACAAAGTGTTAAATTTGAGGGTCATAGCACATAGTAAGCCCCAGTCAGTTTATAAGTAATAGAAAAGTGAACTGCAACTTCACAAATGCAAGGCATTACAATAGAACAGGAATCAGGAGAAATAAAATTACAATTAAAATATTATCTCAGTTCATATTGTACTGTTTTAAGAAATTCTGGGAAAAGAATAGACCAATTTCCCTTTCATTAGATCACATTTTCATCCAGAACCCACTACTGCAAACTCCTACATAGGTGCCTAATATTTCAATGCTTGCAAAATCATTCTTATGCTTAAAACCAGGATGCATGAGGGGTATCATCTGAAACTGAGACCTCTAATTTTTCACAATGAATTTTAAATTGGTTTTTTGTGTCAAATTGGCAAATTTCCCTTGAAGAAGTAATTGAACTTTTCAACTTATTTTTTTCTAGCTGTTGAACACTGTCTTGGTAGAAAAATTCCCTTCCATTTCAGATCACAATCCAAACTCATATTTTACAGACTTAAGAGGAAAATGTATGCAAGAGGAATTAAAGAGGTTGTTATTATTTGCAAAACCTACTCTAAACAAGTTGGAATAATGTTTCCATTTTATCAACTGGACTTCCTATAACTCACTGAATATTGACACAAAAAGCATTCTTTTAACTCTATGTCAAAGTGATTGAACTGCTTTGTGTTATTAAGAATTTACTTCCAGAGACTTGAATTGTGGTTCCTTTTCTGTTCTGGCAATACAACAAATAAAATGCCTGACTGACTGGAGGAGAACAAATGTCAGGCAGGTTCATTTAACATTTATTTTTAATTCATTTCAGAGCACCAGGTAATCTCAAATATTTAACTTTTAATCTTATTTGACCAGAGAAACTCCTTTGTGGTGCCTTTCATCCTTTTTAAGCTATGTCAAACCTATAACCTTTTGCAAGTGATTTAGTCCTGCTCATCAAGGGCAGATTAAAAAACAGAAAAAATACAAAATTGTTGATATAAACAAGAACAGAAAAGATTTCCTTTTGAAGTCATTAACTTTGACTTCAGACAAGCCTTGCAGAGTAGTCAAAGGTATTAGTTCTGCAGAGGAAAGAAATATTTTTGCAATAATGTGTTATTTTTTTATATCATGACAAATATTTTAGTGTTACTTGAAGTCTGTCCTAAGGGGCAGAACTTACATTCTTATGGCAGCAATTATAATATATTCCTGCATTATTTTATCTGAAATTCCTATGTTGCAGTCACAACATATATTGGAAGAAGGGGAAAAAAAATACCTGGAAGAAGCCAAAGACTCCTTAAAAGATTCAAGCCAAGATGTCAGAAATCTGTTTAAATATTAAAAATTAGTGCACAAAAGTACTTCAGAAATGAAGAGTAGAGTTCAGAGTCCAGAATAATATAAGCAGTATGGGTTTTCCAAGAGAGAAGCTCAACAGACATAAAGCAGAAGGACAGGGGACAGAAGTGACTGTAAAATTATGAAAACTCAATAGTATGTTGCTTCCAACATACTATCATACCATCACTTCTTTCTCCTTCTTCTCTTCACTTATACTTTGAGATAAGTAGCAACTAAATTAAAATCAGCAGTAGAAAAACTGCATCTTTACAATCAAATTTGTTTTTATCATACAACATGTTTTTAACAACTTATTTATGTATGGTTCACATTTTATTGGGCTTGAAAAGAGACCATGGTTTTAGCTATTTAGGTTAATTTGGCATTCCTCAAGCTTCTGAAAAACTTTTGATGAAGATTTCCACCCCTGCTCTCCCACATGCATTGGGAAATTAAAATCCTTCAGCTTTTTCCCAAGGGTCAAGGAGGCAATGTTTTTTCTCAAGTCAAGTCAAGTCTGGCTCCCACCAAATCTGCTGGCTATTGCATACAGGCAGGTGAAGGCCTGGGTATCTCTGGTCTGAAGTTTACATTTTTTGCCTTAGAGTTCGTACAGAAACGGGCAGAGGTGTGACTGCAGCAGTTTGAACTTGCCAGCCAGCGCAAATGTTTATCGCTTCTAAACAAAGCTGTCTCCCACCCTTTCTTGAAAGGGAGCTGCATAGCACTCACCTGTTGGGATGTGACCTCAGCCTCCCACGTATCACCTGCTGTAGCTGTTGAGGTTGCTGAGACACAAATCAGGGCACTTCCCTGGGCTGCAGCACCATGGGGGGCACTTGGGAAGTCGCTGGGAAAACTCTTGCCTGCAGCAATCTGAACAAAGCTGAGTGCCATCACCTACCTCCTCCTTTTGGCTGGGGGTGTTAAATGTGTTATTTTAAACTGATTTCATGGTTGCTCAAAATATTCATTTTCTTTCCCCAACTAAATGTGACAGTGCCCTTGCTACCTGTTTGGATTTCTGGTTCTTGTAGGATGCAACATGATAGTGACCAGGGCCCATGGAAGCCCATTCCAGGAATGCCACAGAAGTCACATGGACCATAGGGCCATGAAGAATAGAGGATACAGCAGAGGCTGGAGAACAGGACAGAGATGAGAAGATAACAAAGCTCACTGGTGAGATTAACAGGACGTCTCAGATGGAATCACCCTGGGCAGCCCTCTGGCTGCATAGGTATAGATAGCTACAGAAACCCTTCTAGTCACTGATTGCCACCTGTGAAAGCCTCTCCCCTGAATATCTTTCGAGAACACTTCTTTCTCTTCTTACCCTAATTCTAGAAGAAAATGGATGTCTTAATTAGCAGGCTTGATTAATGAGAGGAACATGAGAAGCATGTAAGAGGCGCACAACTTACAGGATTTTTTCTCTGTTCTATAGGATCAAACAGGTGTGGATATGAATTAACAGCAGAAAATGAGATGGCAAAGGTATTAATCGTCATACAGACAACTGTGCAATATATGAAATGTCACTGATTGCTGGTCCTCTGCTTGACACCTCTGGAAAGATGCACATTTCAGCCCATCTATGAAAGCTGAGTGACCAGTTCGTCAGCTTGCTCCTCCTGCGCAAAACAATCTATGCCACACATTCTAAAGAAAAATATGGCAGTGAGTCCTTACTTAGAGATAGATCTGAAAAGTAATGTGATCCATAATAAAGTTTCTATCATTCTAACATATGCACATGTAACTTTACTCATGCCCACACCCTAGCTAAATCAGATCCTTGACTGGTTTTGCTGTATCAGAGAAATTTTCCTGCTTTAACTCTACAGGTCAGTCCTATCTTGTCACTTGGAAGGGTGAGCCCTAGCCTTAAGCTTTCCAAAGAAGTATCTGCTATATTGCCTATTTAAAAAAAAAATCACTTGTTTACCTCGGTTGCTTTCTCGTTCCTTTTCAAAGAGGGCAAATATTAGTAATATTATTTATAAGTTGCATTGGTTATGGCTGAGATGGAGTTCATTTTCCCCACAGCAGCCCTCACAGTGGTGTGCTTTGCACTGGTCTTGATAACCAGTGTTTTTGGTTCCTGCTGAGCCGTGCTGGCACAGCATCAGCACTGTCTCTCCAACTTTCCACCACCCTTCACTAGGCTGGGGATGGCAAGATTTTGGCAGGGGTCGCAAATAGGACAGCTAATCCAAACTGACCAAAGGGATATTCTCACTTGCCTTTCTCTCCACCTCCTACAATGGAGCACTCCAAAAATTGTTGAACAGATGAAACAGATGAAACTAGACATTTTTTGACTAAATGGAACAAAATGTTTGAAACCGGATGAACTTTAAGATCCTTTCAAACTCAAAATTATTCTATGAGTCTAAAACTGGATGCTTTAGTCCAAAGGAGGTCACACAATAAGTTGTTTTTATACACTTTAACTCAAATAGCTCAGGAGAACATATTGAGACCTTGAAGCATCTTGTCCAAACATATTTCTAATCCTTTGGACATGATTCTTACCTCATGTTAATAAATCAATATATCTTTTAGATTTCTTAGCTGCTGAGACACAAGCAATACCTCTGTTCTTTACCTCTTCACATACTCCCTGAGTAAGTTCTTGAGAGGACAATGAGGGTAATACCATCTAACATAACCATGGGAAAGCACTTTCTTTTCACTTTCTAGTTAATGAGCAACTTTCAGGATAAATTTGATAAAGGTCCTTATGTTAAAGAACATTGGAGTGAAAAGTGAAAAGAAATGTGTGTGTACTGTCTCGAAAGGACTTGTTCAATGCAGACACATTTGCTCTAGTATGTGCTTACATTAAGAGCTCTAGGTTGTAGTTCTTTTATTGAACAGGTATTTCAAACTACAGTCACCAAGATACCTTAGTGTGCTTTTGCACATGAACATGGGGGCAAGACACAGTTATGTGCATCCTGTTAGAGTGACACAAGCAAGCTCTAGTTGAGTAGGTACCCCTTCATGGCACAAAGGAGAGTGCCACATGACTCAGTCCTGCCAGAGGCAAAGCTTTACCAGATGGATGCTCTACTGAGCATCCTCAACCCTGCTGATTCCTGAGATAGTTCATTAAGCTCTGTCTTGAGTAGCTCACTAAGGGACTTTGTTGCTCCATAGACAGAAAAGGTTTAGTTTTGGCTAGCCTAAATGAGGGTCGATTCAGTCTTGGGTTCTCTCAGTGCTTTTTGACAGTGCACTCTACAGGTTGTTGGACACACTTGTCTCTCTCTTTCCTACTTTCCTAGCTCACGTGTGGCTGCAAAAACCATTTGCTCCCCAGTCTGTCATCACATACCCTTCTTGGGGTAAATACAGTAGCTTCTTACATAGACATAATAATACAGGCCAAATCTTCCAACGTTTTTTCTTATGCTTTCCTTTAACATTACTCAACAACTACAGATGTGCCAGCCACGTGTCAGACAAATTTCACAGCCAGTTTTCACACCAATGTCCTCAAAGGGCACTGCTTTCTCTAAGTCACATTTTGATAAGCAGAACACTTAAATCTACTGGAGAACAGGCTGGCAAAATTCACGGCATGAAAGTGGGCCTGGAATTTCATTCAGACTATGGTTAAACATTTTCTTCCTAAGAGATCTTGAGAATGAGATTTGAACAGTACATTCTATGGGAAAGCTATAACCTTTTAGGTTAACTCTTTGCTCCCTTAGGAAGTATGCAACAAGATCTGAATAAAAAAAAATGTTATGCAGAAGTGCATAGAAGCTTGAAATAAAAGTATATTTATGATTTGTACTATATGTAAGTATACTCACATATATATATAATGATGAAAATATTCCAGATTAACTGTTGAAATCTGAGCATATCCCAGTATGGCTATACTCTATTTCAACTTTAGAGTAAACATGCGTTCTCTTCTTATATCGTGCAGTATTGAGTGAAGCTGGCTTTATAATATCTAAATTTCTGCTTACACCAAATCAAATTTGATGATTAAATATGCCCTGTCACTCAGTGTTTCTGCACACTCACTGGTTGCAAAATAAAATAAAAAAAAAAAAAACAAAAAAAAGAAAAAACAACAAAAAAAAACCCCACAACCCCCCCCCCCCACAAATCCATGTTATTACAAATAGAGCAAAAGTTACTGTGAATTATTCCTGTGATTTCCTGAATCCTCTCTGCAATCTACTACTTAATATTTTGTACAATTTTTTTGTCTGTGGTTGACACAAGTGAACCCCTATAAATATACATAAAGTCAGCAGTAACTAAGTATTGTGTGGAATTTTGTAAAATGTTTCAAAGAATCATAATGTAGCATGATGGAAAGACAGCTGAGTCTGATATGATTGCTGCAGATCTGCTTGAGGCAGGAAGGCTCTGCAGGGGGATTTGGCCAGGCTGAATCAATGCGCTGAGGCCAACTGTGTGAGATTCCACAAGGTCAAGTTCCAGGTCTTGCACTTGGGTCACAACAGCCCCATGTAGCACTACAGGCTGGGGCAGAGTAGCTAGAAAGTGAAACAGCAAAAAAGGACCTGGGGGTGCTGGTCAACAGCAGGTGAACATGAGCCAGAGTGTGCCCAAATGGCCAAGAAGACCAATGGCATCCTGGCCTGTATCAGGAATAGAGTGGCCAGCAGGACCAGGGCAAGGATTGTGCCCCTGTACTTGGCACTGGTGAGGCCACACCTCAAATCCCATGTCAAGTTCTGGGCCCCTCACTACAGGAGAGACATTGAGGTGCTGGGGCATGTCCAGAGAAGGGCAATGGAGCTGGGGAAGGGTGTAGTGAATAAATCACATAAGGAGTGGTTGAAGGAGCTGCGGGTGTCTAGGCTGAAAAAAAGGAGGCTCAGGGGTGACTTTATCACTCTCTAAAACTGCTTGAAAGGAGGTTGTAGCAAGGTGAGGGCCGGTCTCTTCTTTCAAGCAGTAGTGACGGGACAAGAGGAAATGACTGTATCAAGGGAGGTTCAGTTATGACAACAGGAAGAAATTTTTTTCAATGGAAGAGTGATCAAGTATAGGTTGCCTGAGGTGCTGGTGGAGTCACCATCCCTGGAAGTGTTCAAGAAATGACTGAACATGGAATTTAGTTGACATGGTGATGTTCAGTCAAAAGTTGGATTCTATAATCTTGGAGTTCTTTTCCAACCTTAATGATTCTGTGATTTTACAGTTCTATATTTGAGTCAATACACAGAATGTTCTGACACTTAGTAGTCAAGAAATCGGCATTATCTGGGTCAGTAATAGAACAGCGAAAACTTTCATTACTTTCCTATGAAAACTAAATAGTGTGTCAAGAAAATATCTTAGAGTGCTTTATACCTTTCTTTATACCTTTATTTATACCTTTCAACAAGGTATAAATCTCTTGACTGTAGTAAGTATAATATTTATATGTTCTAACCTATGCCAGAATAGTATTATTAATATGGGAAAAGAAAAATTATAAACATGCATGTTTTAGAGAATATTATCTTTACAATTCCCTCCATTCCTAGCATTTCAGCACTGTACTGCAAACATCAGCAGGGAGCTCAAGGCCAGCACTCATTTCTATGGTTTGAATCTGCCCAATAGCCAATGTGAAGTGCAATCATCACCAAATACTGCAGTATGAATATTAATTTATAAGTTAACATGAGTTAACAGTATGAGTTAACATCAATGTATTTGTGTGGAATATGGAGAACATAATTAATGCTAAAGAATTTTACACCTGATATGCTCAAATGATTGACATCACATTTTTCAACCATGGAGATTTACATTTTTCATATAAGTTTTGGGATGAATCTGAATTTCTTCCCAGCAGCTATATATCCTATGTTTTAAGAGACCATGTGCATTTCAACTGATGAACTTAAGCCAGCTTTCTTTGTACATAGTTAGATTAATAGAAAATTGAGATGCACTTCTTTCGTGGAATACTCTTTAATATGTTCCTACATTGCAAGTTTTTTCTTTCTCTTTCTCTCTGTATATATATATTAATCAATATAATTATAGATGTATACATAAGTTCCTACAGATACATACACACAGACCTATGTAAGAATGAACCCAGTTAAACTTAATTGAGTACAGTGCCTTCACTTTGTATTCAAAATCTGTCTCATTCTGCAGCTCAGTTGAAGCAAATGAAGCAACAATTGCTCATTAAGATCTTTACCTGGGCCACAGTTTTTGTGCTTGTCATCACAGAATCCCTAGTAGCTGCTTACCAGTGATATACACTTCATATCACCAATATAAATGGGAATAAATGTGCTAACAGTACCATATCCACAAAAATTTACCATTTTTTAAAACTTGAATTTATGCACTGGGATTTCTTTTTCATCTTACAGAGAATTTGAGTCTTCATTAAGAGCTGGAAGAATCTGTGTAACAAGGTGAGGATTAATTCTTTTTGGCTGTTTAAAATAAATCAGTAACATGGATAATAATATTACACTTATGGATAATAATAGTATTTTGCTGGATGAAGTGAAATAAAATATCCTGCAGATCTCCAGAGTAATTTTTTATGCATTAATGGTTCCATTCTACCTAACTCATACTCCAATCCCTGTAAAAAACAATTCCAAGAACAATTCTTCATGAACCTAGTCCAGGACTGCAGCAGGCTCCCACAGCACACATAAGAGAAATCAGTTCACACATTTTCCACGACACATAACTAAAACTTCACATTCTGTCAGTAAACCAAGACTTAGCAGTGTGTTCTAAAGGGAAAAATTCCTTCTGTGAAAAAAACACAGTTTTCAGGCATTCTCTCCTACCTTTAATACTGTAGTTTAAGTTGGTATAATTCACTGACCTTTTTTCTCCCATTAGTCAGACTGACCTGCAGTCCATCGAGCCTTTGGCCTGGACACTACACTGGCTGTGGACACTGCTGGTTCCACTGAGCCTGACTCACTAGAAATATCCCAGTAAGTAAAGACACTGTAAAGAACAATGTTGTTGTTCTGGAAAAAAAAAAAAAAGAAAAAAAAGGAAAAAAAAATACAGCTCATAGTTAGTTATAATCACAACCCAAATCCTTGCCCTTTTAGGAGTGCTCCAGGCTGTAGACCTGTTGGTTTTAGTAACTTCAGTTCCCTTACTGTTCCTGCCAGCAGCAGCTAGAAGACTTCACCCACTTTCTCTCCAGAACTCTCTATGTAGAGAGGCATTCCTTCATGCTATGTTAGACAGTTTTTTTTTGAAAAGCATTTATTGAGATTTGTTTCACCTAACTTTAGATGAGGTAGATGTCTGCATCCTAAGATAGCTATCCTAAACATCATTTATATCCAGGGAAGACTAGTCAGTGAATTTGTATTCTACTGTTTAAAGATAGGTATTCAGGGTCATTTGAGACCCTTTAAGGTATCTGAGACATCTGCAGACAGCTGGCAAATATAACACATGATTAACAGGAACCCCATGCCCTTCAGCAGGGTTGGACAGAGGTCAGGCAGGCTGTCTGGAGCCCTCACAGTACACTTGGTGCTATGCTGAGGGAACTGAAACATGCCCAACAGTGTCTGGAGAGATATTCAGCTCATCATAAAGAAGACACTTGCACTGGCTGAATAGTTTTGTAATTCCAAACTCTAGCATCTAGTTTTTCATGGACCACAGTGGTACCTTTGACAACTAGACACATTCAGAAACCTGCATTTAGTCATCTAACTTCATCTGACTTCAGTCTAGCACAAACTACACATAAAACTTTCCTCAGAGAGGGGAGTATGCAGATTGAAAAACAAACATGTTACACGGCATCAGACTCTACTACTAAAAGGGAAATTTGCAAGTCCTACTGAGTAAATCCCTACTTAGTACAAGCTGATTTGTACTGAACATTAATCAGGTTATAAATAAGAAACACCCTACCTCTTGGCACCATATCTTTAGATGAATGTGTGGATGTTTGCCTGCATCAAACAGGCAGACTGAAATAACAAGCAAACAGGGTGGGTCAGGAACATGTCTCGGAGCAGGACAAGTTCTGAGGGAGGCAGTATCCTTTTAAGTGTTGGTCTCAGATTGGGTTAAACTGACTGAAAATGCATCCCTGAGCCAGGGCTTCCTGTATGCATCCAGCAAATGCAGACTAAGCACTGCCTAAGAAGTCCAGGACTCCCTGTTGTCCCACAGGCTCTCTTTCAGTCCCAGCTCCTGCTCTGTCCCCTTCCTGGAGCTGGCACAAGCGTTTGCACAGCCATTTAAGGAACCGCTCTAGGGAAATGATCTCTAGTAGAACTAAATGGGGAATGAAACAGTTTAATTTTAATTTGGGTGTTTCCCCTGACCCAGAGTTCATGGCACAACAGTAACAGTGCTTGTGCCAGTGTGAGGGAGGCATCAGCACAGTGATAAATACCAGGGGTGGAGAGAAAGTGGGACTGCTGCGCTTGGCAGAAGTGCTGTCTCTTGCTGCTGGAAGCAAGCCCTCATGCTGACATTTCTGGCTGGTATAAATCACTGTGTTAGAATGTAAATCTGGCCCTTAACCTGAAAAGCCAGTTTTCCATGTTATTTCCACTACAAAACAACTTCATCCCTATGTCTGATTCCTAACACAGAGTGAAAACAAGCAACACATGCTTTGATGGTGACACAAATCACATCACTTTTAACAAGAAAATGACTCCTGATAGAACGCAGGAGTCATTGTGGCAACCATTTTAAAAGGTCATAAAGGTTCCTGCCTTACAATGCTTCCCAAGGTTATTCCTACAGATAACCAGGCTTTCTGTTAAGGCCCATTTCCATCAGACCCACAGGCCAGGACATGAATGTGACTGAAGAATAGAGTTTTCTGAAATACTGCAACTTGCTCCCTTTGGTCATTTTTGAGACACTACCTTGCTTCTAACTGCCCACCAGTCACACCCTTTAAAGGTCAGAAGTCACTCCACAAAATGAAGATTTGACATCCCAACAGGAAAAAACACACATAAAAACAATCTAACCCTCTACAAAAATTAATTCTATTAAACTTGTACTTTATATACACACTGACAGATACTTACCTAAAACATGTACCTAAATACACAAACACGCAGCTTATAAAGCACCCAACGGAACAAATTCTAAAGTGAATGTATAATTTAAAAAAGAAACTAAATGGACAGAAGCCTGGTTTGTTTGACTCACTTGGACTAACAGGTTAAATATGAAAATCTCAGTATGGATTAGGAAAGTAAAAATATACTTTTTCATGGACTTCATTATCTTGAGAAACACATTAAGGGCAGCACGTCTGAATGTATCCATAATTGTATCCTATTTACTAAACCATTCAACATCTTGAGCTCACAACAGAACAAAGGACGAGGAATAGAGGTCTCATCTGAAAATCAAGATCTGTGTATTACTTCCCCTTGCAGCAATGCTTCAGTCAAGTGCCCCTTTCATACATACTATATATACATGAAAACTGGAGAGGGAGTTTTTATAAGGGCATGTAGTGATAGATAAGGGGGAATGGCTTTAAACTGTAAAACAGTGGGCTTAGATTTGGAAAAAAATCTTTACTGTGAAGAGAGTGAGACTGGCACAGGTTGCTCAGAGAAGCTGTGGATGCCCCATCCCTGGAAGTGGTCAAGGAGGGGTTGGAACTGGGTGACCTTTAGGGTCCCTTCTAACCCAAATCATTCTACAATTCTGTGATTCTATGACACTAACCCTGCAAAAACACAAGTGACCTTTTCCAGTATAGTACTCCTATGCATATTAAAGTATTCATGTAGATAAGTTATGTGATTGATGGACCCAGAAACAGATATTTGCTGGAAAATCCTTTCTTTCATTACTTTTTTTCATTTATTTTTTTATTAGAGAATAAACAGATCTGCCTGTGACAGATGCCAGGGCAAACACAGGGAAGAAAATGCACTGAGAGCAGGATGAATCTGAACAATGTGTTCTTTAGTTTTCTTTGTTCATCTTGAACGTGTTACAGTAAATGTAACTTAGACACACGCAAAATAAATTTCACATTAAACTCCTTAACAATTAAACTCTCTCATAATTTCATGTTTGTTCAAATTAGTTTTAAATGCAGAGATGTTTTAACAGTATCTGACAGTGCATGCAAGAGAATCACCATATTCTCTAGCACAAAAATCATGGAGAGTATGGAAAGAATCTCATATATTATTTGATGCCACTATTTTTAGATTAATCGGAGCCTACAGCAAAGCAAGGCTTGCTTCCTGTTTAGTAACAGGAGAATGTAAGGATCTAGCTTTAAAACATGTACAATCCACACACAAAAGGTGGTGGCAATCATTCCAGACCCATAACAAATAGGTCCATGAATGAAAAAAAAAAAACAGCAATAAAATCTGAAGGATAAGGGGTACCAGCATGACATTTCTGTACCTCATTGTAAGAAGCATAATGATCAACACCAAGACCAACTGGCCTTATTATATTATTATCTCACTGGCTGTCTAGATGCAAAAACTCTATCAGGTATTTATCAGTTTTTCTATTTGCTAATTATAGATAAATGTTGCAAACCTACAGAGTAACTTCCTGCAGAATATCACTTTTTGCTTTTGCTTTCTTTCATATATATCTATTTTGTATTTTTATATACAAGAAACCCTGTGAAATATTTTCTGGCTTATACTGAAAAACCCATATACTAAATACAAAATACAAATAGCTAACAAGGCCAAACACACACAAAAAAAAGGGCTTCTTCTTGTTGCCTTTCTACTTAAAAAAGGGAGTTTTCTAGCTTTGCTTGGCAAACACTGGAACACATAAGACCTTGTCTTATATAACAGCACTGTGGT
Organism: Vidua macroura; assembly: GCF_024509145.1. Taxonomy (NCBI): domain Eukaryota; kingdom Metazoa; phylum Chordata; class Aves; order Passeriformes; family Viduidae; genus Vidua; species Vidua macroura. The sequence continues at coordinate 97,207,858 of NC_071572.1, read as the reverse complement.
AGGAGTACAACTGAAATTCCTACTCTGAGTAGGAATCTCAGAGGTCCCTTGAACATAGATGGAGAGGAAAAGGAAAAAACCTTACTTCTAGAAGCCCAAGTTCTGTAGTCCCATGTAATTAACCTCCTATCTATTAAGTGGGTAGGATCTCATTACAAAACTGTATACAAAATAAAGGTTTCAAATTACACATCAGTAACATAAGTGTTAAAGGCACAGAGATGTTCTGAGAGCTTTTTCACACAATGGTTTGGGGCTGGGTTGGAATGGACCATAAAACCTGCTGCCATGGCCAGGGATGACACTCACCAGAATATAAATCCAGACATGTAAACGTCACAATTTCTCACCAACTTTTCTTTTTTTTTTTTTTTTTTTTCCATGGTAGTAAAATACCATTAAAAACCAAAACAAACCAAAACAAAACAGTTTCCTTTTTCTGGAAGGAAAAGGAGAATTTTAACCATAAGGCCAATCAGTTACTATGTTTTTATCTATATATTTGTACTACGAATAAATTCACCAGAAAGAAATTGATTGCAGGTTAGTCGTATAGTAGAGATTGGAAACACAGAGTTTTGGTTTTTATTAGGAAAATGCATGTCCTGTCTTTATTTCAGTCTTTCCAGCTACTGTTTTAAATACTTAGAGGATGGAAAACATTTTCTGAACCTATGGGGAGCAAAGAATTAGCAACAATTTTATGCTCCCAAATATTGGTAGCACATGATCTTTTGAAAAATGAGGGGGAAAAGTTAAGTGTAGCTCTAATCATTCAGTCAAGTAAGGAAGTACAAAACAGCTCTAATATTTATTTTTTAGGCATTAACTGAATAAAGATGTAAAAGCATTGTAGGTTATATGTTAATTCTGGGATAAATGGGCAGCTAGGCCACACTTTTGTGCTTTCACACTTTGGAGATACAACATTTTCTCTCCAGTAACATCTCCACGGCCACCAGATACCAACTGAGAACAAAATAATTTTTTTTTTTCTGCAGAGATTGCCACCACTAAAGCAGACACTGTCTCTGTACAACATAATAGATTTCTCTCAAAACTGTAATCAACTATTAGAAGCGAAGTAGCTGAAATGACCTTCAGTATACTTTCAAATAAAACTGAGATGAGCTCAGTTAGTTAGAGCATGGTGCTAATAACAGCAGAATTGCCAGTTCAATCCCTGTTTGGGCCACTTGCTTAAGAGCTGGACTTGATGATCCTTATGGTGCCTTCCATCTCAGAATATTCTGTGCATCTGTGAAATCTGGTTTATGTTCCTGTATGTCTGCTTTCTAAGGACAGATTACATGCACAAAATAACTATCCTGTCATGTTCAATGGGTAGAAGGAAATCTCATGTGTTCTTTTCCAACATCACTCAAGCCCAAAAATTTGGCCCTTTGCAATAATAAATGAAAGTTGATCTTATAACTGCGAAACCATATTTGGTTTGGTTCTATTTATATAGGAATCTCCTCACCTGATTCAGAGGTAAACTACACTAACCCACTTCCCTTTGGAGACAGATATATCTAGTATGTGATACAACATATCAGTCTTAAACCTTCCTTTTAATTGGGCTATAGTTTATCATGCTGAAGAAATGGAAGAGGGCAAACTTCTGAACAAACAGATGGCAGGAAGCACTGTTTGTAGATATCAATGCAGGCACCTCTAAAGTAAGTGTAAGGAAGCACATATTGGATTGAACATTTGACAGCAAGTGTTTTTTACCATGGAGCTCTATTGTGCCTGTAAGCTTTAAATCAGGTTTTGTGGTAGGCCAGGACTGAAACTAAATTTCATCATGTCCAAGATACTAACTTTGAAAAATTATGTGTATTTGGCTTATTTCTGATTTTGATGATGGTAACGTAGGCTTAATTTTGGTTGTAATAATGTATCAAGAATAGGTTTCTTCAAAACAACTTGGATTGTTTTATGTTTGATGGCAAAAAGAAGGATTATGTCACGGGGCAAGGCTTTGTTTTCATCATTAATTACAGAAAAAAAAAAGGCTATACTTGTTTTTATCACTCTTCTCATGGTCACAGTGATGTGATATATCTTTACCATGTGTCCTTCAGTCAACAGAGAATGCTAAATGATAATCAAACACTCCCATTCATCTGACCAAGAGAGATTTTAAAGGGTGTGTCCAGGCTTTTAAACAGTTTTTGATGACTTCACAGTGAACTTTGACTTACGTTTAAACCAAAAAAAACATTCTTTCAAGGGGCTCATTATTCTGGGCTGAGCATATTTAAAACACCGCTTAAAGCTCTACTTCAACTGGCTAGTCAATACTCCTCAGGCATAATAGATTTTGTTTTTCTCCTGAAGTAAAGCCTGTCTGTGCAGGAAACACAGCTTGACTGGGAGCTGGTCTGAGTTTGTGAAATGAACTCTCCAAGGAATAAAGCACGAATCTTCTACTTTGAGTCAGAGTATACACCTTTGATTTCTTTTTAACAAACATAATAATAATGTAACAAATACATTAAAAAAAAAAAGAAGTGCTATACTGCACACACAATTCTGCCCCAAGGAAAGGATGAAAGAAAGAACATTTAGTGACAGATGCTAATCATGTTTGCTCATGTACTACTGAAAGGTGTTTGGATACTATAGGAAGGGGTGGAGGGAGTACAGCAAGAACCAACACAGAAGAGAACAGCCACACCATCAGTCATGTCCCAACATGTTCTGTAAGGCTGCTTCCTTCTCCCAGTGCAATGCTCTGTGCTTTATCATGAGCACATTCTCTTTGCCATCACCACAGGCTCACCTCTTAAGTGAACCTGACAGTTTATCCATCAAGCCAGATTCCTAAACATAAAAACATTATGGCACATTACAACGAATCCTGAAAATGTTAACTATGATTATCAACAAACAAAAAATTGGAATGTAAAGTAATACTGACATTACAGGGAACTATCAATAAACTCAATCAATTATATGAAGTTCCACAAATTTCTGCATATGCTATTAAGCAAATATGGTTTTCAAGCTCTATTTCTCAGTTCCCAAAACATTTCTGAAGTTTTTAGTTTATCCATTCTTATTTCAAGACAGCTGAATACCATATTGGACATCTGTCCACATGTAAATCCTTTTAATGCCCTTTTAATGGGTTTTCAAAACCATGTAATTTGAAAACTTTCAGATATCCATTCCTCTTTAATAGTAGATTATTAATTTTCTGCCAGAAAACTGCTGCTAAAATGCAGTCTCCATTCTCCACTCCAACTTGCTGTGTGCTGACAGTTGCATGATTTTACCACAAGCAACATCTGTGTATTCCTTATCCAACTGCAGGCATAACATAGGGGAAGGAAAGAGAAGAGTTTACTTTATTTGATTAATAAGTGAAACTAAAGACAGCATGAAAATACTGTTTATCTTGCAAAATGTTCACGAAGCAGTTTTACAAATTGAACAAACTGACAATAAAACTTTATGCTGGATGCTTTATTGTGCCACATATGATTTTATTTAGCAAAGCTTCTATCATGATTGACCTTGTAATCTTATCATATTTCTCGAACTGACAGTTTCAATAGCAATAACCTGCATTTTAAAGAGATTTGTGGGTGTTATTTGCACATTTAGGACTAAAGTCTTTACCAAACAGTCAATTCAGGCACTGAAATAAATGTGAAATTTTCAAAGCTTCAAAATGTCAAAGTTGGTCTCTAATATCAAAAATGAGGTTCCTGCAAAAAATAATGGAGAAACTATGACATAAAACATTTCATTTTACACAAGAATTATCATGAGTAGGTTATTATCAGGCAACCTAAAAAATGTGGAAGAAAGAGCACCCTGAAAGCAATTTGTGGCAAGTAACAGTAAGTCTGTTTTATTGCAGCATTTGCAGAAGCAGTACTCTCTACTACTATAATGAGTTCCCCTTTGGAGCTGATAGTTTTCTCCTACCATACTTTGTTTCCTTTCACTAAGTTAGTCCTTAGTGCAACACCAACCTGAGCCTATTCTCAGATTGCCTCAGACAACAAAAGTAGCACACAAGCAGTCCTCTCACTATTGTGGACTGGATACCCTTAAAGATCCTGCCCTCTCATGATGGGAAGGACTGGCACTATGGAATAAAGGAATACAAAACGAAGATGGGGAGATGGTGCTTCCCACCTGTCCTCCCCAGTCCTGGCAAAGTTGGCCAGACAAGCATTCATGTCAGAAAACTCTCAGAGGGGTTTCTCTCTGAGTCAGAATCTCCCTGGCAGCTCTCCATAGGCCCTGCCGCTTTCTATGGACTTGTCATGGACAAATTGCAGTAAACAAAATGTTGCACACTCCAAGGAAAACTTAGATGCTATAGGCAGATTATGAATTACTACAGACAGGTGGAAATTCCATAGCAGATGCAGCTATGTTTCCAAAATCTAAAAGGATTCTTGAGTTCAAGTAAACGCTCGTGAGAATCAATACAATTCCTGTTTTATAAGGCTATGATGCAAAATGCAGAGCATTTAATGTTGCATCTTCATTTCTGGTTTCAGGGCACTGAAGTCCCACTCCAGTATACATGTATTTATTGGACAGGGGCAGCTGGGAATCCTGAGAGATGAGCAAATGGCAAGCCAGAGATTTTGGTGTCCAGTTAGTCTTGGATAGGGGCAATACTGTAAAACACTACAGTGAGTGAGCATATGAAGAAGATTAGCTATACCACTGCAGCTGTTTAAATTGTTATATTTAGTTTTAGGCTGCAGGCAGACATTCATTAAAGAAATGAATGAGATGGTATTAGAAGCTGATATACCTTGGCTACTTGTTTCTGCTCCTTTGCTGAAGGCTTCCTCTACCAATATAAATCAACAGATCTTGTGAGCCTCTCTCATCTATTCCAGCACAAATTAACCAGCTTAACTTAAAGCCTCTTCATCAACAAGTTCAGGTAACTGAGGTAAGCATTATGGTGAACCAGAGTTCTGTCGTCTCCTCTCTTCCTGTGTGGGATGCAGCCTCTAGCAGCAGTTTAGTACTGGACAGCTGAAGGACAAGGACATCTTAAATCAACCCAGCTGCCTCTGTGATGATTGTCTAAGAGGGCCTCAGTGTTAACTTACTGAGATTCATAGACAGGGCAGGTCACACATGTGCTACCACAAAACAGCATGCTTACAGATTTCAGAAGAAAAAGAATACTGTATTGATGTGCTTTAAATGCCAAAGCACTGACAACTAGTACAATTTAAGGTTATGGACACCAGACATTAATGCAGGCTGGCTTTGGGGACCTATGGAAAACCTGGATTGTTGTGAAGGGACAGCTAGAGACCAGAAGGCTCCCTCTCGGTTCTACTGTACTTGGATTATTGCAAGATATGTATATTTAGGCAATTCATTCTTATAGCAATTAGCTTGATCATGAGGACTGAGAATGCATTTTTAAAATTAAAATTCAGGAGAGATTTTTTTTTAAACCCTGCTTTTCCTCTCATAAAATCAATGGTAAATCTCCTATTATTACTCAGCAAGGACAGAATAAGATTAACACAGGACATTTTTTCAGATCATACCCTTCCATTCTGGAACACAGCATACAGAGGTGAGATTCTGCAGCTGTAGGTATAAATATATCTATGATCTTATCTATAAGACACTCGTGAGTGTCTTACATTCATGTTAGTGAGTTTACTGTCAGTGCTATTTCCTAATTTCCACAGGCATCACTGTTACCTTCCTCTACTGAAAAAAAAAACGTCTTTGAAACTTCTCACAGAGAGCAGAGCTCAAGGAGAATCAGTTTGTTGGAAAGGTGTCTCAGCAAGTGGCACTTCCTCTGTAGATGACTTATATTTTGAACCACTTTGTTAGCCTGCACCTGCTGCCAGCCAGAAAATACACACTCAAGTGCTGCAATGAGGTTTCTGCCAGTCATGAGCTGGCAAGTGTGTGCAGGATTAGGGAAAGGTGCTGCACAGCTCCTGGACAAAGAGGTTCAGACTTGTGATGACATCTACTGGCTAACCTCAAAGGCACTAACCCACCTGTAGGGAAGCTCATTCCAACATTTTCTGTTCTTGAAAATTTTAGATCCATGATCTAACCTCAGAAAGGGACAGTTAAATCAAAAGGAAAATAAGGACCCGTTGAGAAACTCCCTCTCTGCTGTTGATGCCTATTCTGACTGTGTATCTTACCTTCTCCCATAGAAGAGAAATGCAAAATAGACATGTGATGATATGTATTTGGAATGTTTTGTAGGTACAAATTTTCCCTTACTGTAGCAGTTTTCCAGCTTTGCTTTATTTCAGTCCTACCTTTTTCCCTTCTGTAAACATGAACTTTCTGACGTGTCTGTGGTTTGCCCCTTTTTTAGGTGCAAAAAGGACTGCTGTAATTTAACCCCAGCTAGCAGCCAAGCACCACACAGCTGTTCCCTCATTCCCCCACCAGTGGGATCAGGGAGAAAATCAGAAAGGTAAAATCTAAGAACTCACAGGTTGAGACAGACACTTTACTAGGGAAAGCAAAAGCCATGCACACAAGCAAAACAAGGAATTATTTGACTGCTTCCCATGGGCAGGCAGGTGTTTAGCCACCTCCAGGAGAGCAGGGCCCCATCACATGTAACAGTGACTTGGGAAGACAAACACTATAACTCCAAATGTGCCCCCCTCCCCCAGCCTTCTTCCCCCTCTTCAGATACTGAGTATGATGTCACATGGTCTGGAATATCCCTTTGGTTAGTTTGGGTCACCTGTCCTGGCTGTGTCTCTTCCCAACCCTCAATTTCCTTGCCAGCGTGGAAGACCAAAAGGTAGAAAAGGCCTTGGCTCTTTGTAAGCCCTGCTCAGCAGAAATAAAAACAAATCTATATTATCAACCCCGTGTTCAGCACCAATACAACACATGGTCCCATACCAGCCACTGCGAAGAAAATTAACTCTACCCCAGCCAAAACCAGCCCACCAACCAAGGTATGCGAAGAGTAAAATGCAAACAAATTACATAAAAGAAAAAAGCCAGATATTTCAAATGCTCTCATTTCTACTTATTCTGGAGTTTTTTTAACTTCAGAAGAGCAGAAGAAAAATGTCAAAGAATCAAACTTCCTTTTGGAAGTCACATACTTTTGGAAGTAAACCTTCCAAAAAGCATCATTCCTTACAGTTGTAAGATTATTTTCTCCTTTGGCATACCATTCACATTATAATTGCATTCACTCCATTCAAGTCACTTTAGGCTAAGTGAAAATGGACAAAACTGAAGTCACTCCAGAATGATTCTCCAGGACAAAGGCATTGTGCAAGTAGCTGAGGAGCTGCACTAAAGAGAGTTAGAATGGACTGGCTGGCCATGGCAGCCAGCTCAAGGCAGAAGTGTTAACCTGACAGATTTAGCAGATTTTGTATAGGCATGACAGAATCCAAAATTCTGCCTTGCAGAAAAAAAAAAAAAAATTAAGTAATTTAACTAAAGAACAAAGTTTACTATTAGTAGTCTGGTATACCTGTAGATAATGAAATTCAGAAAATTATTTCTCACACACACACACACACACACACGTTTTCACTTCTTGAAAGGCCTTTTAACATTTTTTGATCACAACATAAACACTAAGATTAAAAATTCAGCCCACTAACTAATCAATATTCCTGCTTTTTAACAATGACCTTTTAAAAGCTTAAGGTAGAAGATACCCCTGGGTAACAAGAAAGGCATTTCAAACTATGTCACATGAACAGGAGCATTGCCAGAAGCCAGCTATTACTCTGGAAGCACCCTTCAGTGGTCATTCAGTCAGTTTGTGTAGTTTCTTTTTTCTTTTCTTCCCCCTAGGTAGGACCAATTATTGGACACAGATCTGAGAGCACACAGGCAGCTCTCTCTGAGGTCAGGAAACAACTACTTAATGTATCCTGCTTTCAACTCTGCTAATGAATGGGTAACTCCTAGGTTAAAAATTATCTTCCAAGGTTTATGTACTTTATGCTAGAAAGGGCAGAGAAAAAAACCATTAGGTGAATTGAACCCCTTGCTTGTTGTATGTTTAACCTATGTGTGTGAAATTAAATGGTAGTAATCACAAAATATCTGTCAGTTTGCTAACAAATATTTTTTTATGTGCATGCTAATGCCACCTCCTAGGAAAAAAAGAGTAATAACATTAATTTAGCTCCTGTGAGGATTTAAGCATAACTTTTTCTAAAAAGACAAAAGCTTTCATCTAATTTCTGTTTAAATACTTTACAAGATTTTTTCCACATTTCCCACTCTGAGAGATAAAAATGGTGACAATGGTCAGTTTTTTTTTTTTAATCAGATTATTATCTCTGCAGTTTACAAAGTTGCCTAAAAATTTGCCCCAAATATAGCAAACATCCCATACTTGATTCTGAAGAAAGCACAGTGCCATAAGCTGAAGTTCCCTTCTCCAGTGGCCACAGATAAACACACCAAACAAAATAAAATATGGGGAGAGGGAGAGACAATAAAAAAAGTGTATTGTTAATCTGCCAGATCTGTGGCAAAGCCAACACAATGTCTTATAATGCAGCCTCACTTTAGGATATACAGAAGGGTTGGTTAATTGTGAGCACAGAACTCATCAAGTGAGCAGGAAATACAATACAGATACATCCCATTCCACGATGCCCATGGCTGAGCCTGTACCTTGAACACCTGCAGAACCTTACAACAGCTCTTTTTATGCTTCACAACACCCATGTCCCAGAATTTTGCTTATTTTGTCAAAGAGAGAGATTGTTATCTTACATAGCCACAAGGATACAATAATGTATGTATAATGATGCACAAGTGATCCATGATCAATAGAGTCCTGCTAAAATATATGTTCTCCATCAACAGCTTAGTGTCACAGCCCAGCTTATATTGTAGGACTTGGCATGTCCCACCAAGTGACATGACACAGCCATTTGTAAACACTGTATTAGGCTGTGAGCAGACACCTTGAGCACTTCACATACCTTGGAGCTTTGCAGATATTAACCCTCTGCCGGTTCCCCAAACCACTCCTGGATTCCAAATAAAATGAAAATTCCTTTGCAAGGCCTGCCAATAATAAACAGCACAAACATGTTCATTGCAGCCCTTAAGAGTTCCACATCAAACGTGTATTTCCGACATATTTGCTTGGGGCAGTCCTGTGCAGGTGTACAAAGGTGAGGTTTCCCTGGCTCTCTACCACGTGTGCTCAAGTAAAACCACTGTTCTGCACATTTCCTGCACACTGCTCACCCCATCTTGGCCATCCTCTCTGAACCCCTCTGTGAAGCCCATCTCTTCGTAGTGGCCACTGCTGTTTCACCTGCTGGCTAACAAATTGAGGCTTTGCACTCTGCAGCCCATCATAACAGATCTCTTCTGGTTGTATTTCTATAGCCCATATCCACATTCACAACTCCATATTTGTTATGTATACAAATTTTTAATAAAATTCTATGACACTGAAAACACAGTACAGCAGTCCAGTCAGTATAAACATCACACTTCAGCTCCTTCAAGGTGTGTCTTTTGTCAACAGAGGGAAAAGGTGGGATTCATCTCATCCCAAAACATATATCTAAACTTAATCTAAGTTAGATGAAATAAATCCTTTCCTTTAAAGACAGTTTAAAGATGTTGTAGGCTAAATAAGGACAATGAAAAGGAGATTTCCTACCAATGTGGACTGCAACAGAGGGACTTAGGGTACTACCCAAGATTACCAGCCAGGTGAAACATTACTGAAAAACTGAACTGAGATTTCAATCTCAGCCTGATCTGATGCCTTTCTCCAGCCCCCTATTTTCTCTTCAAGCACTATAGATAAAGATCTTCTGAAGTGAAGACAGAGGGAGATGGGAAGATAGGTTTAGGAAAAAAATATTTGCAAATGTATCTCTCTGTGATCACAGTGAAGGGACTCAATTTTAGTTATTTTTGTTTCAATTATTTAAAGTAGGATCAGTTTTCTATTCAAATGAAAAAATGCATTTTTAAAAGCCTTCCTAATCAGGTCACTGAAAAAATCCTACTACACAAAGGACACATGTAACTGTATACACTCTTGTGACAAAAGACCGTTCTGCTGATATTTCTCTCACCACAAGAAAAATCAGATGGTATAAAATTTTAAGACTTAGGACTGGGTATAGCCAACATTCTATTCTTTCTTGAAAATTTTGAAGTGCTGTTCCAGTAATACAGAATTACTACTTAAATCTGTAGTATTCAAGGTTAAGGTTAAGGGGCCTGGGAAAACCCAGAAAATTGAAAAAATAATAACAAGGGAATTATGAGACATGCTGGGGAGGATGATGTGCAGATAGACAAGCAACTCTGTAGGGCATGAGGTCAAGTTTAGCCCAGGGTGGAAGCAATTAGTTGAGCTCACAAAAAACTGTGAGTTTGCTTATATAATTAATCCTGAATTCCTCTCTGAAAAAAAAAAATTCAACAACATCAGAGTGACTCAGAAGCCACTAACTTTTGGTGAAACTTCATACTCATCTCCAGTACAAAGGGACTAGTAAAGCAGCTTAAAGAGCACCAGTTACACAGCAAGGTGTGAATTCCACTTATCGAGGCTCAGAGGTGACAAGCCCAGCAGATTTGACTGCTTCAGTGGCAGAATTTAATCATCATGAAGACAGTAAAATAATTTATCCTTCTAGGATAATGAAGAACTTTTCCTGTCTTGCAAGGGGTTGCACTATTCCCAAGTTTTAGGTCTAATTTCTAATTTTAACATTTTATTTGCTGGCAAAACTTGCTGAGTGATTTCTTCCCTTGAATTGCTCCCCATAAGAACATGGGAAAGAAAACAAGATTTCCTTCTAAATGTTCCTGAATGATCATTATTTTTCTCATAAAACCAAAAGCACCTAAGCGTACAAGTGTTTAACAGCATCACAAATTTCCTTTGAAACGGCTTCCCTTCCTCCTGCCATTCAGGGATGTGAAAGCACAAAAAGCACTTCTTATGTTGGTTGCTTCCTTGGAAGCAATCTACATGATGACAACAGTACTTTCCTAACCCTCTGTAATGGCCATAGAAAACAGTGTGAAATTGCCTTGCAATTGCCTAACAAAAGCTCTGGACCTCATGTTCAGTGCCTGCAGCTTATGCCAAAGAATATGGCAGCCAAAAGAGAAAACACCTCCTAAGCCTCCAACTCCACACAGAACATCTCTGTTTTACTTAATGATAACAATCTGATCAGCCACAGCCACAGCTCTTGGCAGCTTAATGCAAACCAGCATTCATGGCAGATTACCAAAATGCTTCAGTGAGCTCTACATCCATAGGTACAATTTCTAATTATCATGCTTCATTTGTTCCAGGGATACCTAAAACTGTAATCATTTGGGAGAACACAAACAAAAAGTCTGGGGGAACTACTCTGGTTAAGTAGTCATCCATCTGATTACTTATAAAGTTAAAATCTCTTCAAAAAGAGGCATGTGACTGAACAAGAATAGTCATGAATAGATGCAGCGTAAGATTGGTCAGAATACTATTACTGCAATTGCACTAGAAGCTCAGCTCCTCATGTAGGGAACCTGCAGCCACTGCTTCATCCAGTGTCTGTCTCCACCTTGCCACATCTGCACCCAAACTATGTGATCATCTTGCTAAAACTTATCCCGCCTTCTGAGGCTCCTGTACCACTGAATTTCTAGATCTTTCTGGCTAAAGCAGCCACTGGACTGCTCTGGACACTGAAACAGATGGGATGGACAGCCAGAGTAGGACACTTCCGTGTAAGCCAGAACATCAGTGTGTCCAGAGACTCTCACAACTTAGGAAAACAAACAAACATCCCAGAGCAGCTCAGTTCAGTGAGGCCATAAGAATTCATTCTTGTGCTTCAACAAGCTCAGCACTGGAAGTCTTGGCAGGGATGGCTACATGCTGTGAATTGACTCCAACCCTGCAACATGAACTCTCACAAGCAGACCTGGATCACTTGCAGGCTGATATCTCCTCTAGGACCCAGGTGACAGTGCAGAAAAACACACCTTCAAGTAACTCTAATGGCCAGTCTGCACTTAGGTAAATCTTCCAATCTACTTCATGAAAACCCCACCGGTTTCATCTAATAAAGGACTTGATGGTTAAACACACACAAAATTCCAGATTCTTTTAGTATGTCTTACAAAGTTTGACATATTTCTGAAGATGAAGGTAGAAGGCAAAGAATATTCTCAGTCACACATTAAAAAAATCTGCTTCAAAGATCCCAAAGAAAGACCTTTTCCCTTGTGAAGTAAAACTGTCAAGAACACATTTTTGCCTGGGATGATAGATCTGTCATTAAAATACATAAGGAGAAACAAAATACATATAAAAAGTAACCAAATTACAAAGAGGGACACTTAATCTTGATATTATAAACTAAGACCCTATTAAAAAAAAAAAAAAAAAAAAAAATTCCAGTTTAGCTTACATTGTAAATTATGGAAGAGATATGTGTATGTATAGCTTAAAGCTCCAGCTGGCAAAGAAAGGGCAGCACAGAAAGAAAAATTACACAGAAATCACATTTTGATTACTGTAATTCTGTAGGCTCCATAAATCTTTACTTTTTCTCCTGCTGTACCACAGAAAGCACCTTAATTTCATATTACTCAAGGGAAAATTCCTTCTTTTACTTAAATTAATTTTGTAACAAATTAAACCCCCATTTTTTTCCCGAAGTTGTTGCTGGATGTATAGCACTTGTGTTCAGTCTCTCCTCATTTCTCTGCTAATAACCTTCTCTTTCTTCTTTCCCTATAACTGTTCAAATCTGAAAGTCAATCTTTTTCTCCTGTAGTTGTATCTACACCAACACATCTGCCCATTTCCTCCAAATCATAATTTTCTAACTTTTATTCTCATTTTTTGTATTTTTATTATTTTATGCTGCATGTTACTCCCTATTAGATTTGATATTGAATACTTGATATTCATATTCACAATTCTACTTGGCAATCACTACGTCCAAACTTCAATCCCCTCTCAACAAAGCATTCCATCATTAAGTACGTGTTAGCATATGAGATATAAATACATTCTAATATATCCTTCATTTGATATGACAGATACAGGCAATACGAATATTTCTGTAGTAAAAAGAATTGCTGGCACTGTAATGCTCATAATATTATCCTATTTCTTTAATTATGAAGCACTATTTTTAAGAACTATTTCTTTAAACTGCGAAAGTCTGACTGCATCTATGTCACACCCAGAGACCAAAGATTGCTGACTTAAAAACAATCCCTTCATAGGTGAACCTGAACTTATTTTACTTTGCTAAAAGTACATATTTTTAAAATAAAATTTTAAGATTGAATTTGCCTGTATATGCTCATTAAAAAACAGGACTGCTTTTCATAACTTGTTTTTTATGTCCTGCATCATATCAACATGCAAATGTCCATAACTGCAATGAAAAATACAGAAACAGTATAATTAAGAGGGAGGTGGATTCAATGGTAACTAGACTGTGGTGTTTTAAATCTGTGTGCAGTCAGGATAGGTTTCTAGGCAGCTTATACTAACTTGGACAGGCCAGATAAACCAACATATACTTCAAATGAGTGGTGAATAAAAGCTCTCAATGAGATGCATGATACTGTACATTCTGATGCGAATCCTGATCTTGTGACCATATCAGACAGGAATGCCCTAGCAAATTTTGCCAAAGCATCTCTAAAACATTACCCTCCACAGCTATTCACCCCCTCCTGTATCACTGGCAGACCTCTAGCAGCATTAATAAAGTACAGTGTGCATCCCTGCCCTAAAACACACAGAGTTCAGCATCTTAATCTTGCACTGCTACAGAGCTGGACTAACTCTGGACTTACTAAGATATGCATACCCCTCTGCTGACTGAGTAAAGAGGCAGCTACTTCTGGCAAAAGGGGATTTAGTAACATATTAAACCAACACACCTGTTTCCTCAGTAAATGAGAGTCAGAACTTGTTTTTTCAAAAGTGGTCATTACTACATTACTACCATCTTCAAGAAGAGCTTAGAGAAAAAACGTGTGACAAGCAGAGTCAGAAAGCTTAGATACGTTTGTTTAAAGGAAAAAATGTCATGCTTTTTCACCAAAAAAGAGGGTATGTTCAGACTCTTGTCCTCACATGAGCTCCTTTGCTTTTCCCACATCCAGTGAGTACACTGGAGCAGAACGTTCCCATGCTGTGGAGGAACAGCAGTTTCTACATCATACTGTACCCTCAGCCAGAGAAAGGGAGCTCTAACCATCAACAGCTCCCAGTTTTTGTTACCACACATTGCCACTGTGCATCCAAAGAATCAATTGCAGCACATACAGATACAAGGCACCTAGCTCTAAACTAATTAGTTTAAAAACTTACCTGGCAGTGGCAATGCAGAACTCAGTACGAACACCTGCAGAGTGTTTCAGCAGATCAATCTGAATCCCAGCCTGTTGCAGCTACAGTCTTATTGGTACCTTGTTGAGATGATAAATTCAGCTCAGGTACCTCTCTACAGTCATTATTCTGTCTTAGAATTAGTCTGCTGTGATTGAGACACAGCATCCAGGAAGAACAGAGGATTTTGGTGTGCTTTGACACAGATAAGAATTATTATGAATATTCAAAACAGTTTCAGAAGTCAGCTAACCAGATTACCTTCTCTAGAAGTACAAAAAGATTACATTTTATTTCCATGAAAAACCAACCTGGTCACCTGCAACATTAACATAATATTTTTGGATACTCTGTTCAAACTAAATCATGCCTATTAAGCTGTAAAATAGCTTCTTATTACATGGTATGGAAAATTTGAAACACTTCATCATGGCTGCATATGAAAATATAAAGTACAGTGATTTGATATACAGTATGACATTAAGTTAGATTTAAAAAAAATGCAACCAGGCACAAACACAAAAAGGAAATATGGCATGCACGTGCATGCACTGTCTCTAAACAGAGATGCCTTCAGAAAGAAATCTCCGGAGGCAGCCTTGTCTTTGTTACACAAAGGGGATAGCTGGCATCTCTACAGACACTGCATGTCTGAACAAACATGCTGCAATTTCTTGTTTTATTATAGCAGTATCTCTGGCTATTGTCTGGACCTGCCTCCCCAGCTGCCCCTGAAATCCTTGCAAGGAGAGAAAGGCCTCTTCAGTGCAAACTCAATGCAAAAGCTGAGTACTCTCAGCTGATTTCTGAAGAAGCCTTTCTCTCCTGGGTACAGGCCTGCGAGCATCCTGCCTTCATCCCCAGCACCGCAAAGCCACCGACTCGGTGGGAGATCACCTTGTCTTGACATGCACACCACCAATAACTACTCACACAAAGCAATAGAGAACATGTGTGAATTCTGGAAATTGTAAGGCCTTTTCCTTTAAAATTAAGAGAATGCACTTTTGTTTGTTCGTTTGATTATGTTTTTCAAAAACAAAGAAAAACAACTTATTTCTGAAAAATCCTGTGCTTCTCCTCTAGCCTTTACTCAGTTCTGGGTGATAGGGTTTAGTGGTTTAAGGGTTTCAGCAGTACTGCTGGGTTGATAAGTGGACTTAATGACCTTAAAATTCTGTTCTAACCTTGATGGTTCTATGATTCTACGAAACATTAAAGCAGCATTTGCCTAATGACTTGGTTCACCACTTCTTGCATGCTTTGCCATCTCAAAAGAAGATTGTTTTGATGGTGTAATCATTGCATGAATGCTACATTTAAGCTGTTAATCAAATATTTGATGTAAGGGATGTCATATATTATGGTAGAACATGAGATGCAGCCAATTGGATTTCTCTACTGCACAAGTTTTATAGGATTGTAATCCCAATACATATAGGTGCACAAACCATGATTTCAATTATCTAACTGCACATCTCCTACCACACACAAACCACCATCTTGTGTAAAGTACTTAAAATGTTTAACCCACTTTTGATCTAGTGATAATCAACTTGCAGCACAATGCTCCTTCCACAAGAGCAATTAAACTATGTTTTCATCACTTGTTACGTCAATTCCAAGCTAAATCAATCACTAACAGTAGTGCAACATTCTAAATTAAATGGGAGAACTTCCCTTACTAAACAATTGAAATTATTTCAACATTTAATAAAAATTATTAGAATATTATTAATTGGAGACATAAAACTTTCTCTGTTTTATAATGTCTGTAGTTATACCTATGGTTTTTTTTCTCATGTACAGATTTAGATATTTTTCTCCTAAGAAGCACAGATATGTATATAATTTTTCACCTTATTTTTTTACTATTTTTTTCTTTTTAATGTTTAGATGATTATCACAAAATGTACAGTCTCTTCCAGCATATTCCAATAAAAATTTGCTTAAGTGCTAATGAAGATGTTACGCTGGAATGTCATTGTACCGATGAAATGGACTTGTTTTATCAACTGCCTTTTCTCCGTTGCTAAGCCACTAGTCAGGAAAATATGTGTTATTATTATTTTTAAAACAGTAGCTGGAAAGTTGTTTGTTCATTCACAGATCAAATCTTCTTAGCCTGAGGAGCCCAAGAATGTAGTTCTAAGATGGTTTCAGGGTGAATAATTATGGGATGCTGTAGATAGGGGGAATCCATGCTTTTCCACGTGGCTGCACCATCACTTGTGCTTGCACAGAGAGAACAGGTACAGCCAGATCAAACGAGGAGGTGGGACTTCCTCTGTTGTGGGCAGCACAGCTTCCTATTGCCTCAAGCAGCCAGAAAAGGCCCATCTGAACTGAGTGGGAAGCAGCACAGCTGGACAACTAAGCTGAACCTATACAGCACCTCAAGCCCTCAACGGGGGAGACTCTCCCACCTCCTCCGGTCCCTGCATTTCCAAATGCATGATCTCCTTGCTGCTCATCCCTGCCTGCCTGGTAAGCAAGTTCAGCACCCTACCACTCACTTAGCCTAAAATCCCACTGGCTTTCTGCCAGAACAGTTAGTTGAATCGACCTGGCATGCTATAAACTGGTGTGGGATGAGATAGGAAAGGATGAGGGAGGGAGAGGGGGATCTTGCTTGCTTGGCAGCAGTAAATCATCAAGTCAGATTTGACTGTATCACTGAACCACATTTTAAGGGAGGACGCCAACCAAACTCTGTAAACAGATGATGAAGAGAATTAACAAACTCCAGACGGCTACTTGGCCTGCATAAGACCTAAAATGTCCTCTAGAGGTACCTACATTTCCTCAGTAAAACTCTGTAAGCATCATGTTTACTGTTAAGAACCAGGTGCCAAGGGTTTCGGATTCCCTCTCCCCCTCCTACTCCTCTCACCCAAACAGCACCTCATTCATTAATCTAAATTAAAAATTAGGGATGGAATTAGTTCCAACTAGAATGCGGTACACTTTTATCCCAGTTCAGGCATTTTAAGAATATCCTTTCATACCTCTTTCTTACATTATTCTTTTAAAGTCCCCTAATTTCAGATAGTTAAATTGAAAGAAAAATTTAAAAATTCTGAGTTTGTCTCCCAACTCTTATTCCTCTAATTTTACCAGTAACTATGGATATGAATCTCTCTGTTCCAGCCTATATTATTCATACAGAGCAGGAAGAGAGAAAACAACAGCTTGCAGCTGTTTTGCCATGAGCCAAGGTAACAGTTCTTGTGAGCAGCTGACAAAGCCTTTTATGTGATTTCTCCAGAATCCTACTATGAGACAGACTTACAGTTAGTGGTTCCTAACTATGCTTCATTTCCATGTGGAACATGGAAAACAGTCTCTAGCCCTGTCTCAGCTATCAGTGATTCACACTAATTTGGAAATGCTCCTTGCATACAAAATTTGCAAGCCACTCACATTTGTGGAAGTTTGTACACTTGAATACTGGAATTTTACTTCTCCACAGGAATAAGGCAACAGGGAATAGACTTTTTTCTCATTGCCACAATATGAGCCCTGGACTTATCTAATTTGATCCACGATAGTATGACCATAATCAGCATTCTGGGCTGAATTAGGGGGACCTGCCAGCAGGCTGAAGTACGTGATCCTTCCTTTCTACTCATGAAGAGACACACATGCAGTGTTGGGCCCAGTACAGAGACCAACACACAAGGGACAAGGACATACTGGAGCAAGAAAGGCCACAAAGTTGATTAAGGAACTGGAGCACCTAACTTCTGAGGAGAAATTGAGAGAGTTGTTATTGCTCAGCCTGGGGAAGAGAAAGCTAAGGTGGGAAACTTAACAGTGCTTCTAAGTACCTGATGGGTAGGTGTAATAAGAGACAGTCAGGCTCTTCTTGGAGGTGTCCAGAGACAGGACAAGAAACACTGGGGACAAACTGAATTACAAGATGCATTCAAAAATGACAGTAACACTTCTTTATTGTAAGGGTGTACAAGCTTTTCATCAGATTGTTCAGAGAGGGTGTGGAAGTCTCCACCCTGGAGATACTTTGAACCTGATTGGACTCATTCCTGGACAATCTGCTGTAATTTATGCTGCTCTACACAGGGGTATCAGACTAAAGGATCTCCAGAGATGGGCCCAGCACTTTGTTATTCCATGAGTCTGTGGCTTACATGAAGTCACATACCAAGTGTGAAAACTTAGGAATAAAATCTATTTTAGCAACTTCATTTCAAAGCCACCCTTTCTCCACTTAGAGACACAAACAGAACTGGAAAGTAACATATTCTTTTCTAGTCATAATATTTATTATACTCCTAAAAGCTAAGACTATTCAGAATATTCAATATGTCTTTCTTTAACTTCACAGCTAACATTTTCATTGCATATTGTGTACGGACATGCATATAAATATACACGATGAGGACGCTCTATATCCACACAAGTATTTAGAAAAATGTAGATAAAGGTTCATAAAGAAATGTTTGCAGTATTTTGCTTTCAATTTTGTAGTCCAGTGCTCAACTCCCTATTTGCTCTAATCATTTCATGTATTAAAGGATTATATATATATAAGATAAAATTTTTCCTTGCACTTCTAAGCATTTTTTTAATCTGAATCACAACTGCTTGGTATTTCATTTCATCAAAAATTATCTCTCTATTCTTTCCCAACTATTTAGATAAAAGGAATGGCCACTGCAAATGAAAGGGGCTTGCCAAATTTACACTGAAGAAAAAGATAACACAATCTTACTTTTATTAATTTTCTTAACTGATTAAAGCTGTTCTCAGTATCTACTGCATATTTTGCAGTAATTAAATTTATAAAGAAATAAAGTAAAACCATGAACCATCTCCAAGCTCCAGGAAAGGGAAAATACGGAACTTGAATTTACATTTTCCGAGCAATACATAGGTAAACATTAAACAAATGCACTGAA
Source organism: Vidua macroura (assembly GCF_024509145.1). Lineage (NCBI taxonomy): Eukaryota > Metazoa > Chordata > Aves > Passeriformes > Viduidae > Vidua > Vidua macroura. Next base: position 97,188,559 of record NC_071572.1, on the reverse strand, counting down.
ATTAGTGCATAAATGTTTTTAATATGATTCATAACTACATTTTCCCAATTTTCCCACAACATTAATTTCAGCAAATAAAGTCATACATGGGAGTTACAGAACTATGTACATAGATGCAACATTTTTTTTCTGATTTCCACTAATAGCCTAGATGTACCATGACATAAATGGAGAAAAGAGCACCCTAGGAGAGCATTTCAACTTATCTATTAGCTTGTTTCTTAGACTGAGATGAATCACCCTTATTTAACCAGCTAAACAACTCTAATAACTATAAAGGGATCCCAAAATTACCATTAGATTTGCAACCATACATTTGGACATCTTTGTTAAAACGTATGACTCCCATCCTTTTTATTTTCCTTCTGAATTTGAAAGAGCAACATTTGTCTGTACATTGAGAATATTTTTTTGTTATAATGTGATAAATGAGCAGACTACAAAAACATATGGCTCTTCAGATCTTGCATTTAAAACCTCAAAAACTAAAAGTTCCCAGGGAAGTATACTACAAGTCTTGAGGAAAAACTAACAAACTAATATGAATACAGAACAGTGTACCTGTGCTAGCTTGATCTAGCTAGCACTCAAACATTAGCAATTAAAGGATTGAAATGTGGGTTTTAGCAATGCTTGCTATATATTTAGCGTGTATAACCTCAATGCACAGAAAGTTTGTGCCTGGACAAACATATGTTAGAATTCATGCTGTGGCTTCTGCTACTCTAAGCTATGCAGCTAGCTTGAAGTAAAACAAATATGCTAGCACAGGCAATTAATCATGCCTTTGTTCCTCCTGTGTATCCTATTCTATGTCATTTAGCACACGACCTTGTATTTTGGAATGAAGCTGAACAACACTGCCCAAAGGGGAATTCTCAAAGTAATGTGTTTGTGGAGGGGAAAATAATTTTTTTTGTTTGATCTTAGCAAGAAATAAGGCAAGGACTACTAAACTGCATAAGTAAGAGAAGGATTTTAAAAGAAGCCCAGAGAAAGAGATCTTATAACAAAAAAGGAAGAAAATCTGCATTTACTCATGGACACCACTTTGCACTGAAAGCCCACCCTGTACACTTTATTTTACCCTTAATCCTTAAGCTTGTGTTTATCGGCTTCTTGACAATCTCTTATCAGTGCTACACTGGAAAGGTGGGTTGGGCCTCAATGCTGTTGTTTCAGGTACTGTGATCAGTGAGAACTAAAAATTGATCTAAAAAGCATTCTGAAGAAGTGTGAAAATATCTCTTGACCATCTTTTCCCTCCAAATAACTATTTTTCATCAAAAATTGGAGTCTTTCTGATGCAGAAGAAATGCGTCTTTTTAATATATTTTAAAAGTGACTACTGCTTGAAACAGTATGCTCTCAGGCTGCCCTCAGTGTAGCTGACTGGATAACAGTGTCCATGAGCACTGGTCAGGGTAAGGAACTATTTATGCAAAGCTAAGCACTGAAGGAGGAATACCTGCTTTTCTTCAGGTGGAAAGCCAGTTCAGGCATGTCAAGAATCCAAAAGTTAAGACTTAACCGTGAGCCATGCTACTCACCAAAGCAACCTCAGCATTATATGAGGGAAAAAAAAAAAACAAAAAACAGGAGTGAAGCAGGAAAGACAGACATCCCATAATCAGAGCAGAAAGTCACCCATATCCCCACATTTGGTATCATGTGACAGCACATCCACAGAGAAGCCAGCAGTGCGATGAACATGACATCTCTTTCTGATCTGCTGAACTCCTCCAAGCAAGACATTAATCAGGCAGGACACATGTTGGATAACCTCTGTGGGAATAATTTTGTTGAGAAGGGGGTAGAAATCTGCCTAGTCTGGTTCCACATTCATTTACATAAGGATGGAGTTATTTCACTTGATTATTTCAGAATAACCCTGATCTAGCTAATAACAACAGGATAAACAACGGAATTCTATAAAAATATTGTCACCTACATTTATATAAATTATTATTTTAAGAGTATCTGGCACATTATGGGGTTTTGAACATAAAAAAGTAAATAAAATTTGGCAAGTGTAAGGGTTTTTTAACTGCTAAATGCAAAAGTTTTTAAAAATCAATTTGGTAAAATTTGTTAGGTTTCTGTGTTCTTTTTGGTTGGTTTTTTCCAAGTGCTGCTTACTTATAGAATTCTTTGTAAAAACTTCCCTGAGGTGAAAAATGTTAAGATAACATTAAGATTAGAAAGATATACTTTACAAGAATGTGTGTAGGTGGGAGGGGGATAAGATTGTATGTTGAAATACTAAACAAATAATAACTACTGACTATATGAAAAGCTATAACAATCCACAGGTTTTGAGTTCTGTACCATTCAGATTTCATTTTATCTTCTTTGAATTCTTGGCTTCTCAGCTATGTGATTTAAAGGTCCTTCTATGACTTTCACAATAGCACTTCTTAATTTCCTTAAGGATCTTGGAGGAGGGTCAGGGAGGAGTAAGGACCGTTTCTTAAATATACAATTTGGAAGAACAGAACTGATAAGAATTTTTGCAAATTATATATCCTCTTTTCAGTTTTTTCTCACTAAGTTTACAGGAGATATTTGCTGCTGTGTCTAGATGCAGGCAAAAATCAGTAATAGTTGAGAGTTTCTAAAAATTCCTGCTCTATTGATTTCAATGCCAAAAGAGGCTTTTGTAATGATTTAGCTTGACCTTCTGTATTGAGAAAACCTAGTAGTCCATCCAACTTTGTGTTGGATGTAGTTTCACAAGTGGGATTTTTTTCTGTAAGATATTTGTTCTTGAAGACATCAGAATTCACCACTTGCCTTGGAAATCTGTTACCAGTTAAGATCACCCTCTCTTAAAAACTACATTCCTATCTCTAAGCTGAACTGTTCTGCATTCAAATTCCAACCACTGATCCTTGCGATGCCCCTTCCTAATATGGGTGGAACATAGAAATCAAGCATCCAAAAACTGCCAGCAGACTAGAAGCAGCCTAGCCTCTTTGTTTAGCAAAATCACCATTACTGTTACTTTTCATGAAACAAGGTTTCTCAGGAAATTATACTTCCCAGCTTTCATGAAACTTGACAAGTTCCACAATCCTTCAAACAAAACATTATAAACTGTCCAAACTGTCAACTTCATGAAACGCAGTGTTTGCTAAATGTTTAAGATCATTTTGTAATGCATTGCTATGTCAAATGCTATAGAAAAAAAAAGCCTATCTTAAGTCTTTATAGTTATCTGCATACCTAATAGTCGATCTTACCACTCAATCTTTCTGTGATTCTGTGATTCTGAGTCATCAAACATAACCAAAAAAAAACCAACCAAACCAAAACAAAAAAAACCAACAAATCAAAAACACAAAAACACAAAAAACCCCACCTGAAAAACAGACAAACAAAAAACCCCTTCACAAGTCAAAATTAATACATGAAAGAGAAAACCTACACAAAAATTACTATGTTTCAAAAGTACTCAAAAGGTATGAAAACCATAAGATTTAAACAAAGAATGTATAGATGTTTTACAACATATTTTTGCTCCAATGTCCATATATTCCATCCAAAGCACAAAATTGAAGAAGTGCAGGAAAAACAGTATAGAAGCTATTTTTTTACCTAAATAACACATTTCCTGTTGATGAGGGACTAATCAAGCAAAGCCATGCGTAGTCAAATCAGGTTCCATTGGCATTTGCAAAAGTATGTCCCAGCTAGGAAAAGGAGCTCCATCCCAAAGACCTTGCAGACAGTCTTACTAAAAATAGAAGTCAAGTCCACAGAGGATTTAGGTTTATTCTCTTTTAGGTGTGGAAGCCAGAGGAAGTCTGTTCAACAACAAACAGATTCATCACACATAAGAGGAATCTCTGAAGTGCCCCAGTTAAAGGAAGTTTCCCTAGAAGCAGACAGCATCAGAAAGTAAGGCAATCACTTGAGATCTCAGTAACTTGGTAACCAGATATTGATCCAGGAATGTCTCCTCCTCAGAGGTTTAGATGAATCTGGGACCTCAAAACAATGAATAAGGCCTGGTTCATGTGTGCATTTAAAGGTTAAAGAACCTTGAAAAATCAGAAGTTGTATACTTAAGTTATTTGCTTTAATAGGTGGTTACAGTAGCAATTGAGGGAAGGACATAATTTTATCATTATGATTTCAAGCAGAGTTCCTATGACTGATGATTATCAAACTACACTAAATAATAGCAGTAACTACAAAGAGACTAACAGTCTAAAACTACATTTGTTTATTACTCAATATGTTGAAATTTTTACTTTAACATTTCATTCAATGGGTTTGGATTTCTGGATGGTCTAGATTCTTTTGAGGCTTCTTTCAATTTTCAAGGACACCAAGAGTAGCAAAATGCATTTTCTCAGAAACAGCTCTCTTGAACAGCAGAAAAAGGGAATTAGTTAAAGGCTATTTTGGGGATACAGTGAGGAAACTCAATGAAGAGAAAAAAAGACCAACCTCATAAAAAATATTTCTCTTCCCTGTCTCATCCTCTTTCCTAAAGATTTAGTAAACATTTGCAGGGCATTAACTGGAATATGATGCCAATATATTTTCATTAGCTGATCAAAATAAATCATATAATCTTGAATTTACTTGTGTTATGAACCTAACAATTCAGTAAAGGAGTTTAAATAGCAGCATAATTTGGGTTGGTGGAGACATGATACAGGAATCACTGCAGGCTCACTACCTCGGTGTAGAGATGTGGGTTGTTGGGTTATGTGTGTTGAACAGGGAATAGGAACACAAAAAATAAGATATTTTACATGTTAGAAGTGCATTAGTACTTCTTCTTTAAAAGAGTTATTTTCCCCTAAATAAACAAGTGACTGAATAAAGCATTTTTCTATTGTGATGCGTTTCCCCATACTTCATAATCTGAAACTCAAGAATTATGCATTTTATGATTCAGGGCAGAACAACACTGATAAAAATTATCCTGCTTATTTGAATCTAGCCCAGTTGTGATCCTTCAACAAGTCAGAAGTAGTACATTTCAAAATGAGAACCAAGCATATAGTAACTGTGCAGCTCAAAAAGACCCAGAGGACTCTGCTATGCTATTGCTACAACGCCTGCAGGATGTACTACTACTACATTCTGCCTATCTTTAAGTGAGGGGGGGGAGGGGAGGAGAAAGGAGAACTATATGAAAGTATTTGAGCCCATGGGCTGGCTGATGAATCCCAATGAAATCCTACATTTTTAGGCCCCTTCAATCACTGCAGTCATAAAAATTTGGTTTAATGCATAAAGTCTGCCTATTCCAGCTACTCCTTCCTCTTATTGCCTGTGTTTTTTCAGTGGTGGCAAAACAAAACAAAACAGTAACAAAAGCAATACTTTGCTTTGTCTCATTCCCACTTGCCACTGATGTACAAACAACAGGATTCTGTCGGAGCACAGGCTAACTCACATTTCCTACAGCCTAAAAGTAACAGCAGTTTTGTGGGAAATAACTATTTAAGATTCCTCAAGCAGCACAGAAAATTGAGCACAGGTCTCAAACATCTGCAACAAATACAATATGCAATAATTTAATAGAGTAAAAGCAAGACACTGGCAATCTCATGTCCTTTCCTATGTTTAGTGTAACACCCCAATCAGCCAACAAGCTTGAAAATGTCCAACTAAATTCACCAACTAAAATGTATACCTTGCCAGTGCAGAACACTGCTCTGTTTAATACTTACATGATTTATGCAATTCTAAGTACACATTGAAAGGAAACTGTGGGCAAAATTGGATTAGAATTCAAAGCAATTGTTACTATGCCACATCTAAATCTACTCATCCTCAAGGTTATGAATAAACCTAAATTTATTATGGCTATTAATTCAGCAGTTTAAGGACCTCCACTTGATTAGGATTAATCCAGGACAAAATCCCACCCAAAATGCCCACTAGAGAAGCTCTGTCATTTGGATCTTAAAATGTACAACATGGCATCATGTATCCCTAAAGAAGTAGCTGAGTGTGATGCACTGCATTTGACAGGAAAAGAAAAAGGTATTGAATAGTTTCATTTCCACTAGAATCTTATATCTCTATCCAAAACACTCAGTGCAATTCTCTCAGGAGGGATGTATCCAAGCACACAGTACTACAAATCCTCTACGGTCATGATGAGCCAGTTTAATGGCACAGGCATTGACCAAATTCAGCACAAAGCCCAGGAAAGTCTTGAAATAATATACAGAGTACCTCAGAGGGTTTTTTTTTAACTGGTTACAGTGTCTCAGGCTCTTGAGTTCACAAGCTCTGCCTAAAAAGCAGACATCAGAATAAGAAATCAAATACTTTGAAGGCCATAAAATAAAAACTTCTAGGGCAAAATAGTTTTAGGGACAGCTGAATAACCTTTTAGCTATTAGAATCTTATCTTGCACAACGTGCTATTGAACACCACAGTAGTGAGTGAGAAAAAATTCTCACCAATTTCAGTGATGGAGGCTCAAACCAAAAACCTTGAGACACAAAGAGCCTCACTGGAGGCACTGGGCTTTGAATTAGGCTTCAAATGTTTCTTTAAAGGTATCCTTACAGTTCCTTCTCTAATTATTATGTGATTCCCTAACTACAAAGCTTTAGAGAGGCAGCAAAGTGTGTGGTAACAGCATTCCTACAGTCTTGAAGAAAAGGTGCATTATACAGCACTGTCAGAAGTGCAATGCTGGTACTTAAGAGTTACTGAGATTGGAATCCTGGCAAACATTCAGGGCAATGGTGTATCAAGCTGACTGAATTAATGTTTTACTCATGACTTGAACTTCAACAAGTCAAAATCCTTCTTCAGGAAGGTGAACATTTTTTTTGTCTTTTCAAAGAGCTTCCTAAGGGCCTACTGCTAAATAAAATATTTTCTAGTACTAAAAACAAAAACTAATTAGTTAAATCTGTTAAAGCAAAATGAACTGAAGGAAACCCTAGAGAAAACATGCCACACTATACCAGTCTAAGACATTCTGATCTATACCAAACTCAAACAATACTCAATACAAGTCAAATTAATTAATTTACTCTAATAGGATTTTCACTCTGCTTGTATAATTCCTGGCTTTTAATTTCATAGAATCATATAATCATCTAGGTTGGAAAAGACCTTTAAGATCATTGAGTCAACCACAAATCCACCACTAAATCATGACATCCACATGTCTCTTAAATACCTCCAGGGATGAGGATTCTATCACTTTCCCAGGCAGCCTGTTCCAAAGCCTGATGAGATTTTCCATGAAAATTTGAAATTTTTTTTGAATATCTGATCTAAACCATCCCTAGTGCAACTTGAGTGCATTTCCCCTTGTTCTGTCACTTGTCTCCTGGGAGAAGAGGCCAACCCCCACCTCACTACACCTTCCTTTCAGGCAGTAGGTGGAGAGCAGTGGGGTCTCCCCTGAGCCTCCTTTTCTCTAGTGTAAAAACCCCCAGCTGCCTCAGATGCTCCTCACAGGACTTGTGCTCCAGAGCTTCACCAGCTCTATTGCCCTTCTGTGGACATTCCAGCACCTCAATGTCCTTCTTGTAGGGAGGGGCCCAAAACCGAACGCAGGATTCACGGTGTGGCCTCACCAGTGCTGACTACAAGGGGACAATCACTGCCCTGATCCTGCTAGCCATCCTGTTACCAATACAGGCCAGGATGCCATTGGCCTTCTTGGCCACCTGGCTCATGTCCAGCATGAGCTGGACCAGCACCCCCAAGTCCTTTGCCCCCAGCCTGTAGCACTGCATGGGATTATTTTGACAAAAGAATGGAAGCCAGTACTTTGCCTTGTTGAACTTCTTCCAGTTGGCCTTGGCTCATTGATCCAGCATGCCCAGATCCCTCCCGCACTCAAGAAGATCAGTACTCTCACCCAACTTGGTGTCATCAGCAAACTTACTGAGGGTGAACTTGCTCCCTCATGCTTTGTCATTATATTTCTCCTCACATCCAATTCAGGATAGAGATTTTCCTTACTCCTTTTTTTCCTCACTAATGTATTAATATAAACTTTTTTTATTGTTTTTCACATCAGTAGCTAGATTAAGCTCTGTTTGGGATTTGGCTCTTCTAATTTTCTGCCTGCATAATTTCATGTTATCCTTGTACTCCTCCTGAGTTGCCCGCCCCTTCTTCCAAAGGTGATAAGCTCTTTTGTTCCCCAAGTTCCAGACAAAGCTCTCTGTTCAGGCAAGTTGGTCTTCTTCCCTACTTCTGGCACATGGGGACAGCCTAATTCTGCACTTTTAAGATTTCCTTCTTGACGAATGTATGGCTTTCCTGGCTCCCTCTGCCTTTCCGGACTGTCTCCCAAGAGACTCCGTCAACCAGGCTCCTAAACAGGCCAAGGTCTGCCCTTCAGAAATCCAAGGTGGCAGTTCTGCTGATCCTCTTCCTTTAAACCCATTAATTTTGTGATAGGTGTGCCCAAAACAGCCTCCAACCTCCACACCTCCCACTAGTTCTTCCCTGCTCACAAACAGCTGGTCCAGCTGGACCCCTGGTTGACTCACTGACCAGCTGTGTCAGGCAGTTGTCTTCCATACGTTCCAGGAACCTCCTTAGACTGCCTCCTCCTTGCTGTTCTGGACCTACAGCAGACATGCTACAAGCTGAAGTCCCCCAGGAGAACAAAAGCTAGTGAATGTGAGACTTCTCACAGCTGCTTATAGAAAATTTCATCTGCCTTTTCATCCTGGCTGGGTGCTCTATAACAGACTCTCACCAGGAGATCTACCTTGCTGGCCTTTCCTTGATTCCTACTCCTAAACACTCTACTTTACTGCCTCCATCATTAAGCTCTAGCCAACCAAAACACCCCTTAACTTACTTCCATGCCAATTATAAAGAACAAGTAATATAATTTCAGGGAAAATTTGAATAGTATCCAAGCAAAATTTGGGCTTATGAAACAAAAATAATTGTCTTCATTTTTCCAAAAAAAAAACACAGAGGTTGATGAGGCAAGAATTGCCCTTATAATATCTAGCAAGGCAAACAGAAACTTGCACCAGTGAGAATGTTGCAAATTAAGATGCACAAATTGCAAAACTTTGATGACAAAATATGCCATCATTATATTTTCTCCATTTTAAATTTGAGTCTTAGCATATTTCCATAGATTAATACTCACTAACTTTTGCTGTAGGAATACTTTTTTTCATGTATCTGTTGTTTGTTTCAGAGATGATTATCACTCTTTGAATAAATATCAAACTAATTTTTAAAGAAATCCAGAAACTTCCTGCATACATTTTTTTACTACTCAAATGGACCTGTATGGGAACTCTAGAGGACTCTACACAATTAACCAGCCAGTGAAGTGATAAAAGCTAAACTTATCTTGAGGGCTGTTTAGAATTCCTTGATTAAAACAAGTTGGGAAATTAAATAAGCTGTTAGCAGGATTTCTTGACAGCAGTCAGTGTCCTTTCTCTAGAGCTCTTCAGAATATCCAAATCAAAAATATTTCCAACTGACTACCAAGATAATTTCTCAAGCTTATTATAGTTCACTTTAGGAATTAGCGTCTTTCTGCAGGTTCTCATGTCACTGGCAATCAGTGTTACTGCTGAGAGTTCTCAATTCTTCTACTTAAGCCTAGTGTGTCTCCTTAATCCCTTTAATTCTTGCATTTTGACCTAATTTTACTGCTCATTGTCATGCTTCTTTTGCTGCTATCTGGGCCTTACTCTTTATCACAAGAATATAAAAGCTAAATTGTGGATTATTTTTAAGTAAAAAGCCTGTTAAGTATTTATAGGGCTACCTTATACTTTCCTTGTCTCTCATCTGACCAGGTCAAATGAAATCAATGGCACTATTCAGCTCAGGAAAACAAGTGTGATTGAGCTTCAAGTGCTAAACTGGTAAACTTTGTTGCACCTGTATCTGCTCCTTCAAAGTGTGATTTTCACTAAGCAAGTGATCTCAGTTGGAAGCTAGAAAAATACTGTCAACAGGTACTGGTGATTGAGACATTTCCTTTCTATTCAACCAGCCCAACAGTCCAGGTGGAAGAAAAGACCATTGGAAGAAAAGACCATTGGCCCTGACTCAAGGAGAACTGGAATGGAACCACTGTCTGCCTGCTCGAAGCCCTGATCTAAACCACCAGCCTAAGGGCTATTCTGGAAGGCACTGATCCTAACTGGCCTGTTTAAGCCATTTTATTCTGTGGAACTGTGGAACATAGGAGGTATCACCAGCAAAGGAGAAATATAGGGGGGAAAGGGAAAGAGGAACGAACACCAAAAAAAAAAAAAAAAAAAAAAAAAAAAAAAAAAAAAAAAAAGGCAGAAATTATTGGCCTCATAGTAACAATACTTAGTTGAAAGTGGAACATCCAAGTGCAGGCAATATTCCAGAGAGTAATTAAGAACTCAGATACTTGGGCAGCAAACAGAAAATCAATACAAAACAGGCCAGAATGTAAGCAAAGGCACATTAATGGAAGTATGGGTTAAAAAGGCTCTCAGATGAGGGAAGGAACTGCATCCGAGACTTCCATGTTTGGACAAAGTGCCCTACATTCTGTATAAAAGACAATTAAAACTACAACTGACTCTGCTTTACTAATACAAGGCAATATCTAAACCCACCCCTTCAATTACACTGCTTTGCATTTTTAAGAAAATTATTTAAAATCCAGGATGGGGAGCAAAGGGAAAGCTTTGTTTTTGGATAAAATCACCACTTGAACTTAAATAATCAAAACCAAACAAAAATTCTCTTGCCAAATCACCTTAATTTGTCTCAAAAACCCACCTTGGTTTTTGACTAGACAAAGCAGGTCTTTTCTATGTTCATATTTGGAGGATAAGGTGATATTCAAGTTAGAAATGGAAAATTCAGTAATTTCCATGATTCAGTCTAAAATGCCAGGACAAGAAGACCAATATAATAACTAGTACAGAAGACAATGAAAATCTTTCTACTGAGATTAGTAAGACCTGTATCAGGCTTTCTATATGCCCCATATAAGCATCTTTCACTCCTGTATATTTTCACAGGTACTTAATTTTACTGAGACCTTGCAATCACATTCACAATATTGTCCCCATGAACTCATTTTTTATTTATAGTAAAGTTTATTTTGATTGTTTTTTTTTTATATAAGCTGTAGTGTCTAACTATTTAAATCCCCTGGTAATACTTACAGTAAGAAGTGTGACATGTGGAAAATTGTTTAGGCACCACCCTAGTGTATATTAAAACAGCAGCAATAAGCCTGGCAATGGACCAGAATCCAATACAGTACTTGGCAAATGATGACAAACAAACCACCAACATGTGATGCCCTCATTTTTAAGCCGAAGATAAATGTAGTTGATGTGTCTTGCCAAGACTGGTGTGCCCAAATGCCATAAGTGAGGTCAAGCAAGGATGCTGCAAATAATTCCCAATCATATTTTACCAGTTTGCTACTTTAAGAACTATCAGATATTCAGTCCAAAAGGTCTGATATGACATTATTATTATAATTCACCCAGGAAAACAGATCAGCATTTTGGCTTTGAAAAACAGCACTGACAAATGTTATAGTTTAATAATTAAAGTCAAGGGTGAAATATTATTCCCTCATTAATTAATAAAGCATACCAGAATGGTGAAGTTCCTAAAAAAAAATAGTAATTGTGTAGCAAAACAAAGGATGACAGATGCAATAATTGTATTTCACAGACTTAATAGAGAGTTTTCTCTCGGCAGTGGAACATGATTCTTTAATTCTTGCACAAACATATTTGGGAAAAGTTTATGAAATTTTCTCATAAATTTGGCTTAAAGGCTAATTTCAGGGAATTGTTTTTGAAAGATTCTTGCTTCAGTAGGGATTTAGCCAAATGTTAATACAGCAAAATGCAGTACTGTGTTAAGGAATTTAGGGATCTGTAACGCAAAGTTTAAGTAAGATTTAGCTAATGATGTAAATCACCAGTTTTAGTGAGCCTTGGCTTTGCGATGCTTTGGCTTTAAGTTAGAAAAGCTGCCCAAAGAGCCTGAAATAAAACAATTCTTGTTTCCCTAGTGATCCTTACATTCCTAAACCAGCTATGAGAATCTGTCATTACTTCTCCTTTGAAACCATTCTACCCTTGAGGCAAGGTGTTGCAAGATATCATAGGAGTCCTAAAGAAGCAGTTTGGATGACTCAAGCACTGAGCAGTGAATAAAGTTAGGTAAGGGACAGGCAGATTATGGTTCAAATTAAAGCTGAATAGGAAATGAGTTTTCCTCTCACGCGATCTGGGGTTTTTTTTAGAATACTCCAGACCCAAAAGGCCCACACCAGGATTATCTTGTTTTGTTACTCAAAACAGGAAAATGTAACAGAACTGACTAGTGCCACACTAGTAATATTTTGCATTATTACTAGTATTACTACTAATATTTGCAATATTACTAGTAATATTTTGCATTATTATTAGTGTGGCACTAGCCTCTTGCAACAAAAAATACTAAGGCTCAATACAGAAATTTCTTCCATGGGTGCTGCAATCCTGGTTGACAGTTTCCCAAGCTTCAGAAGACAGACAAGGGAGGAGGGATAACAAATACAGCAAACTACTGCGATGAGAGCACTAGTCAAGTAACAAGCAGGCCAAGAACAAGGTCTTCTTTTAAAAATATCTGGGATCAGACCACTATTTAAAAAAGATGAACATTCCTTCACTGACTTTACATGACCTGATCTTGAACATTTCAGAGTTATCTACAAAACCTGACCAGAATAAAGAATTTTTCTTATGTGAATCAAAAAAAGAATACAATAGCTGCTCTCTAATGGGCAGTCCACATGCTGCCACAGAAGTGCTGCTACCCCGGACACCCACTGCTGAGCAGGGGAATGTGTTTCATCTTGATACTGCCTCTGGAGGTATGGAGGTTGTGCTGGGGGTTGAGTTTACTGCCAGTTTTGGGGTATGTTTGTTTTACACTACACTATCAGCAGAATCTGGTGAAAAAATTGCCTTAAACCAGTTCAACCAGTTTCAGATTATTTGAATCAGTACCTTTCATGAGAAAATATCTTCTACAGAACAGATAGCTGGGTATTAAATCCATAGTCAATTATTACTACTTACTGCAGTGACAATAATGAATCTCAGACGAGCAAAGAATAAAGAGAAGGTAAACAACAGAGTTCAGTTGTAACTGCATTTTCTGTGCCCAGTTCACACAAGCAGTAAAAATGCCTTCAATAACTCCTAAGGGATGTAGCGCAAAATTGTGGTGTGCAGTTTTCTGGAACAGGCACCAGAGCTCAATGCACTGGAGTTAATTTCTGTGTCAACTTTTATTCCTTACAGATTAGTGCCATTTTGCACAGCTGAAGCACCAACTCTGTGCAGTGCCATACACACGTAATTTTCTCAAGCTTCCAGGAATATGAATTTGCTGCAGAAACTGCAGCTTCTCCTTAAAATCATCAGATATAAGTTAGTCTGTGTTTTTTTCACTTATTAAAAGGCTGAAGCATTTTCAACTGGATTTTTTTTTTCAGTCTAGTGAGTCTTTCAATAGAGTTGAAACTCACATACTAGAAATACATGCAGAAGTTCAACTATCAGTCGAGATTTGCATTTTACTTCCCCATGAGAAATAAAAATCCTGCTTTCCCTGTGTTCTGGTAGCATTCATTCCTTTATTAATTACTGAATTAAGAATTTTATAATGTAAATATCAGTATTCATCACTGCCACATGCTTTCACTTGCTAAGAAGGGCTTTTTCTCCACCTTCTTAATGGAATGTAGAGGCCACTCTTGAGGAATGTGATTCAACTGAGACTATTTTGCAACCTTTGTGAAAAAGAAAATGCCACACTTCTTTCAAAGTTTTGCAGAAATGGACTCATAACACTTCTTCAGTATCAAAAGATCTCCACATGATTATTTTAAGATTAGAATTCAAAACAAAATGGGAAGTAAATTCTTAATACAAACCTCAGTAGTTTCTTTCAAAATGTCACACAGCTAACTCAGCAGCATATGATACACTACAGAGTTTTCTTATTCTAAGTACAACAGAAATGCATGGGCTCACCCACTTTATAGAAGATCATTTTGAGGCTAAATCCCTACATAGGAAGCATAAAAATGTTTTCTACCTTTAATAAACATTAGTGTTGATAAATAGGTGAATTGTGTCCAGTTTATTTTACTTTTTAATTACTCTTATTTAAAATGCTATTTAAAGCCAGAAAATCGCTACAGCCATACATCTGTAGGTAACTGATGCTGACAATAAGACTCCTTCAGAGCTTTAAACCTGAACCAGTTCTTCCTGGTGAAACCTCTAATTTTGGTTTGAATACAGCAGGCCTATGTTCTTGCTTGTTAATTATAGTCCTAAGGGCTTTCTTTCCTTTTAAATGGATTTCCTTTCTCTTCATATTGAGCCCATTTATTTTCTCTGTAGTTATCACGGCAAAGTTTATTATGAGCTAGCCATAATCACCAAGCTACTCTTCATTTGTCTGTACTTCAGTTTTCTCCACTGGACAATAAGCAAACAACCTTGTTCCAGTACCATATTTCATGCTTTCAGATTGCAGGTCATGCTTTGGTATGCAGCATGGCACTCACCTTACTTCCACTGCGAGAAGCAGAGCAGGCAAGGGGCCAAGAGCTGGCAGAGGGTTGACTTGGCTCTTTCCCTTCACCTACCCATCCAGTCTGCTGTTGCCCTAACTTGCTTACCATAAATACTACTGCATGTGAGAAGATAAACAAAATTCCAAATCCACAACAAATATCACTCCGGAGCAGTTTGGTGACTCCTTGTACTTGGTCTCCAGGCAATTGCACGAAATAACAGCCTTGGGCCCCAGTCAGACTATTGTCATTTAAGAGGGTGACAAAAGAGCTTCTGCATTTGTTTTCATAGGTCACGGCAGATCAGCATGGCAGATCAGCCACCAAAAGACAGACCTAGAGGAAGCCATGCTCTTCTCCTATTTGCAGTTCAGAGACTATAAACAAATATCACAGGACATGAGAAAAGTATTTTACAGGCAACACTACAGGTCTGGGTAACACTACACTAATTCGTGTCACATGAAAAGAGCAGGAAGTGCTGTTGTATGTGTGTGTTCCCCCTGCTGAGGCATGAAAGCCTAGAATATATAAAATACTTGGGTTGCAAGATGTGAATTATTTTAGGGTTTATAAGTTATTTGAAATTACATTAGCTGAATTATACGAACGCACATTCATTCATTGAATCATGTTTTGAAATACTTCTTGATTTGAACCAGATCATTCAGGGACTATTGCACAATTCAGTTTAAGTGAAGTCCCATTTATTTAACTTATAGCATTAGGCACTTCAGGGTAGCACAAACCTGTTACTACTGCAAAAATCTTGATACAGGAGATGGAAGTCTGAAGTGTGGCTTTCTACAGGGGATGTTGATCACCTGTGCTCCATCCTTCACTCAGCTCTTGTGTGGAGTCTCTTAATATGATTTGGCTTAAAATCAAAAAAAAATCTTAAACAATAGCCCTGGTACAACTGAAAGTCTGCCAAAATACATCTGAGTTGCAAAACACTGGCTTTGAAGTCTTTCTGAGGAGGGTAGAAATAGAAGTAGATTAAATTGCTGGATTTTTCATCCATTAGAGATTCTAAAGACATTGCTAATAAATTTGAGCTATTTCAGACAGACAACTATTAATGTTTTGATCATGACTTCATCAATTTTAAATGTCTTTACCGTCTTCAAAATCAGAAATACTCTGAAATGCAACACAGCTCATTTTTCTGTCAACAAATAGCCTCAGCACAGCAAAAACCATCTTATCATCTAGCTAAGCAGTGTCTATGACAGTAATGTCATAACTTCCAAAGCTCTAAAAAAATCAGCAAGCACCTTGTTATCATGATTCTTTGTATTCTGAAAAATAGCATGCTGTTACAATTGACAGGCTGGTACAACTCTGCCAAATAGAAGCAGATGTGACAGGTAAGCTTTCCAATAAAAAAAAAAAATTCATATATTAGGTGCAATTCACTTTGACTACTTATTTGCCACTGTGAAGTGTTAAATAGCACAGAGACAAGTCCCACAAACGTTGGTCTCTCGAGGGGCAACTCAGTTTGAAGAACTGATGTTAAACAGCTCACTGAGAGCAAACTTTCAGTAGCTTTAATTACTCCCATCACACAAAATCTTGAAACAATATCAAGACTGAATATTTGTTCATCTACTAAAAGAATAACTCAAAAATAATGAACAATGTGGTGACACCTGTTATAAAAAAGTATTACTATGAAAAAACAGCATCCCGCATTCCATTTTACGTACCTTTAAGCTTCTCTAACCTACATCTCAGTGAAAAAAAAAACATTTATGGAAAATAAGTCGAGTGTTGCAAACTCTTATGTCACTACCTGGTCTTTAATGTCACAAAGATTAGCAAAGAAATTTCCAAAAGTCTTGAAAGGTAGTGTTTCCTCTGTGCTTGTCCAGCACAACAAACAGTAAAACATGTTTTAATATCCCACTCCAGCAATGGTAGACAGTGACAAAACTGTCCAGTCTGTGACAGACAGGACAAATTCCTGTTCACTGATCATAATACCCTTAATTGGCTATGCTCCTTGTGAAGCAGTAACACAAGCTGTGTACATGAGCTGACAGTCAGCTAACTTGAAGCATTCTTTCTAAGAAGTTTATTATTAAAACAGCTAATAAAATTCATTGCCAGTTACTCATAGAGCTATGTATCCCATATTTAAAAAGGCATTAAAGTAACATAATCTAGCCACCTGTTACCACACAGAGGAATATCTACATTTATGAATATCCACATTATGTCAGACTTTGGATGGGGGGAAAAAAGCCTGTTGATGTATTTTACTTACTGTTTAAACTGTTTTTTGTGCTTTTAAAACAAAACAAAACAAAACAAAAAACAACAACATAGTTCTCCCTCAAATGAGTACATGTCAGTATTCTCAATTTTTTAAAGATAATTTTCTTTTGCATCCCCCACAATCACAGAAAATAGTATTAGCCAGGAGAATTCACACCAGTTGCCCGACAAAGATCTTTGACAAGCCATTGAGGATTCTGTTATGTTAAGTACATAGAATAAAAACTTGAACTCTACACAACAGGTACATGTTTTGATATGAGTAATGTTTTGATATGAATTATCTTAGAACTGGAACCTTTAAAAAGATGGACAACAACAACCATAAATGAAAAGTTTCTCAAAATAAAGACTTAGGAGAATTTATGTGTGAAGAGCCTGGATAGGAAATACAAAGGTAAAACTAAA
Organism: Vidua macroura; assembly: GCF_024509145.1. Lineage (NCBI taxonomy): Eukaryota > Metazoa > Chordata > Aves > Passeriformes > Viduidae > Vidua > Vidua macroura. The sequence continues at coordinate 97,171,286 of NC_071572.1, read as the reverse complement.
GAAAGTAGTATCTGAGTATAGAAGGTATCTGAGTAGACTTACAGAATTTCACTTTCTTGATAGAGTAGGTTGAGGTTTTTTCATTAGGTGCAATCACCATTTTATGGACACCTCTCTTCATAATCATCAGAAATAGTTCAAAATATAGGAAAGCCTTAAAATAAATCACATTCCAGGAGATAACACAGACTTCTCTCAATTAAATTCGACATTCTTCAACTCCCAAAGCATACTTAAATTCTTTGTCTTTAAATTACAAGAAAAACTGAGATTTTAGGGGTACTCACCACTGTCTTCAACCAAAAAATGAAAAATGTCACTGGTGGCATTGTCACTCCCTCGTAAAACATAGCATATCTTCAAATCATCAATATCAGCTGGAAAGAGGAAAAACAGACTTTATTTTAAATTATGAAGATAGGAAACCTTTTTTAGAAAAACTTGACATGTATTAAATAGTTTAGCTTCAACAAGAGAGAAGTCAAGGTCCCACAGCGGAGCTCAGGAATTTCAGTATTAACAATGTTGAAGTTTTACAGATATCATTCATTCTCTCTCCCTTTACTTCCTCCTCCCCAGGGCTCTTTTTCTTTTAAGCTGTATTTACAAAAATAACTGAAATAAAATTTAAAAACGCGGGCTTGACAGTCAGAACTACTTCAGATTTTTAGTGGTTCATTTTCCTAAACAGAGGTGTATCTCCACGAGGATATTGATATGGATTCTGTCATTCCTCAACTTGCAAAGTACTGCAGAGGGCAGTTACAGTGATTAACTGTTTTAAGAATTGAAATAGATGCAATTAAAGTAAACAGAAATTACTTCAGTAAGGAAAGAAAAACTGATGTAGAATTTTGAACCAGCAGTTACCATAAAGTATGTAAAAGATAAACAAATATTTGTTAATATTTTTTTTCTGGTTTCCTTGAGTAGTGATGAGAAACATGTATATATATAAAAACTAATTTTTGTCACTTTCTTTGAAGGACTGCTGTTGGTAAAACCCCAAGTCTGATACTTTTTTCAAGAAAAAGTGTTAGAAATTAATCACATTAAAGTGGAGCTCAAGTATGACCCAAGTTCTCCTCTGAATGTTAGGGTGGATGCATGAGTAAAAAAAACTCAAAAGCACTTTTGTTAGAGCTTCACAAAATCTTCAGTTTCAAAAGTAACCAGACATCTTTCAGCGCAAACAAGTTAAGAGCATTATCAGCAAATATATGTAACTGAAGAATCTCTTCCATAAATGTTTGAAAGTTAAAGATCAAAAATTCATGGGGCCGTAAAGAGGATGCAAACAAATACTTCTTCTTGCCAGTGGAGCACATAAATCTTTCATCTGGCAAACACACAAGTACTCAGCTCTGCTCACGTGGGTAGCTTTATCAAAATCTCTGGTTCCAGCATACACAAAGATAAGCACTTGAACTGGTGTTGGCAGGACCAGGATCATCTCATAAGAAGAAAAGGCCACTTGCCATCCAAAGATCTTAATTTTGTCAAAATAATTGCAAAGAATAACCTGTTTTCTGTTCCTTAACAACCTGTTTGGAGTCACTTGGGCAAGTCTATGCTTTCTTTCCATAGATGATTAGGTTGTGCTAGCTATATCAAAATTTGCCTAGTTTTAAGCACAATTCATAAACATGTAACTACAGTGCCTGATAAAATTAATTGCATGCTGGAATTCTCCAACATAATTTTGAAATATATCAAGCATAATTTCCTATTTCGAAAATTATACCCACTAGCAGAAAGCTATGTTCTAAACAATTGCTCTGCCCTCTCTTTCAGTGACAGGAATCTGAAAAACCAGACTGTTCCTGCTGCTTGCACACAATGAATCTTGTTACCCTACTCAAAGTGTTCAGGCTGCCTGTTCATATAACCACAGGAACAAATCCAAGAAATGGGAGTTTGAGTATGGACTTCACAAACTAGCAAGCAGCTTTCAAAATTTTTGCATGATGTCCTGAAGAGCTTCATTTGACTTCAAAGTTGTCCCAGTTTTGAGTAAAGATAGGATCAAATGACCTCGAGAAGTCCCTTCCAACATAAACTGGAAGACTCTAATGAAGTTTTACAGGCCCCTAAGAATGCACGTGTTGATGAAATTGGAACTATTCAGCATTTTGAAAGAGTGACACATGACAGGATAAGAGGCCTAAAGAGAGGGGAAGATCAAAACATAAAAAGAAAGCATGTAACAACAGGTCCAATAGGCAATGCAGAGGCTTCCCAAAGTCCTTGGCAAAATCTGTGCTTACACTGGGATCATAATGAACATGACAAAAGAGGGTCTTGTTTATTTCTGCCCTGAACATTAGACAATTACTTGTCTCAGTGTAGCTTAAGCATGACCATCTCGAAGGCCAATATTATTGAAGAAATGTGTCTTTTTTAAAAACACCCTTCAATCCAACACAAAATAAGAGTGCTTGTGCTAGTACTGTGTGTGAAACTGTGAAGTTACACCACTTCCTGGGGATCCTCACTAGCTTTAAAACCAACCTTTCCTAAGGGCTGCATGCTTCTTACTCAGCTTGGGCAGCCCCAGCATATTAAGACAGCCTTCATGCTGTGTGGCTGGACAGCCAATTCAAGTAGTAACTTCATTTTGGTCATCAGACAAATGCACACCCAGCCACATGGCACAGGAGGGAATGGCACCTCTCCCAAATGCTCCACATCCTCAAAAAAAAAAAAAAAAAAAAAAAAGGATATCACTGTTCCTCTGCTTCCAAGGAACACCTGTTCAATTGTTCAATAATTACACATTCTTCAATGTAGGAGAAAACCCACTAAAATAAGTGATAATCT